>NW_024962264.1:18692039-18773757 GCF_019238085.1 Lagopus leucura | reverse complement strand
AAAAAAAAAAAAAAAAAAAAAAAAAAAAAAAAAAAAAAAAAAAGAGGCCAGAAAAGACAAAAGAAGAGAAAGTCATAGGTCAGAGATGGTCAGACAACATGGGGAAAAGTGTTGTGGGTCAGAGAGAAGGCCAGGACAGAGAAGGTCAGCACTATTAGTTAGAATTTTATTTGCATAATTCAGTTAAGTATTTTTCAGTGCTGTTAATTATTACAGAAAAAGCAATAAAATTTAAAGTAGTGTTATTAGGCAGTCACTTGCATTGCAATGGGGAGAAAGGTGAAAAGCATTTAGCATTTTTTAAAAAGGAGAAATGTTTTCAAAGTAGGTCACTTCCAAACATCAACTCATTTGTAGCTCCTATAATTCATGAAACCCAACAAAGCACTTAAGACATCTGCAATTTTAATACTTCAGTTTTTTGATACCATTAGCTTAAGGTTTTGATGAGCCACTGTGCAGGAAACAAATTGAGAAGCTGAGCTTCACTGCTGCAGGAAAAGCAATGAATACAGATGTTCAACATGCTCAAGAAAAGATTATTTCATGTGACAGGTCAGAATGGAGGATTTCCTTGCTGTTGTTTAATACCTGCAACAGCTGAAAAAACAGCTGCTTAGTTTGAACGTTTCAAAATTCGCCAATGGAGAAGTAACATTTGTTTTTGAGTTCAAGATGAAAAAGTTGCAAAGCCCTCAACCAACTTGTCCAGGATCTCTCAAATACAGATGATCCCACTACTCTTCTACCAAAACATAGCAGTTATTTTGGGAAAACAGCAGAGGAGGCATGTTGTAACAGCCCCATCAAATAATCAAGGCTGTTTTAAGTATATTCAACACGCAGCACTGAAGCCTTGGAATACTTCCAGAGCATCAGAGAAGTATTACGTTGCCAGCAGTGTAGAGCCTCTCTTACTTCTTCTGCCCTTTGCCAGAAGCAGACAAGGCCACCCTTGAATTGGTAAAGCAACAGACTGCCTTACTGCCAGCACAGCCTCACCATCCATTTAGGATACCCTCTGCCTTGCTGGATGGACTTGTTGCTGGACTTATTTTTTTTTTTTTATCTGGATCCTGGCCTCTAATACACAAGTTTCCTCCTTCCTTAATTAACTGAATGAACTGATACAAGGCTGAAGTCCCAAATGACTCCATTCACATACTTTCTCCAGGAGTTGCTTCATCACCACATCCAACCATGGGCACCTCTCCCATCCTTTTCTGACGTGTTCATTGAAGCCAAAGGATTACAGCAACAGAACTGAAGTAACCACCTCGCTGTCTGCTTTCCCTCCTCTACCTGTTTTTTCCAATTTCTTTTGGAGTAAGATTTCAGAAAGTAAATATGGGTCTGATTCAGCACTTGCACTGATAACGAGATAAGAAACACCACCACTGGCTTGCTATATCTTATCAGGAACAACTCCTTGTAGAGACAGCATTCACATATGGCACTGTAGTGTCAAGCAGCCTTGAGAGCCGTAATTCACTGGCTTCCCTTCATTGAGGTCAGGATATCCCAAACTATGGTAAGCATGTCATTCATGATGTGCAAAGCCAGTAGAAAGTGATGTGTACTAAAACCAGAGCCGCCTACAGTTGCTTCTCTGGAGGAAACGGGGACAGTAGCTACTGCCCAGGCAACTGAATGCTTCTTTCTGTGACTGCTAGCTGCCCCAGACCCATCACCTCATCTCTTTGTATGAAAAAGTCAATACTGATGATGGAAATTAGTAACATTCAAGCATTTACTCGCCTGCATTAGGATTCTTTGCGCTTTGTTCCCTAGGCTTGGGTTTTCACAGAACAAGGGTGGTTTGTGACACAAGAAGGGATTTCGCTGTTCCCAGCAACCCACCACAAGACACAGCACCAGAAACCCTACTGTGCCACATGACAGTGAGTCCCAACAGTCCCTGCCTTTTCCTTCCCATGAGTAGTCTTACTGAAGTAATCACCAAGTCACAGAGTCAGTGAGGATGTGAATATTATCACCATGCAGCTGTGCTCAAGTCATCCAACCACCTCATAGAGTTAAATAGGAAGCTGATCTGGATGAAGCTGCCATTTCTCCTTATCTTACTCCCTTGTTCTCATCTTACCCCATTTTTCTCTTCCCTCACCTCCTATAAAACTCCTAGAGATCCAAATGGCACATTTGCACTCAGGGTACTGAAACATTTGTCACAAACTGATAAGAAAGCAAACCTCGGAACATTCAACCAAGAGTTCTATAATCAGGGGAAAAAACCAGCAGTGACAGTTAACTCCCATCTCTAGCACACATCCATAGGAAACAGCACGCTTCCAGGAAGGCAGAGCTGACACACCACCATCACTTCCTCTTCCCCGTCCCCATTCTAGTGCATACAGTGAGAAGGAAAACCACTTCTTCTGTGGTTGCAGAAGACAAGAAGAGAACAAGTCAAGGAAGAGCAAGAAAAGGGAAGGACTGTCAGAGAGGCAGCTGCTTAGCTACCCCTGTTGAGGGCCAACAAAAGTGCAGGGCAGTGTGGTGGCTGCCTCTGCCCTCCTGCATGGGTCTTGGCCGAGCTCAAGCAGCTCAGCAGCAGCCACTTCTCACTGCTGAACATCAAGCTCCTTATGTAGGTGTTTAACCAAGAGTCACTCAAAGGTCACTAAAAGACAGTCTGCAATAAAACTTGAAAGTCCTCATGATGCAAGTTCATCACTTGCCATAACCACTAAATCAGATATAGAAATCAACATCTGCAGTAAGTCTTTGAGAATTGAGTTTCACAAAGCACGGCTGCACTTTAAATTTGGAATCTGGAGCGCAAGAGACAATTTCCCAACTATTTCAAGGTAAAAAAAAAAAACAAAAAAAAAGAAACTTGTTTGCTGTGGACAACATTTTCATTTTGACTTAATCTTTATGTTTGAGGGTACAGGGAGATGCATATTTTAAGATTTGAGCTCATTTTCATTTGCCAGCATTATTGAACCATGTTTCAACCAAGACTTTTCAAATGTAATCACCTTAATGAAAAAAAACTTTGTTCTAACTCATTGCAAGGAATTGGAGCAAGTCACTATATAAAGGCCAAGAAAAAAAAAAAAAAGAAAACTATGGTAAATGCACAACCAAATGTGAAATTCCTGCAAATGTGGAAGTACTCCAACCGTTCTTCCTGACATTTCCAACTACTGCTTTCCTTCTTGGGTCAGTGCCTGCATTGTACGGATCTTTTCTTGAACAGACACTGTAACTAGGAAAATAACATGAGATAACTCAAGAGCTGGATGTGTTCTAAAAAGTGAATCAATCAAATGTTCTGATGCTCATCTTCCTTTCAGATTTGGCTGGTGCCTAGAAAAACTGGGAGAGTTGGGGCAACCACTGTATAACCCCTTTCTAGTCATCACCACAGTCTGAACATATTCCCAGAATGAGATATAAGCTGCTGTGGGTCAAGTGTGCGTCACAGAGTTTTGCTGAGTGATACAGAAAAGCTGGTGGGCACTTAGAATAAACAACGAAAAGAGGAGTCTCTTTCATTTGCTCCCCTCCACAAGTATAAAGTTAGAGTAACAGTGCACAAAGTAGAAAAAAAGATACCTCAAAATCTGTCTTTACAGCTTTGGACCAGTACTTTCTCCCTTGTTTTTATCCACTTCAACTCCATAAAGTGTATGGTCTCCTCTTGCCTTGCAGATGCACTGCAGCTCCAATACTCCCACCAACAAATCAGCACCCTGCAGAAACTAATATAAGTCCCCCGTTGTCTGAACTGTCACCATCCCCAGTATCTGAAACATGAGGTCAGCAAAGAGAAAACTCTTTCTCTATTGCTGCCTGATCCCATGCGGCAGATCAATTTTTCCTCTGTTCCTTGGCTTTTCATTCTCAATTGCATGAGTCTGCTATCTTCTTGTCTCAACAAAGAAGCAGAACTCCTCAGAGGGTAAGCCGTATTGAGTACAAAATGCATATGGGATGCAGAACTCCATCTCTGCAGAGATTACTTGTGGATGGATAACACCATGCTGCTAACTCCCTGTCAGCCCCTCTCCAAGATCATCTGGAATGGGTCTAACTAGAATTAACAACATTAAAAGAGAGAAAGGAGGGGGGAAGAAAAGAAAAATGGCGAAGTGTTTGCCAACAAACAAACCATAAAAGTGTTGCTGAACTTCTCATTTCTCTGATCCTCAGATGGTTCTCTTTTTCAGAAGGAAAGGGGAACTGTAAAAAGAAAGCCTTTTCTTATCCTCTTTCCAAACTAGCATCAAAGATTTTCAGATGAACATCCAGGGTTTAAGGTTGTCTCAAGGGGATTTTTTTGAAGGCTGAATGCTTATGCAAAGTCTCAGTTTCATGTTCATGTCCTATCACTATTTGTGACTCTCCTAGAAAAGGGAATCACCTGTTCATTAACGTTATAGAACAAAGCAGAGATTTCATTCCTGCACTGCAGTCCCAGTTCTGACACTGTCTATAAACAGACCACTTCCCCTGTCTAGCACTGCTGAAGAGATGTCCTTCACTAACCGTCCATGCTACACCTTGCTTGTTTACCACTTCCTCAAATCTGCTGACTTGAAACGTGTGGTTGTCCCTCCACCAGAAATTTCTATCAGAATGTCCTTGGCTCTCTTATTCAATCAGACAGATGAATCTTTGCAAGGCTGATCTGAAAGGTGAAAACCTCATGAGGCATTTACTACGATTATACACTGTACATCCACAATCTTTGGGGAAATTCACTCCAATGCCATGTGTTAGTTGTAAAATCTGCTAGTTCTTCTAGAACTGCTGCTTAATTTAATGTAGCTAAATAGCACACCGTGAAAAGAAAACATGTAGCATTTTCTAGTCTCCTGACAGAAGAGAGAGAGAGAGAGCATGGAATAAAACCATGGAAATGCTTATCTTCCTATTCCTCCCTTTCAAGGGTTTCATGGAATGAAATGCCTCTTGAAACCCAATCCAGCCACAACAGGACTTGCCATATTAAGTGGAGCACAAATTCCAACGAGGGCAGATATGTCTGAACATGTTTGGAAAATGAAAAAGCACGAGATCGTTCAATTGATTATCACAGCTGTTTTTTGCTGATAATGCCATAATCCCCTTAATATAGTTGCAATCAGGTTTAACTTGGCTCCTCATCTTTAAATGTAAATATTTTGTGGCTGCTGGCATTAAACATGTTAACACTTAAACATATGGTTGAAACACCACATTTTTACTGAAATGAACATAATCACATTGAATTAAAAACGAAATGCCAGAATTCCTTATTAATGGAAAGCTACTAACAAATACGGTTTGTTACTGTGGCTGTACGAACTCAACTTAAATGGCTATGGTCCCACCACACAAATACTTTTAGTCACCCTGCTGAAGGAACTGCCTCTAGCATATGCTTTCATCAACATGACAGGATCGGAAGTAAGCAGAAAGACCAGCCTCTATAGCTCTGTATTACATGCACAAGTTTCTCCAGGTAACAAAGAATTTTAACCTCCTACCCATGGCACCAGGCGTAAGGTGACAGTCCTCCATCAACTGCTTTAAGTGTTTTGCATTAACATAGGGTAGGTCAGTAATCTCCAAGTGCCAGCTCAAACACTTCGCAAAAACAATCAAGGAATACTAGCTTAACTCACAGAAGGGAGCAATTCTTCACAGTTTGGCTGCACATTAGAGAAATGTATCTTGGCTGGCCTCATTCATGGAAGCGCTAGGATTCAGCTGCCAGGAAACAAAAGGCAGTTTTTTGTCCAGGTCCTTAAAAGTCCTTCCTCAAGGTAAGTTGTGCTTTTATATACTTCTCTCTCCTTTGTGAATACAAGGCTTAATTTTCTGGGCCTTAGTAACATCTGGTGATTAGACAAGTGAGACACTAATACACAGCAGTGTAGATTTAATGTCCCACTACCCTGTGTTTCTAATATTTAAGGCATGCTAAATTTATCAATTAAATTTTAGTCCTGCTTAAACAACTGTTTTGTGTTACAAACAGCCACTGCTGCTCCAAATAATATACCATTTCATCAGACAATAACACCATGCCATTGTATGACACAGCCTGAGAGGTCAGGATAAGCCTCAGAGAAATTCATCTCCCCCACATGTCAGATACTGTCCCTGGTTAACCCACCAAGGTTCAGGGCTCCACAAGTTCTCTCAACAGCACAGCAGGAACAGCATCTAGTTCTTCTCCCACTTTTTATCTCTATTTTCCACTTAGAGTATTACTTCTTTGAGATGCTACGTATATGTGAAGTACCGACTATAATTATTTCTGATCATAATTACCAGTTCTAATAGATACTGAAAATGGTTACGGCTACAAAATCAGCTTTTTTTGTTACTCACATTCTGAAAAAGCATATTTTAAAACAAGAAAAATCGCTTCCTATTTTTGTAAGGAGTTTTCTGAGTACTCTTAGTCTTTTGATGGGTCAGAAGACTTCAGTAGAACACTTTCAGAATGAAACCTTTAAAAATGAGTTTTTTTTTTTTTTTTTTTTTTAATAGGAAAAGTTACAATCGAAAACTTACATGCAAGATTCAGAGAGTAAAAAAAGATCATCATGGAAGAAGACTGAAAATGAGTCAGCTACTTCTATCCACTATGTCAGCTACTTCTATCCACTAATCATCAGATATAGTTTTCGCTGAACTTATTTTGAACAAATTTATATTTAGAAAGGCGCTAGGCTTCTAAGTCAAAAGAAAAAAATGCTGAAGTTTGAAGAACTGTTGCACATATATTCATTCACTGCTGCATTTAGCTTGGTCTCTTCCTAGTAAAGAGCACTTCGCCCCTCCCCCTTCCTTTGCTTTTTTCTCTTCTCTCAAAAAATAACCTTTGTTTTCACATGAGATCACAAGACTATTCAGTGAAAAATATCACATGCAGTGCAACTTGCATACATTACACTTTCAGGCCTTGAGCTTATCGGTATGAATCAAATTAGCTATACTATGTATATAATGAAGAGCTTGCATGTCACAGAAACATCATTACGGTATTTTCAAGAATTGTATCACTTCTTCCAAGAAGCATGAATTGAAAATAGACATGTAAGGTTCATTTGCATTTCAGTTAATGGTCCCACAAGCTATTCCAGCTCAAGAAAGACAGCTAAGCTCATCAAGAGATCTACTTTTTTAAAGCAGAATATCAGAATCAGAAAATAACAACTGTATATAATTTGTAGTTCTGATGAACTGTTCTGTTCCACAGAAACATGAAGCCCAAATTGTTTCCAGCATTAGCACAACAGACGCTATTTCCTTTTCCCCATTTATGTCCCTCCATTCTGCTCTTGTTCTCCCATTTTCACTACCAGCTATTACTTTTTCACGTGCACTTTACAATGAACCTTGCTTAGCTACTCTGCTCTTACCCCAACTCCTTTTCTCTTGCAAGACTTCCCTTTCACACACTCTCAGCTACAGAAACTTGCTTTGACTGGATTCCAGAATTCCTCATCTGAATGCTTAGAAGCTTTGTGCTGCCAACCTATGGGATTAGAGAGACATCTGTTAATAATAAGGCTTCCTTGGTGTTCAAAGTTTTCAAGCAACTAATGCCCACAACATTACCATAACATAAACACATGCTGTCCCCCTTTATAGACAGAGAGAAAGAAAGAGGTTTGTGTGATTTATCTGAGACATAAAACCAAGTAAAATGCTAGGAATTCCTAAGTTCTCGATTCCCAAATTATCACATAAAAGGTGTATATAATCCAGTTAAAGCAACACAGTAATGAGAGACAAAAAGCAAGTTTCATTGAACAGCCCTGCCATTGGAACTCTGTCCTAACCTGATTGTGCCTTCCCTCTCTCCTCAGCTCTCCAGGGAATGCAGGCTGTTAAAAACCGCTCTGCTAGATGCGAATTCTCACCATATAGCAGTACTTTGAAATAGCAAACACTAACAGGATATTTTCACTTTGACTTTTAAACCAGCTTTGCCCCCAGGCCTCCCATGATTTAAAGTTAAAATGTTCAGAACTCCCAGGTGGTCACGCATTACATTTTGAAATTGGTTTTTCGGTGCTCCAGACACACCACACATAGGCCATTAGAGGACTTGAAGACCTGCTTAAGAATTGTGCCTAGCCTCCCATAGAATTCAGAAGACCAAGATCCCACTTTACACCTTGAACTTTCCTACCATTTATGCTCTTTTCACTCTAAGGATAATTACACCATCAACCAACCCAGTCAGATGAGCCTGACCAGCAAAAACCACATCTTCATCAAGTCCTTCAGAAACTGCGTCAGCATAGCTAATCTCACTGCGAACAAAGCTGAACGTGCCCTACAGTCTCCTAGGCATTGGTAGGAATTGCTCTCAATATTGGAGAAGTGTCAGGTCCATGTTTGGTAGAAAAGTGTCCATTCGGAGATGAAATTTCATCTGTTCATTTTACAGATAGCATAAAAACTGTGTGGTCTGTTCAAGCCCAAAAGATACACTGTTGTATCTTTTGAATACAAAAACAAAAACAAAAGTTGTACTTGAAGTTAATTCTTCAGATTCCAACCCAGGCTTGTGACAATGGATAGGCTTCTACTCTTCAACATATTTAGTTTTGAAATAGAAAATGCTCATTAAAAAAAATACACACTACAGATGGTATAATAGCAGTAGGTAGCAGACAGATACACAGGGTAGACAAACCAGCTTCATAACATTCCTATGCCCGATATATGCATCAATAGAAGAGTACACAGTTGATAAGGTGTAGACATTTCAGTAACTGCACTTACTCTCTTCACTCTGAAAGAGAAGCTGAAGAGACCATTCAGTGATCTATTAGCACACAAACCTAGGATCTTCAGGTCTGATCACATTTTCATTTCTGGAAAAGAAAACAACTCATATTTTCCAGGCAAGCATTAATGTGTATACAGAAGCAAACATCAGGAAGGAATAAAATGGAACAAGCAAATTTGCAGTTGTGTTGTGATACCTGAGCAATGCAAGTACGTGCTCTTCCAAAGACAATAAATTAAAAAGTTACTATTAAATGTGGTGACATCTGTAAATAATCTACAAGTCTTATGAGGATGTTCTAGGGGAAAAAGCTAACAAGCAGAAGTGTTCTGGCACACAAGACATACTATTCCTGCACAAAGTAGTGCAAGCCTTTCTGGCTTCTACATTTTCCCTTACAAAAGACAATCCCTTTCTGACTCTTACAGCAGCCAAAATCGTCATCAAAAACCTTACTTCTGACTATGCATAATAAATCACTGGTAAGATTGGTTGAATTACAATGAATTAAATCAATTATGACTATGACATGCAGCACTACCTGAGCTCAGCCCGAAGCTCCAGAACATTTAAAAGCTTTTGCCACAAGAATTAGTAATAAATTAATAAGCAACAAAGAAAGCAAATAATCACAAAGTGGTAATCCACTACAAAGATCTTGGCTTTTTTGCGTTTGCCCTCTGGATGCCATCTGTAGGTTGTGGAAGAAAGCACTGCATAAATCCAGCATACAACAGAAAAGCAGGCTGTGAGGAATCAAAGACTGCATGTGGATAAGTCATTCAACCTTTGCTAAGCACCCAGGTCATCCCTGCACAACCCAAAAGACTGTTAGAAAGTAAATTCAACAGTAATTACAATTGCTGCCTTCTATTATTTTCTCACATTCAGGGAACCAAACATTGAAGTCCTACTTCCAGGCACTTCAGAGACGCAATTCCAACTTCCACGCTGGAGGTAAATGTTCTTCTTCCTTGGCAAAGACATCCTACTGATCTCTCCCAACACATGAAATCAGCATTAAGTACTGCTGCAATATCTAGGCAAAATTGTTTTAAAGCATTTCATTTCAGTCACTCTTCTTTCATGATTTATTTTCTACCTACTTGCACTTGCCTGAGCCTTCTAGAAAGGGCTTTCCCCTTCTGTTCACCTCCAGCTAATGTTCCACCTCTTTGTTCTCTAAATCCCTGACCTCTCATCCTTGGGGCGTGAATCAAAGTTATCAAGTCTAGTAAGAAATCACCTCAAATTTTATGGGAAAGGCTTCTGCCTTTTCTCTTCCCTCTACTAACCCAAAGCTGTTTTTGCCTTGTCACTTAATTAAAATTGGAAATAAAATCCATTAAAAAGTTCAATCTCAGCCAAAGGAAATGGAAGCACAAATTAGTGCTTGGGTCAGTTCAGGAGCACTTCATGCCACAACCTTTGAGTGTTAATACAAATAGCAACCACAGGCAAGCTGCGGTTAGGCACTGTCCTCACATAATGTCAGTACAAAGATCTCCCAAACACACTTCAGAATTACTTTCTATTCTTCTGTGGACTTTCAAAAGACGTCTGTTGTTAGTACAGACATGAAAATAACATCTCAACAGTGACAAGAGCATACTGTTTTCACAATCCTATTATTTTCCCTCTTTAAAAAGTAACATGCATTATTTCTCTGTAAGTAAAACTCCAGCCCTATTCTTCACTGGGTGGACTTAATGTGGGCTCCAGGTCAGTAAAAGATACTATATTGAGCAGCACCTAATGATTTACACATGTAAAAAGAACCCTAAGGGCAGTGTTTTAACAAGTAAAAAAAAAAAAAAAAAAAAAAAAAAAAAAAAGTAACTTCTTTCTCTCCAAAAGGGAAAGAAGAAATCATTGGAGATACAAAGTAACTCTTGGAAGAATTGCATACATTATATACTCTTAGTTGCAGACATTCTTCCCACAGCAATTTCAGAACATTTCATTTCTGAATCCTGCATCAGTGACACTTGGTATGTTTTAGCAGTGAGGTTACACCTAACTGTATGAGCTTGGGAAAAATCTGCAGAAAACATATGAAAGCAGATGTTGAAAATGGTCTGATGACAAGACATTCATCTCCTCATGAAATAAGCATTTTAATATTTCCCAATTTATGATAGTACTGGTCATTTCTGGCCATTTAAATTGTTCATTTTCCCAAGCACTCTCTATTGTTAGTTGCTTGCACAAGGTCTAATCTGTTCTACAGATTTCTGCTTAGTTCGTTATCACATGCCATCAATACAGCTATAAATTGAAAAAAAAAAAACACTAAAATTAAGGTAAAAAATGACCTAACTTCTGATCTATCACTGAGAGTTCAGCATGGATAAGTTTGTAATCAACACCTGCTATTCACATGTACAAATTTTCATTTGATGTCTCAAAAATCAAAAGAAAACAGCAATGAGCAACAGACAGGGAAAGTAATTTGATTTTACACAGTGCCCTGCACTGTTGAGCTGCCCCTAAGCATTTGGCAGGACAAGCCTCCTAGACATGCCACCATACAGCTACATACAGCAGCTGTTCTGCACTCTAGAAGAGTTTACCTGTGATCAGAATACCTTCATAGTGAAAGGCAGAACATAAACCAAGACAGGACAACCTTTACTCAATTAAGAAAAAATAAAGGAAAAGAAAAAAGGCCGCTGTATCTGTAGGTACAGTGCTGTATGCTTAGAATTCTAAAGTGTACCACAAAGTATAACTAATTGATACTGCAAAGGTAACTGTAAAAAAGGAAAAGTTCTTAGTTTCTGAGGTTTATGCTGCATTTCTCATACACCTTACATCTAAACCCCATATATTTAACAGTGCCATAGGCCAAATAGAACACTGCAGTAAAAAAAATACAGCAGATATTTTTACCACAAACAAACAAAGCTCTACACAATTTATTAATCTTGTCTCACTGCATGAGGAACTATCATAAACCTTCAGGCATACACAACTCTAAAAATGGAAGCTTTCCATAAGGAAAGTCCTTCCTGTGTGATGAAGCATAACTTATCAAAAACAGGATGCAGCACACAGAGCACATGTGCATCCTTGCTTCAATTGTTACAGCATTCATTAGCCCTTCCTAGCTGAATTACTCAGTACAGTTGTATTTGTTTTTGTAAAAGCAAATCTACTCTGCCCATAACTCTGTGAAGCAGAGACAACTGGGCACAAGAATGAATACAATTCAGGAAACTAAGCACAGTTGCATTTTGAAGAACATGGTAAACCGCTAAGCCTATTACATAAAGATTATTGTCTGCTTGAAAAGGATTACAGTCAGGGTGGCCAGACAAGCCCGAGATATCATTTAACACAGCCTTCTATGCATCCAATGACTGGATTATTCCAAAATCTGGAGAGCAAAGTTGAAGCCAACTTATCACCCATCTCATTTGACATTACATGTCATGAGCGGATCAGAACAATCCTGGACGTCTACGATTCAGAAACAAACATGCAAGCAAGCCCTCTTCTTCTCTTTGCTCCACCCTTCACAAAGACAGACATAGAAAGGAAACATCAATTTTATAATGTCAGCATTTATTTACATGATCAAAGATTTACATAGTTTGAAAAGTTGTCACAACGGGAACCCAACCATTAGTGCCTCTCTTCAAAAATGGGATGACTTAAGATTTGAAGATGTGGCTTCAGAACACTTCAATGATCACGTGGAAAAAAGTACCAGGAATCAACTAAAACAAAAAATACACATCAAGAATGACATTAATTCTATACAACCAGCCTGACACAAACACTTAAAAAAAACAACAGTCAGTTCTTCCAATAATCTCCTCTCTCATAACAATACTTCTGGGCAAACTCTATCCCTAGCCGATGTAAAGTCCTCAAAATGATATCTGTTCACTTTAACTGTTTGCCTGAAGTAATTTTGAAACAACTCTTAACATATTGACATGATCATCCTTGGAAAAAAAAAAATCAAAGATTACGTTCAGTTGTTTGTCAACGATCCGAGATGCAAAACTCCAGTAAATAAAAGCTATTTATTGGCAAGCCATATAAGGGCAAATTGAATGCAACTTTCCCATGACACAGCCTACACAGATGTTACTTTGCAAACAATTCGGAACTTGACTCACGGCTAAGTTTCTCTTAGTGCTTCCTTCCATCTCAAAAAGTGCATGCCTTGTCTGTAGCTCCTGCCAGGACAAAAATCTCTCTCTCTTTTTTTCCTAATAGTTAACAAAAATGAAAATCTAGGATTTGCTTTTATTTCTTGACTAAAAACACATGTTCCATTAACATGAAAACCAGTCAAAAGTAAAAAGAGAATTCTGTCTTCAAAAATTACACTTGAGAAGCGTGGTTGTATCACTTTTAAGAAAAGAGGTTGTTTATCTGATTAGTTAGCTACTGTGAAGAGCAACAAAAAAGTAAGGCAAAGCAACCTTTCTCCTTTAGAAAGGATAAATGTAATGCGTCTATCTTCCATGACTAAAGAGATGAAAAAATATTTAGTCTTCTCATCTTTTTTATGTGAACTACACTTTAATTCACCCTTAAAAGCAATCTCCCACAAACAACTCAGAAATTGCTTCCCATGTTCTATTTAACAGAGCACAAGCACCTCAGTCTGACAAAACCATATCCATCATGCTCACGTGGACAAAAACACCTTTTTCAATAGGACAGTTTCTAAGTTCATTTTTAAAGCAAATCATTAGTAATTGTATGGTATTTTGGGGAAAAGAATATACCTTCTGGGCAAACAGAATCTCCATTCGCAGGCACTGATGCCTAAAACAACAACAAAAAAACACTGTCAGTGTTTTGTTTGACAGATAACACACAAAGCTATTTTACTGCTGAAGCCAAGAGGTAACAATAAATGACAAAATAGGCAAAATAATGAGTGACACATTAATGCCATCTCTAACATATATCTATCTTACTACATTGTCTTAGAAGATAACAAGATTTTCCATTTACATGCTACAGAATGAAAATGCCTTTCCAATTACTTTATTATACATTTGTACATTTCATTATGAGATACATATAAGAGCATACGTGTATATGCACAAACATACACAGTTTGTATTAAAGGTAGGCAAACATTTTAAAATAAATATGTAATCATACAACTATGTTTTGACAGAGAAGGAGTCAGTTCTGTACAGAGTGAAAATTGTTTTAAAATATAGGTCTGTCACTTCTGGTTCATTTCAAAGCTGGATACACTCTTCAATCACAGTATTACACAGCATGTCTTGTCCTACTACTTAAGGGAAGACATTAAAGCTGGTTTTAACACCAGCTGGAAACATCTTCCCCACAATGAGGACGCTAGCCACTCTTATGGTAACAATTCTCTGTCCATCATCCCTCAGCTCCTCACAAATGGGCAAGTCTGACTGATGTGGAAGAAACAGCATCTCAGCATAAGGAATACTGCAACATTCACACTCCCCACACACAACTAGAGTACAAAACAACAGGAGGACATTGGCCACTGACATGATACAAGTCTGTTCCAAACAGACCTACCCGAACACACAACACCAGGACTATTGATTTGGCTGAACCATGCAGCAAAGAGAGCCTCAAAGGTTCAAGTTTGAAGCCTCAGGAGAACAAAGCTGCAACACATCATCTGCATTGCTAGGTGGAACTTCCTGCCTTTGTAGCAGCATGGGAAGACATCAGTGAAAGCCTTGAAGCACTTTGCAGGCAGGCTGAGCCATAGGCAGCGCAAGTGCGTTGAGCACAGGGCAGCATTCAAACTGAGCTCACAGTTTGAGCTGGTTAGGCCTGGCTGTCTCCAAGCAGGAGCAGGGCTTGCTCTGCTCAACAGCAAGTCAAAGTCTCTGAGAAGGAAAGCTAAAAAGCAGCATTCTTTCTCCTGCTTTAAATATGTGCACAAAGGGGTTACATGACAGGTCTGAATGGATGTGCCAGCCTTATCACCAGACCACTATCTTTCCTTCCAGACAAACACAAAGCTTTTTTTCCACAAGGCAGGGAGAACCAGTGGTCACCATGTAGAAGCAGGTGCTTGCCACTTCTGCATCAATTGCTCAGAAAACTTAAGACAAGGACTTGGCACCTTCCCACCAAGAACAGGTCAAAAATTCACTCCACTGAACCAAGAACCTCTTCGCTACAGAATCCTTTCATCGGAGACACTGCTTCACGTGATCCTACTTGAAGCAAGGGGCTTGGATTAGATGATCCCAAGCAGTCCCTTTCAGCCTCAACCAGTCTGCGTCATTTTGTTTAGGATATCACCTCTCCATGCCCAACCCTATGGGTCACAACCTGGCACTAAACTGAAAATTCTGCTTCTCTGAAGTCCCAAATGGAAAAGACTGCTCAGAGAGAAAAGAAATACAAGAAGTGAGGCAGTTGGTAGGCTTTCCTGGTTAGATCTAAATTATTCCAAACATATTAGTAAATACACATATCCAAACTCTGCTGGAGGTTTTTCTAAACTGCCAGGAAAAGTCAAATATTTTCCCCTGTAAGACATTTTTCTGCATTTTAATCAAAAGATACCTCATCCACCAAAGCCATCTTAGTTCATTTTCTCTCCAGCACTATAAGGGAGGAATTATGTGATAAGTCTGAGAAACTGCACTACTAACTATATATAGATTGCCTTGGAGATTTTCCAACTTCAAAAGTCCTCAGCGGCTCCTCAAAGCAAGTGAGCAAGCAGTTCTCAGGATTAATGTTAAACAAAGGTTTGGCTGTCCCGGTCAGTTTTACAGATGGCAACACTTGAAAGCCTGAAATAAACAGTACATCTTAGAGCTAACACGTTCAGCTACAAAACTCTGTTCCTCCTGGGTTTAGTTTTCAACATGTACTAACACTGAAGCTGAGAAAGATGAAACAATTTTCAGATGTAAAGAAACAGCAGAAATTTTCATCACCTAGAGTGTTACTACCCCAGTGGGCTTGTAGTTGCAGGGGGACAGAATAATTCTGGCTGGTTCAAACATTCTGTATGTGGTCCCACATGCACACATCATCTTCTGATCTCTTCAGAATTGACTGGACATGGCAACTTCAGCAGCTGCAGTTATTCCTAATTTGCCATCAGTACAGATGACAGCTCCCTGTGTGTAAACTAGCTAAACAGAACAGAAATGCCCTAAATCCAAACCATTCTAGTCCCATGTCTGTAAAACAATGAAAGGTCAAATATCAGCAAAATAAATCCTATCGATTTGAATGAGATGATCTTGGGAACTACCCCAGCAAAAATACCTGATATTCTCATTACAGCATGATTTGGTAAGCACTTCTTCAGGATTCGTTTCGTATCTTAGCTGCAGTTCTCTTGCCCATCAAACAAAAAAACAAAACAAAACAAAAAAAAAACAACCAAAAAACCCAAAAACACAAAAACACAAAAAAAAACCCACAATAATACTGAGTGTTGAAATTTCTTTTTTTGTTTAGCATTCAAAATACCCAACTTAAGGCAAATATCACCCGTTAAGAAACTCCATAATCTGGCTGCAGAAACAGAAGTGTAGGGAAGCAACTCGCACTGGAAAAGTAAGCTCAGAAATTTTGCAAAAGCAAAAATACATTTCTTACTGTATTGCAGATAAAATCTCTGCTCTTCTGCTATTGTCCAGAAATTAATAAATGAACATAAATTAGAAGAAAAATGTATCTGCTTTCAGTTAAAAAAACAAAACAAAAAAAAAACCCAACCCAAACAAAAAAAACCCCACAATGAGAAAAAACAAGCAAAAAAAACCAAAAAAAAAAACCCCAAACCAGACACAGGCAGCTTTCATTTAAAACTACCACAGCCATTAAAATTCTGCAGCCAACACTCACGTAGTTTCACTTTTGTGTGAAAGACATGAGTGCCTGACAACCAAAGTGGGCAGTACAGTGTACCAAACAAAAGGAAATCTGCTTAAAATGTGCAAGTCAGCTTCCCTGCTTGCATTCTGAGCTTGACTGTACACCATTCTTACTTCAAGAGCATTTGTGCTTTTCTTAGTTACCGCAAGTTGGAAATTGCATGCGGTAACAGCAGCACTCAAAATAGAACTGCATCTATTTTCCCCATCTGAAAAGCAGCAAGAGATGGTAGCCTATAAAGCCAATTAAAATGCTTAGAATGAACTCTAACTGAATGATGAAGTTTGTGATAACTTCAAGAAAACAATATCATATAATATATGCCAGACACAAAATAATGCCAGACACAGAAGGGCCAGAAGTGATAACATTTGATAAAAAGGCAAGCATGCAAAACAAGTAAGATGTTAGAATTTGATACAGAGGATGTGTCTTATAAATGAGACTTAATATTGCCTCCTTCCCCATCAAAAAAAAAAAACAAAACAAACAAAAAAAACAATAACAAAATGCAAAACAAAACCAAAAAAGACAAAACAGGAAAAATAATTATTTGATGATTAATTAACTAGTGGATATTGCTGTTTTACACAGATAATTATTTAGCCCCTCAATTCAAAAGTACAAATAGCACAGAACTTGAAAGAAAAGGTCTGACACCATTCATACCAAGAGTACATTTGAACTTGAAATCTGAGTTGCATTTCAATGCCCTCAAAACATGATTTGTAAATTTCAAAATATACAAAAGGCAAATACTTTCTGACAGCTGTGACTGACATATCTTAAATGTCTGAATTCCAAAATCAATTTTTCTTTCATTTAAAACTCCAAGTCCCATTAAACAACATGGACCTAAACACACAGACAAGTGCAAGTACGTAAAGGTATTTTCAAGGATATGCTGAAAGCATGTAACGTGAACAGGAAAAAGTTTTGACACTTCTTTGTGACTTAAGCTGACTTTTCTGCACCTGATCATCTTGTTTGTTTAAGACAACATTCTTAGCAGAAATTGTGTTGGAATGTTACCTGCACAGAAAGCAGACATCATGTCCTTTAACATCTGAACTTCCACCGCTGCTGTGACTACTTGGGCAAAATACTGACTGTGCACAGCCTGAGTCAGTTAGCTACCCAAGCAGTTATGCATGTGAGCAAAACACTTGCCATAAGCACTGACACATTCATAGTGTATGTAAAATAATGATGATTTTTTAAACGCAACACTTGGAGGTATTTTTCTCCATTTAATTTCTGAAACTTTGTTTAAATTCCAGCATCCAAGCCAGCATATTTTAAAGTAGAAGAAATTCTCCTGCATTTGCACATGAAAAGTATCAGACCTGCAGGACATTTTCCTCGCCTGAACAGGAAACCTGCATGTTTTAATTTTATGTTGATTTGCAAAATATGACAGGCATTCTTTACAAAACATTCAGAAAAGCACTCCCGTCTCTTACAGCAATGCACTCAATTATGCAAGTAGACAAACAAAGGACCCCTTTAGCGATTAGGGACTACAGTCAGCTAGTCAATGAGCTCTAACACTGGGTGGTAACTCCTGGCAACAGGGGAGACAGAGAAGACAGTGGGCTAGATACAAATAGCAGTCCTTCTTGCTATTCAGGATCAAAAGAAAAATCCAACACATCAGAACAGTAATGAGCCTGCCAGAAAATACAACCGAAGCACTGCAATTGAAGCTTTCTGTTATGATGCTTGCACTTACTACCCCACAACATTTGTGTTCTTCTTTCAATTAATACCTTAATTTTTTATTTAATTAGGGACCACATCAGCTTAGGTATTTTATCTCAGTTTTGGAGCTCTGAGGTTTTGTTGTTTTTTTTTTTTTCCTATTTATTACTTTTTAAAGAGGGTGAAATAAAGTAAGAACTGTCCTCACCGACTGCACAATTGATCGGGCCTCCTCCTCACTGCAACAAAAAGGGCTGCCACTCACCAGAACATTTGTGCTGAAAAATTAAAAAATGTTTTATCAATGGAAAAGAAACAACGCACAATTAGTACCTATGGAAAAAAAATAACAAAACATTTTCACATACAGAGCTCAGAAATGTATCGCTCATGAAATGAAGAAGCCAAAAATGCAAAGTAACAAGTAACACTGGAAGGCAATGAGAGTTTCTCTGGCTTTGGGTTTTTTTAGGCTATAAATTCTACACTAACATAAGCAGTACTCACACTTACTTCTGGCAGCTCACTTGGGTACAGTTTAGAGGACTGCAGTTAATAAACCCCTTGAAAAGTCAACAGAGAAACTGGCATTTCTACAGGGAGCTGAACACCACCTAGATGGCTAGCAGTGATGGCATGAATTACCCCTTGTCTCTTATGCTTTAAAGGACGGCCAAATTCTACAGCAAGCCACTCATATATTAACAGTAAACTGCCTGCAGCATATAGCAAGGAGAAAGAATTAAAACAAAAAGCAGGTCAAAACTCTGCTTTTTCATAAAGCAGCAGATATCAGTACTTCCATAATGCAGACACAACTTCGGGGCCAACTATTTTTCAGACAACCTTCTCTGCAGACTATGAATATGTATCTGTTCATAGCAGAAGTGAGTTTGGTCATGAGTTTTTAGGGTCTTAAACAACAAATGGCATTAATTTTCAAATCCAGACTGAGTTTTTAGTTATTTTTAAACTACATCAACAACAAGTTCAAAGTGGCCCTTAAACAATCAGGACTCAAAGTCTGAATATTTCCTGTAATATTCTTGTAGACCTTCAGCCTGCAGAACTACCAACACGTGTTAAGTGCTCAGTCACTCAAGAGTCACATTTTGCCAACAAAGTAGAAGAGGACAAGGCCTTCCCCATAGCCTTTGCCCTCTGGTTTAGTTAAAGGTAATCCACAGCCCTTGAAAATCACCAGTCCAGATAGCTCTCCACAATTCAAGGCCACTGGTGCCAGAAATGCCAACACGAGCCAGCTTGGAAAGCTTAGTGTAGTTCACTTTAATTTAGATGAGGTCAAAGGCTGGTAATGAGCAATGATGTGGCAGCTCAGAGAACAACTAAAAAAAATTATGGAACCCAAAGCTGCAAAAGAACATCACAGCGATACAGCACCGAAAGACAGAACTAACAGTGGCAAGATCTGCATGGGATTGTGTCAATCTCCCAAAATGATATCAAACCCTCCAGAGCCATTATTAGTAAGTTTAAATAATCTATGTCATTTTGATATAACCAAAAAAATTTCTAGAACCACTTACAGCCAGTTAATCATTATCGTACAAGGTGCAACTAGTCGATGATAGTCAATGATCAATCAAAATCACGGGTACTTTTGTCACTTCAAAGTAAAATCCAAGCAGTTGAGGCACAGCTGCCACAGCCCCAGCACAATGCAAAGAAGAAAGATGTGGCTGGATACTTACCATTTAACAGTACCTCCTTCTGCTTTTTTATGAAGCAAAGCTTTCCAGTATTCATGGGTTGATTTAATAATTTCAACAGCAAAATCCTAGTTTACATCAAGGAAAAATGTTATGATTTAAAAGGTTATTAAACAGAAAAAAAAAGACATAGAACTAGTTTATTAAGACACACTGGCTCATGTGTTATTTTAAGGGACCTCCTTTGAGGCCTCATTAAATTTCTGGGAAATATAACAGCATTTTTTATGAAAAAAACTGAGCTTCACTATCTGTCAAACACACTGGCAACATATTCAGGCCTTTCCTCAGTCCGCAGCCAGAAAACAGGAAAGCTGCATGAAAAAACAAAGTCAGCACTAGATGTTAAACAGACACCTACAGCTGCAGAAAATCATACCAGGTCCTAAATGGGACAAAGTGTGCGAGATATGACTCTTCTGTTACGTGTGCACATCAGGGTCAGAGTTAAGGTTTACTCTCCAGTGGCAAAATGTGCATTTAGTTCATTAATTGCCCAACCGTTCACTCAAGCATTTGCGACAAACAACGTAACGTTGTCAGCTGCTTAACGACTTTTGTTTGTTTAAAAACCAAAGTAATATGAAGAGGGGAGGGGGGAATTAAAAAGTGGTAGAACTTTTTTTAAAAGCCCTCTGTGTTCAGATGATGATATCTAGACCGAGTAGCAAAAATCTGCCAACAGAACACACACTTCCTAACAAGGAGTGACTTGGCAAAATGCCACTGGAACACTGTGAACTTCACCAGATGTTGGAGCTCAGCCACGGCTGCCTCACCACATCCTGGGTCTCTAGAAATGCTTGAGAATTATTCAAGTGCTCCAAACCAGCTATGTCAGGGCATTTAGTGCCTCGAGCCTGAACTCTGATGGCCTGACAGGGATATACCCCCATTAAACTGTCGCTACAGTAGAATTACAGAGCAGGAAAATTTGAAAGAGTAGCTCCTGGGAGAACAAGTGAGAGATCACGTTATCCATCCTTACAACTCTGCATTTGATTGATTTAAAAGACAGCTTTAGTGCAGAGGGGAGTCGGAGCATCTCTTTAAACAGACAAAACGCGCAAAGCTAACTGTGCTGGTTAAAAGGCATTTTACAACTTTGATAGCACACTGCAGGCTGAACTAGCTGACACATGAACACCATTCATTAGAAACCTGTGATTCTTCGCAAGAAAAAAGTCTACAGAGTGTATAGTACATTATTTGAAACGCATTTTTACTCAGATCACATGTGATTTCCTCTGGAAAAATCTAGGCATTTTATTCAGCAAGGTCTGCTCCCAGGCCCATTCTCCTTTCTGGCCATTTTTCCTACAGGATGTCTAAACAGCCTTTCATTTTTTCTAAAAAAGGTCAAAGTATTTTTTAGCCTTCAAGCCAAAAAACAGCTCAAATGTTCAGATCTACCCAGAAAAACCTACACCTTGAGCAAATATCAAATATGAGAAAATCTGCAATCTATTGTCTACCTTGAACTACACAGTCTTGAAAAATGCCAGGAAAATTCATCAATCAAGACTGAAAAAAATATCTGAAAAGACAATCTGTTCATTTCTCTGACAAACAGAATGAAAAAGCTGTGACAAGCAACACAAACCTACACATGTGTGTGTAAGTCATATCAGGGCTGGGACTGAATGCTTTCTACAGACTTCCTTTCATATCATATGAATTTTCTCTGAGTAAAGTGAAAGACAGTAAACATGACTTATTCCTATTCGAATACCTTCATTTAAAAATTATTTTTGTTAATGCTCCTCTCTCTTTCCAATTCCAACAATTCTAGAACGTAACAAAGAGGTCACAGCACAGAAAGATCCATCTTTAATTTTGAATTATCTTTACCTTGTCTTTAAATTCTCCATTAAAAGCGAACTGATTTTCTGGTTTACCATCAGGGACTTTATAACACCGGAACCAGTCAATCGTAGCTTCAAGGTAACCTGGTTTGTGCTTCCTGACATCATCAATATCTGCAGGTGAAATAAAACAGAACAAAGAAAGAATATGGACCTTTTTTTTTTACTCAGATTTTTTTTTTTTTGCAATTTTTAAAGGCTCAAAGGCTTGCTAAGCAATTTGATTTAACTGAGTACTCTCAAAATTATTGGGGAACTCCACTTTATTACATTAGCTATCCATAGTTGATATTTTATGATTTTAGCACCAGACTAAACAGTTACCTCCTGCTCTTCCTTAATTAAGACCCAAGGGAACAATGAATAGAAAGGCCATACCCATGAAATGAAGAAGAAAACTCCATATTTATAGGTTTCCATCTCAATAGGCACCCTCTTGCAACAATCAGATTAAAATCTGTAAGATTTTAAATCACCACCTCAAAACAAAATAGTCATCACTCCTCAACAGTTACATTAAAGGCATCTCTTTGCTCATTAATTCTAAGTTAAACCCATTAGATACAAGAAAGATATGTTACAGGAGCATTAAACAAAAACTTTGCTGAAAATCCCATGGTACCTGCAGACCATGATAAACCAGATAACCTTTTACCTCTGTAGCTCTACTGTGCAAAGGTGGAAAAGGACACACAGAGCACACGTCATCTGTGGGGCACCCTTAGGAGGCAGAAATGAACACTGTCTCAGTGGGTACAGAGTAAGTACTCAGTGCTGCTTGAGGGCTATACTGCTAAGCACTTTGTGATCTTAAACACTTCCTATTTCCTTCTGCTGCACATATACAATTTTACCTGGTTTTCCTGGGAGGCTACCACCACTCCTGTCACTTGAAGTGAGGTGGGCTTCACCCATATGAGTATCCACTCTCTGTCAAATTAACTCTCTGACATCATGTTTAAATAGAAAAGCCCTCAGTGCAATTTTTATTCATTGTGATACAAGGATTTTGTCCTTTCTGGAAGCCAAGCACTTTTTTTGCCGGTGTAGCTCTCTTCTTCACATTTATTTTTCTCCTACAGTCACTCCTGATGGAAATGGGAGCTGACTTTTTATTGCTGTGTGTTATATGCAGTTCTCCATCTATTTCATAACCTCACTCTGCCCAGTCCATCTTCTATGGCGTTATTCTCCTCTGCTGTTTTGCAAGTGACTTGCTCCCTTACTGCCTTCCTAGCATCTCAACTTTCACCACACTGCTCGGCTACTTCATTCTCTTCTCCCATAGATGCATCTCACTTGAAGACAGCTCTTGGCTCGCAGACACTGCTGGTAGATGCTCCTCTGTCTACTCAGCCTTACTCACTGTAACAGATTTCCAGAGGTGCTCAGTCTACCAGGTTACCAGCTAGTTACGTTCCTTTTATCTTCAAGTGCCTAAATGTCTTCTTAAAGTCTAGTCTGTGAACCCAAACCAGGACATTTCTAAAGGGAACAGCACTGGACTTTTTCCAGTCTCTTACTACAGACCTCTCAATTCTCTGCAGGCTGCTGAGAGAGATGACATTTAGACTTAACTGTGAGACCAAACGTGCACAGGAACATACGCTAAGTACTCATAGGCATCTGTAGATACCACTCCCAAATTCCTCTGGATCATACATTATCGAAAGAATGAAGTACAAAACCTTGTAGAACCCAAGGTACATTTTTGCTTCTGCACACACTTAATAGAGCTACGTGTTTATGGACTTGAGTAAAACACATTTTGAACTTGGCTGCTGGCCATGTGCCTGCAGAAGATTAGGGAGTTTCACTGGCAGAATCCCAGAGAAAAAGCAAGGGCACATAAGGCTGTGCCGGAGGCAGGTCTTCTAAGCTAGAACGCACATTTAAGAGTACAAGAACATTTCCACAGTTGTGAGATCAACAAAGAACAAATGATTTAGAAAACAGTCATCTTGTTCAGAAGCAAGATGCTTCATTCAGGCTCTAATAAAACAACAGCTCCAATTCAAACCAGGCTCCAGCACATGATCCTGTTCTCTCTCTAAAGAAGCGAACGTCCTTCCTCCCATCTTGACCCCTCGTGATTTCCTCCTCTTGCAAGGTCTGAACACACATTTTCTAGTACTTACTGAAGAGATACTGTAAAGTCCGTAAAGCAAACCAGTCTGCTGAAGCAATTTCCTAGACTCCCAGTGGTGGATGAACTCCAGGTTTGTGTCTCCAGACACTGCTTAAATTCAAGCATGCTTTCTCAGACTGCTGCTCCTTTTTTTCTGGTTCCTGTTTCGATAAACCTCTCACCTAACTCTGCCTCTCCGTTCTTACTAGGTCATTTGCCTCCTACTCCCACAAACACTGTTCAACAAAAGTGCTTCATTGTTTATTTGTACAAAACTACCAAGTGATATGTGAGCCCCTGTCACTCCTTATTTATAGGCTTTGTTGATGTTTGTTTAGAGGACCCAAATAACAGAAAAGGCTTTGGAGCAAGACTATTACCTCCTTAACACAAGGACATTGACCTTCATGGGCAGAATCGTCTCTGTGAATTTCACTTTCTCACTACTGGAAAATACCTGGCATAGGTAAAACAAATCAGGCCCATGCAATGCTGTACCATCACACAGCCTCTGAAGTACTAAATGTTGTATACCGTGTTTCTGAGTGTTTAAGAGGGATAGTGGTTGCTCGTATTTCCTTAGCTCCACCCAAACCACTCTCCAACTCAGCCAACCCTTCCCATGTTTTATTTATCTTTTCCTTACTACTATTGCTAGCAACAGAGCACCAAATGGACCTTAAACTGTCGACTAAAAAAAGAAAATTGTATTATAATGGGAGTTGGTGGACAAGCAACAGGAGAAAAGGCAACTTAAAAAATAAATAAATAAAAATCAACCCTGTTGCTGTGGAGTCCACACACAGCACAAAATAAAGGCAAACTGCAGCTCTCCCATCACTCAACAGCTACCTCTCTGGTTTATTAAAAAGCACCACGGACAAGCATGTCTCCCATTTTCTTCGAAATCCAACCAGCATCTTTGGGGTACCAAGTGGAAGTAGAGACAAATATCTTCAGACAACAGAAGAGCAAGCAAAGAAAGGTAAAAGGAAATATAATAATCTGTACAGAGATTTTGTACATTAATACCTATAGAAACGAGCTGCATATCATGAGAGAGACACAAACAAATAAGAGATAAATGTCTTTTCCACAGCAGACTCTGTCCTTGATCTTACCCTTCCTCTGACTTGGGTACTCCCACTGATAGCAAAGGAGGCTAAGCATGAATGGGAGCAATAAGCATGTACTTGGTCAAATGTGACTTCATCACTGCAAGCCCTCAGCGTGGCAGAAGACAGAAAGGTCAAGCTCCTGCAGGCACATTTTCAGCACATATATCCAGCAGGTACTATGGGGAGATTTCTTTGTACTGCCTACACACAACCACAGGTCCCATTTTTCTGGGCAGCAAAGTTAAGCAACAAGGATTAAAAAAATGGCTAATCATGTTAAAGGCTGCAACTCAGCCTCAATAACAAAAATCTCGAGAGGCTGGCACAAACAACTGCTGCTAGCTCTCTGTCAAAGGAGCGAGCCAATGCAAATGTAGCTCCCAATTTTATCAGGCTTTACAAAAGGGAGTGACAAAAGCATTTGTACAAAACTACCATTTTTAGTATGACAGATGCTGCTTCTTGCAAGCGAAGCTAAAACAACATGCTAGCAGCAAGCTTTCTAAACAAGGTCTGTAGGAAGACAGGACATATGTTTTTAATAACATCTTATAAACATTCACAGGAAGCAGCAGCTACATTCCATATAAAGGCATTTGGTGTATTTCGTGCAGCATGGTGTGAGGGAGTAGGAGGGGGAGCCCTAGTACAGATAATTAATTCCTTTATATTTAACGCTTACACAAATCCACAACAAAGGTTTTCATGGCCTCTGCTGCTGCTCTGCATATAAATACACTCATACGCAAGAGTATAAAACAACATACCGGTCAAAATGTGCAATATACTTGATTTTTGCCATTTGAGGCTTGATCATGTAAATTCAAAAAAGCCAATCTTGAGTTGTACATTGGGAAAGAAGCATGACAATGTATCACAGTTAATTACATCACTACCAGCAAACTGCAGTACAATAAAGCTGGTAGAAATCACCAACTTTTGTTTAATGTATTTGGGGATCTTTCCACCAAGCAATAGTATATAATGGTTGCTAAAATCCCAGGCCAGTAAATCACCCCAGAAATGCCATCCAGCATACACAATTGGCCCAATTCATCTTGGGCAGGCAAAACAACCTCTTGAAAGTCAGACCTTTCATAAGTTGCTTCAACTGTCAGTCACTTTCAGAACCTCTTTTCCAACATGAAGATGCTGCATACATTCAGACCAAATTACAGCACCAAAACAGGGCTCATCCTTTCTAAACCCGATCTTGTAAAACACATCAGATATACATGTGAATTTCAGAGCATTAAATTCAATCCAAATTACACGATGAGCAGACAGGCAGCCTTTCCAGTCCAAGAATCTGCTTCTTCTCTTGGCCGGTATGCTACATTTAAGAAAAAGCCAGGTCTATTATACTGCCAAGATTTAGTGTTTCAGGGCACAGGGAGTCTTTTAGGCCCTTTCCCAGATCCTTGTCTGAAGCAACTTTGTTGGTCTGTTAATAACCATCTGGCTAGCAATTGCTTGAGCAGAAAGACAACACAGTGGTTTCCAGGTATCACAAAGACAGCTCTTACTGAACCAGATAAAAACCTGAACATCTAGATATTAGACTAAACGAAGGTTTCTCATATAGACAGCTGCATCTCATGTGCAGCTTATATCAAGAGACTGTCCTTGCACCCACCCATATTAAGTCCTATAAAAGCAAACTGATTACATTCCAAAAGTCTCTGCTTTTCCCACTGATGACACAGCTCCCAATCCAGCAGGTGTTGAGTATTGCTTATCATTCCTGCGTACTGCCACTACAAACCAGAGCTTTTTACTGCTCTGCGTGAAATAGGGAGTTCTAGGCAGGGATTCCAATTTAAAACAGTATTTATCCATAAACACCTGCAGGACAAAATACAGTGGAGAGCTATGAATAAACAATGAGGACCGCTCAGAAGTTGGGACTGCTCAGTTGTAAGTTCTGCGAAGTCTCAGAAAAATCAACTGCACTTATGAGAACGATCACAGTCCCTGAAGGAGAATATACAGAGTACCTGGGGTGTGCTTAAAGCAGCAAGTGGAGTTAACATACTGCGTGGGCTCAGGATGGGGTTTACAAGTAATCACCACTCCAGAGTCTTAGAATTATCTTCTCCAAATGTTCACTGGGGGCTGTGCACATACTGAGCTGAAAGCAAATGTGATGATTCTCTGTTCAATTCAAAATGTTTAGCAAATGATGCTAAAACAACTGGACAGACTTGGCCTCATCTTCCCCTAGGAGGCCACTACTGATAACATAGCAGCACGTCAATTATTGAGGGAGATATCAGTTTTATCCACAGCTGCTGTCCCTTTATGCAGAAATAACTAACATCTTCAGGAAAGGGAAAAAAGATTATAAAAAGATATATTGTATTGCCTACTCCAACAGATTTGCTTGTTTTTAGAACAAAGAAGGACTGCTGTTAGACACTGCAAGCTAGTCATGTTGTTTTTTGGTTTTTTTTTTTGTTTTTTGTTTTTTTTTTAAATACAGGACTAACTCCAACCCTGAAAGGAAATCATGTTAAACTAGGTAAATATTTTTCTATGATCTGAACCTCAGAAAGGCAGATCTTCTTGAAATTTTGCTTCCATTCTCTGATAAGAAAGCATACGCACAGCAATTACAGGCGAGGGTTTGCATTTAAAAAAAGACAAACTCTCACTCCCTTGCTAAACAAACCAAAGCTAACAGCTAACACACATCAGTCATAACCTGTACAAAAGCAAATACAATACAACCAACCTTCTGTTTTAGAACAAAGCTACTTAATCCAGTGTTATAAACTCTCTGTTTTATTCCTACTACTCAGTTGAACTCTTTTAAAATTCTTTCATCCACTTTTCTGATGAAACTCCCACAAATTATTAAGGAAAAAAATATGAAAACGAACAGAAAAAATTACAGAAATAAAATGTTCATTATTTGTCTTTAAACTACTGACATTTATATCACATCCCAATAAAAACTACAGGGAGGTTTAAATTGAAACGAACAGTAACAGCAAACGATTAACTACTATTTCCCCAAGCTGAACTTGTTAATCTCTAACTGCAAAAATAGTTAGTCATAAGAACTATACGTAATTTATCTGCCCCAAGACTTCAATCACTATCAACCCAAGAGTTTCCTTTTCCTCATTTCCTCTTCTCCCCTTTTTCTCCTGCAACTATCTCCACCTCAAAGCAACCTTTAAGAAAACTGGGAATGAATGGCCAGGCCAGTGATATACCCACTTTACATTCAGAAACCAGGAAAAAGACTCAGTGGCTGAGAAACACAATTCCTCAAAATTACTGGATACCCCTACTCCTAAAGAAAGGCTATTCTGTGCCTTGGTGAGATCTGCCAACAAAGAACAGGCTCTGACCATGAAGACTTGATGGTACATATGATTTCTGATCTCTTAACAGCCATTAACTGCCAGACAAAGCTCACATAATTCTCATGAATCTCAGATTAACTGCACTCGATAGAATGAAGCTCTGTTTATCCAGAGGAGAGTTGTACCTTATCTGTGCCATAAAAGCCTAACTCCGTCCAGCTTTAATGTATTTATATCCTCTTCTTAAAAAGAGAAGCAAAATTATACCTCTCATTTTATTCAAACTACTGCACACGTTTTACTTAGTGAGCTCCATTTGGATACCAGAAGCATAGTCATAAGGAGGAAGACTGCACAGAATACTTCATTGTGCAAAGCCAATCATCTGCAAGGCCAAGAGAAGGCTACATCAAAAGTTCACTTTCCAAATTTCCAAGTTAATAGGAGAAACCTTACTGTTTATATTAGCAACAATCGCTGGTAGTAACACAGTTACAAGTCACAAAACATTGGAAATGCTTCACCAATAAGGAAAACAGCAGTGTGCTATGCAATCTGAGTGGATAAACATGTACTACTACAATGGAGACAAGACTAATTTTAGGAGATCTCTTTCAGAATGAATTGTCCCTGAAGACAGAAGAATTTCAGTATATCAAGTCCTCCGAAAATCCCCATCTACCTTTCCAAAAGTTCAGTATGAAAACATACATGCCCACTTTGAGGGAAGCATTTAAATTTAAACAGTGAAAAAAGAATTTTTTTGTCTCTTGGCTGTCTGTATCCTCTTGTCCTGGGTGGTGTAAACTCAGGTACAGCCATTCAAATGGGTGACATAATTTGCATTAAGAAAGGTAAAAATGCTTACCGTTAATTTTCTGGGCTTCTGGGTCATCCACACCAATGGCAATTATCTTCCAATCTGTCTCTCCTTCATCAAGTAGAGCTAAAACACCCAAGACCTTCACTTGAACAACCTCACCAGAAGAACGAACCTAGAACAGAATATAATAATAAAAATATGTGAAAAATGCTTTCTGGAATTTCTCTTCCAACAAAATGGTTTAGTATCTGTTTGGCCAGCAGCTAACAACGTTGCAAGATAGACCTTCAAACCCAGTACACGTCTTGCCTTAGTTAGCCCAAGAGATCCCTCTTTCAAAACCTTTTATGTTATTATCCCATCTTTGGTACCACAGCAGATTAATCCATTCTTTGCTACGTCCAGATAAAGAGGATTTTATTCCAGTGTGCTAAGCCTTCCCTTTATACCTCCTGACAGTGTTTACTGTGCCTCTTTTTCACCCACCCACTCCATACCTTATAACTGCAATGGGTTCTTCTCCTCTATAGAAGGAGGGTCTATCTCTGCTCCACCCATGAGAAAACTGAAATTTAACCCCTTTGTGGGGCTGACCTTTTAATCTTATTTGTGTGACACTGCCATATTCCCTCATCTTTTAGTAACTCAGCTTTATCTCTAGCGCTGCTAGCTGGGGAAAAAGAAGGAAGTCTTCTCCTTCCTTCCTCAAAATGTTAACTATCTTTTCCTTCATTCAAAACTCTCTGCCCAGCCACTAAACTCCAAGAACTCCAATATTCTCCTTTATCCAGCACTCAGACTTCTCCAAATATCTTCCTACTTCACAAAGAACAAACACTGCTCTCTTATCTATTATCAGACCTATCAGACACATTTTAGTCATCCCAAGATTGACTATCGCCTTTTCTTGCTTCCCACCAGCCATTCTCTTTCAAAAGCTGTAGCCAAAAGCTGTAGCATGAAATAAATCTTGACAATGACAAACCTTTGAACCTATCTCACAAACATCAACGGGATCGTTATCCCCACAGCATCCTGTAATGTTATCTGTATGGTTTGGATCTTCCCAGGTCTGTCAATGGAAGAAGAATTGAGGGTTACCAACTGATCTGCGATTACTATTCATCTAACCACTGAATTACTGAGTGGTTATAAAAACACCAATTGAAAAGTCACCTTACTGTGAGCAGTAAGGTGCTTACTCAATCGGAAAAGAAAAAATTAAACCAATCAACCAACCAAAACTCTGGACAACCAACTGACTGAGGATAGATAACAGCAACAAACAGATCAACTCTGTTTAAGACAGAACAGGCACTTCATGAAATAGCAGTGATTAAGCCAGAAGAGGACCTAGAATATATATAAAAATATAAGAACATATATATAAAAATATATATATGTATATATATTTTTTTTTGTTACCACTACTTGTGGGCTTAAACTCAGATACCCTACAATCAGATTCTTAATATATTCTTTAGATGTACCTGCACTAGCATAAGTTCTCTTCAAAATCATCTAGACTTTGAGCTGACTAAGTTACTAGGTATGGTACTGTCAGCATCCAATTTTTTGAAGTTTTGAATTTAGGTCTGAAATACCTGTGAGAGTTTTTGCATACACAGATGTACACATACCCAAGAACAGCTAGCAATTGAGACTAAGGAAGGTTCCCTGAGAGGTAAATTCAAATCTCTGCTTTAAACTCTGTATGAACAAGGAATCATAACCACATTAGTATAACCTAATTACAAGACCAGTCCTTGTTTTGTCTCTTGGAATGAAAGGCACGATTCTACAGCTGAGAAGTTTTTTCTGGCAAGAATTTTAAGACAAATGAGCTTTTGCTGAAAAGGTGTTGGAAAATATTTTACATGGTCAAGCCTTCAGCTCATATTCTTGTTCTTGAGAGCCTGACTGATGCTAAAAGGTAGAACTGAAAAGCAAATGCTCAAGTACGTAGACAGCAGTATTACAAAAAAAAAAAAAAAATTACTTAAGTGGAGCGAGGGGAGAATTTCAATTTAAAACTTATTTTTCCAGTACTCTTCCAAAGCACTTTTTCTTTTAAGACCTCATTATATCAATACCATTCTCCAGCCCAGCTGTACTTCTCCACCTGCAGTTCCCATAAAAACAGAGGAATAGATCAGGAATGGCAGTATTCTCTGGACAGGAAAGCAACTCCTGCAATAATGATAATCCTAATGACATTTTCCTTCTTTGTTCCAGGGTGTAAAACAGCAGTCACAAATACATATCTCCCTTGTACGTGACAGCGAAACGTCTGGCAACTGCTGACACTGATGAAAAGTCCTCTTAAGATAATGGATAAATAGAACTGGATCAGGCTCTGAGTTAGTGACAGCTGCTACTAAGAAACCGGAGGATAATCTACACTTCAACAATTGGATGTGTTAGGATCCAAACAACCTTTTCAAGTCATTACAGAAAAGAAAAACTACTATCATCTCCAGCCCTGTTACCAAATAGGTAGTAAGGGCAGCTAAATGCATTTCCTAGGGTCTGTTTTATCAGTCCAGCAAAATGCACATCATTCAGGAGATTATTCAGATGTTTAATTTTAGTTTTGTACTAAGGAGCAAACAAATTTCAAAGTGTTAAATGGACTTGTTTTGCTGTTCTTAGCAATACCTAACTGGAAACTATCTACTGAGACTGCTAACTGGATAAGGACTTCATTGCTATGCTCCACCCCCTACCTAATATCTCCTTTTCAGGGATGAAATGCGCAAATACGTTTTCACAAGTAAATTTTCACTGCTTTAAGCGTAATAAAAAGAAACTATCTTTTCTAGCTCCATCATGTCCTTCAATACTGGCTTAACGTTAATGTGCTATTCAGAGAAATGAAAAACAGTTGTTTAAAACTTAAATTATGTCAAAAACTTCAGCCATTAGTTTTTGGTTTGTGTGTGCTCAAGAAGACTCAAACACAGTTTTGAAAGTGCCACAATCAGTAAAGTCTTCCCGTTTAGAGCAAAGTTAGCTAAGGCAGTTGAGGTTTAACCTAAAGAAAGATAGGGCATCTTGCTCCTCTTTCTTAAAGACATTAAGAAATCCTGATTAGCATTTATGCTGCAATACATGGAGATCCTAAATGAGTTTTTTTTGGTTTTTTTTGTTTTTTTTGTTTTTTTTTTTGTCTTGCTTAAACAGGAAAAGGCTACTTCAAGAAGTATTTCTGACTTGATTTGTCAGATTTAGAGTTGCCTAAGGGCCAGAGTTTATGTTCTCATAATACTCAAGAGTGGAGCTAGCAGACATCTGGCAAGCAGAGCAGTAGGAATCAGGCATATATTGTAAGGATGAGGAAGGTGCATGGGAATGCTTCATTTACTTACTGTGAAAGATTAGGACTACTTCCTCGGCTGTATTATTTGAGCCATGCCTTAGCTGCTGGAACTGTGGTGCTGGACTTCAGCACCAGTAGATTCTCTATGGACTCAGTGCCCAGAGAGGCAGTGGATGCCCCATCCCTGGAGACAGCCAAGGTCAGGCTGGAGGGGCTCTGAGCACCTGATGGAGATGTAGGTGTCCCTGTTCATTGCAGGGGGGTTGGACCAGATGGCCTTTAAGGGTCCCTTCCAACTCAAATAATTCTGTGATTCTATGAACAAGTTTTCTTGAATGGCCATGATAATTTAATTCTGTAACTACAATTCACAGACTGAATTGCAAACTGAAGATTCAAAATTTCTTGATTATTTAACTCCCTCCTGAAACAGCGCTCATATTTACACCCACACCCAAATTCTGACAAAAATTTATGATGACAATAAAGCTTTACATAAAAAAATTCTAATTTCCAAATTATCAAAGAGAAACATCCCTCTTGCAGCTGATCTGCATTCAGGCAGTACTCAAGATTTACAAGGCAATTTACACAGAAGACAGAAAACTTTCACCATTATAACAAAAATGTTACCTGAGGGAGAGCACCATAATTCCATATATAACCCTTGTGAGGAAAGATATTTGCCACATATCGAGGCTTGCCTTTCTTTGTATCTTGTTTAATGGGATTCAACGGCTCCTCAGTGGCAATCTAAGCAGATCATGAAAGACAAAGAGAAAGAGAGAACTGTAAAACAAAAAGCAATTCATTCAGTATCCAACCATTCAGCTCCATCCGGGAGCATGTGCTTGTGGTTTGAGGAGTATTAATAGTCTGATGGCCCCACAGTAAATCTCAAGGGTCATGTTCAAAAAGTTGCTTATTAAGGTTTTAAATAATGCTGTGAAGTATGCAGAGGAATTATTTCTAGAAGAGAAAGACATAAATTTATAAGGAGACAGTCACGGTCAATCGAATACTGAAAAGAACTTGCTCTTTATGGTACAATTTCAACAGAGATACAAATGGTGAAACAAGTTCTTCAGACAACAAGGGCTTTGACAGCAACAGGGGAATTATTTCATCATCCTCACACCCACCCCCCAGCCACTGCTCTCCTACTGCATGCATCCCTTCTCTCCATCACTTCTAAGCATACAGAAGCTTTTTGGTGAGGACATGTTCTGTGCAGGCACTGCATGACAACTTCATGTTAGTTTTGGAACAAATTAAATTAGCATTAGAAGGCATTCTTACACCTGAAGTAGCACTCCTGGAAAGACTGGACTAATTATTACAAAAGAGTTTATTACTGTCATAATCCTTCTACTACCTCAAATATAAACCCAGCAGCCTATCTACTTAATTCACTTGCACTGCCCTTTTGCCACTCCACATCACAACAAAAACCCACACTAGCTTGACTCACCTGGATGCTGTCATATCTGTTAAGGGCTTGGAGCACGTGCTGGTTCAGGCCATACACATGGGCACACAGCACTTAGTTCACATCCATTTTAAAACATCCTTACAATTTAACTAAAACACCAAAAGCAAAGTCATCCTAAAGGAATTCAAACTGTTTGGGCCACAATGCCCTGTCAGTAACGCACATTTATTCCATGAATAAGCCCTCCCACACTTATTTTCACACCTGATATCACTGCTTCTTGTCATAACCTAACAGGGAAGATGGGGAACCTGGGATTACGACAGAAATGGAGCTCAGTTATGGTTTTTCTTGATATAAACTGAGGCAAAGAAGATAAAGTGACAACAGTAGGCAGAGGGCCAATAATGTCTCATAAACAGCACCTTCAGTAAAATCAAGGGAAGGACAAGAGAAATGCAACAAATGTAGCAGTGCAATACATTCTTTCAACAGCAAGGTTTAATTTCCTACAGTCTCCCTTCCAAGCAAGGGTGCCTCAGCATAGAGACAGAGAAGGGCTGGTATTGTCATCTTACCACAGTCTGTGCTGAAGGACTTACAGGACACAACAGCAAAGCAGGTCAACTCTCTGTCCTAACAAAGAAACTTCCAGGTATATTAAAATGTGTGTATTATGTCTGGTATGCTATCAAGCCAGAAAACATCCAAATCCAGTATTTCTGAATCTATCAGGACAACAAATCTTTCTCCCCTCAAAGTAACATACCAAGAGAAGGGGAGAGAGAGCAAAACTGGAAAACTGAACTCAGATTCCTCAACAAACCTTCATCTTACAATACAAGCCAATTATCCTAAGCAATCCTTTTTCTAAAATAACAACAAAGGTGGTAAAGACAGTTCAAATGATATTCCAGCATCAGGGAAAAAGAGAAAAGGTTCTGAACAAAGAGGCTGGGGAGGTTTTTCAGGGTTATTTTTAGTTATCAAAATAGTTCATCAGCTAACTCGCAAAATTTCTTGAAAGCATCTGGAAAACATTTCCAAAACTAACATGAATGTTCAGAAAGACAGAAAACACCCTTGTGAGATAAGCTTTCACAAAATCTGTAGATGAAGCATTACTTAGCTTCTACATTGTAACAGCAGAGGAACAACTCACCCAGCTCTACTGTTAAAATAACTGCAGAAGGAGATACTTTGTATGAGTGAGGACCTAATGCGTTTTTTTTTGTCAAAAAGAAACTTCCTTTATTTGTCACCTCATTTGTCAGGAGGCTGCTATTACACAATAGGAAGTGAGAGGAATTCAATCCTAGAATGGTTTGAGATGAAAGGGGCCCTGGTCCAACCTCCCTGGATTGAAAAGGGACACTTACAGCTCCAGCCCCTCCAGCCTGACCCTGGCTGTCTCCAGGGATGGAGCACCCACCAGCTCTATGGGCAACCTGTGCCAGTGCCTCAGATCCTCTGCCCTGAGTGTTTCGTGAGTGAGCAGGACTCAAGCTATGTGATAAGACAGTGTTCTGCAGCCCAGCGCCCCAGAATCTGCTGCAGGTATGCAGTATCCTGCAGTCAGACGGCTGTCAGGAAGGAATACCTGCAGAATGGGAACAGAATTCCAGCCTCAGAGCTTTCTATAATCACACTGGCAATGTCTGTATGCACAACTTCAAGTTAATATTTTAACAAACTAAAAACAATATCTATAAAGAGCAATCCACACTGATTAAACTCCAAATACTGGAACCCACTGTATTGTCACTACTTTCATAAATACCTATATATTCAAGTATTTTTCTTAATTACCTCCATTTTTGCATTTGTCCAACGAGGCACTTCTACAACCATATTAAATAGGACCTAAAATAAAAACAATTAAAGAACTGAAAATAAAATCCACTTAACAAGTAATATTTTCCAATTTAAAAAATTCTCTGTGTCTGGCTGCAACATACAACAAATCCCTCTATTGCTGCTGCTTTTACTTAAGTACAATTTGTTTAGCTCCTCACAGTAATATTCAGCCTCCTCAGTTCATCCTTCACCCATTCACCTCTGAGAATATGAATGAATAATGGAAATACACAGTTGTTCTTGTTCCAGTACCAGTATTGCTCGTATTGCTCTTCACAGAATGTTAAATAAGCCCATAGAATGGTTCACCAGAAGGCAGTATTCTGTCCACTAGTCAAAAAAGACTAAACATTTCTACATGAATGTCCTACTGAAAAGGACAATGCACTCTCTCACAACCACCACAAGGATTTATTTCTTCAGGTCTTCTTTTTTGCCTTTTTTTTTTTTTTAATTAAAAAAAATAGAAAACACCTAAAAGCTACTGACAGTGCTGATTGTCTGTCAAATCTATTTGAAGCGAGGCACAATGAATCCAAAGGCAATGGCAGAGAAAGGATGCAGATACCTCACCTTAGTGTAAGCTCTTTTCATTGTAGAGACAAAGTAAAAAATTAACAATGGAGGAAAAAAAAAAAAAAAAAACAACACCTAAGAAAAGCCATAACTGCTGTAAGGTTTCACCTTCTGAAGCTATCAGATTTAAACACCAAGGAGAACAGAATATTAAACAACATGGGTAACTAGACCAAACCCAGCAATGCCTACAATTATTTTCTCCGTGAGTAATAATCCCAAATATCACATTACCTGAGACACATCTTCATATAAAAACTTGTTGGATTATTAAAAACGGCACCAGATTAGGAAAGGTCAAAATATGTTCTTGAGGACATTTGTAGTAAAAAAAAATAAACCGATTGAAGAACAGTACTGACTCTCAAGCTGTACCATTAGTAAAGCTGTGGCAGACACTTAAATATTTGGATTTTTCCTATTTTTCTGCTCCAGTTACAGCAAAAAAATACCACTAGCAGGGGGAATGCCACAGTCTGATTAAAGTCACTCCAATGGTTTTATGATCATTTCCCCTCAAAACTGGAATGCAAGAAGCAAGAAGGCAGCTTTCATGTCACCCACTGTCTTTCCCATGAGACCACAAGCTATACACAATCCTGATGGCAAATTACAGTAGATTTAAATGAAATTTGCCATCTTTAAGTATTGTGCCCATACTGTAATCACTGGCATTTAAGTATGTCATTATTAGGTCATAATTAAGCACATCAAACAAGAGGAAAAGGAAAAAAAAAATAAAGGAGAAAGATGCTCCAGATCACTTCCATAAAGTACATTTTACGTATATAAGCATAGTTGAAACTGAGAAGCCCTCAAAGAGAGTTCAAAGACATCAACACTAAGGAAGCAGCTGCAGAGCAAAGAAATGTACGTGCAGCAGCAGGTAAGAGCAAGGCTGGAAAAGAGTCAAATAAAGTTTGCACATCCATCTCAGAAACATTTGGAAAAAGAAATGCACAGCATGGAAGCCGGTGCTGACAAGAAATTGCCAGCAAGTGAAAGAACTGTTTTGACTGGCAGCTACAGGCAGGAGGAGGACAAACTTCTCCTGCAGTTACATACAATGCCTCGTCCTCCATGAAAATCTTGTGTTGTGAAGAATGCGACTGCCTATTTTCCTCACCACCTCAAATACAACAACCTGTAAATGCTGCCTGGAACTTTAATTGGCCCTCACTAGAACAATTTTCAGGGCTGGACCACAGCTGGATGGAAGCGAATTACAACGCTTCCCTCAAAAGGAATGAGTTGGATTTGACTTGGCTTTAAGACCAGGCCTTCATAATTTGTGGTATCAGTCAAACATGAACTGTCAGGTCTTAAATGTGACAGCCAGACAGATTAATTCATATGCAAAAAACAAAACAAAACAAAAACCCAGCCCCAGAAGTACTTTCGCTAATACTAAGCTGCCACAAGCATCTACAAGATTAATTAACAAGCATTTACAAGAGATTAATAACTTCATGCAGTGCTTACCTTTAAAAATAAAGTTTTATTTATAGGGTAATTACATTTTCACAGTGATGAGGCAGAATTCACCGAAGTGGAAAGAGCACATATTAGACAGTTTGACAGACAGAAAGAGAGATTTCTATTGATTGAGATTTCAAACCTTCGATTTCTCTAGGTTGTGGGTTTTGTTTTGTTCTAAAGTTGCTTCTCTTTTTTCCTCTGCTTTCCTACTGCCTTGTTTCCCTGCTTGCCTAAATGTCATCCAGGATTCCTTCTCCTTCACTCTTACACTCTTTTTCATTCCAATAGGCATCTATTCCCTCCATCCACTACAATCCTCTCCCTCAAGTGCTTGCTGCAGAACACTCCTGGCCCCAGCTGCAAACAGTAACATCTCAGGCATCACATGTCTGCACAGATTACCACCTGCATTTGCCACTTGGTGGTTAGCTTTGGCTGGTCATTGTGTCTGGCAATTGATATTCTTATCTTTCATCAGTAAAACAAAAAAAAATTTCACCTCAGGATAAAGCCACGTGAGCCACACTTCTACCCCCTCAAGGAAAGGTAAGATTGCTCCAACAGCCCATGGCACACCTTCCAATGAGAGAAAAAAAAACAAACCCAGAAGCTAATTTCTCATGAAACAAAAAACTACTGCTTTAGGAAGTTTAGCATCTAGCTGATTTAACATGCCAGCAGTCAGCTGGTCTGCCTATGAGATCACTGCTTGCCAAAGTCCAGATTTTATCTAGATTCAGAAAAAGGGAGCGAACTCATAAGCTAGGGAAAGTGACCTTATAGGGTCCAGAAGGATGTTTAACCCAAGGTGTCATGGAGTTTGTTTGACTTTGGGTTAATGTGAACAAAGGACATATGTTTGTATTTCTGCTCCATTATATCTGGAGGAGAGAAAAGGAAAAAAAAAAAAAAAAAAAATCAGCATGGAAAGGTCAAATATATATTTCCCAGTTCCTCGAACTCAGTATGAAAATAATGAGAAAATTACATCAGAAAAAGAAACTCTCTAAACAGAATCCTTTATTATCTAAGGACAGCCAAACTACATCACATAGGAATTGACGTAGGATGTAAATAAGTGTTTGCATTAGCAGGGTGTTTTCTTCAACAAGGCTTGGCAACTTACTGCATTCCATTTGAATTAAACTGTTTTTAATGTAAAATCATTTCTACTTCTATTACTCAATAGAGAACAGGGAGGGTTTTTTCTTTTTTCTTTTTGTTGTTGTTTGCCTTTTAAGCACAGAGATATAGAAATATTACTCAGAACGCTCATACAAGTGTTGAGAAAAGCACGGAAAATCCACACCGTTGTACCTAGGTAAACTGTGGGACACTCATCTCCACAAATGACCAATGGGAAAAAATTACTGCCGGCTCTGGTTTGTTCTAAGAAGAGATTCTTAGAGAAGATGGCTCATTTTGGTCAAGGTTTGTTACAACAAATTTGAACACCACAGGTAAGCAGAAAAGAAATTAAGCACATTTCTGACACTACTTTTGCAACCCACCCTTCTGGATTACCATTAATCATTCTCAGAAACAGTTTTTCTTCCTTGCCTAACTTTTGCCCCTCTTGCTCAACTATTTTATTTCTCAGTCTTCCTAAGTTCCTGAGTTGGTGTATTTGAGGGGCAGGTTTTGAATAGGTACAATTGTGCTCAAGGATTGCAACATATAACACTCAACTCTGAAGCATCAGCTTATTTGAAGAAGTGAAGCAACCCATGCAGAACAAGAAGAGTGACAAAGTGAGAGAGATGAAGAGGAGAAGAGAAACTCAGTATAATTATTATCTTTGTAATATGCTCCTTAAGGCCTGACTGCCATTCACCATCAGGACTGCACGAGGTAAGCTGAAGACTAATTGTTACATTAGTCATTTTTATAGCAGAGTACTTTAAAAAAATATATCTGACAGTATTAAAGGCTGCATTCTGGGGCTACTGACCCTCCTCATAGAGAAACTCGGAGCTCACAAGACAGATAAGAAAAAAAATAGCTATGATTTTCATTTTCATTTCTGTCTACCTGCTCATTTGCAGTCTTACAGGGATTCTCACCAGCAGCTTGCATTTGTGGACTGAGGAGAATGAAAAGGATGAACTGCAGTCTAGTGCTACCAGTCTGAACAAAGAGTAGTGTTTTCAGTAACATGAGTTTATAAGAAGACAGAAAGACAAACAAAGGGAAAACAAAAAGAAAAAAAAAAAAGGAAAGTAAAGACTGGCATGAAATACAACCAGAAATAAATGAAGAGGGTCTTGTTCATAAGATGACACCCTGTGTTACAAGCATTTCTGATATAACACTTACTATGAGGTGTCCACCAACAAAAACAGCAAAGTAGATATCAGTAGCATCTGGAGACCAAATACTGTATCTAAAGAGAAGTCAGCAGAACTTTCCCAAGACAAATTAATAGAGCACCTTCCAAAAAAGGAACACAGTGCCCACTGTAAATGTGAAGTGCCTTCAAGCTCTTCACAGTGTCCTTCCCTCATGTTATACTGCAATGAGAATCAAGAACATTGTGGAAGAATTTTTATCCACAGATATATGAACAGTGATCAATTAGTTAGCAGACACATTCACCTGCAGAACTACTCAGGATAGAACATTGACAAAGATGCAAATAAAACCTCAGATTTCAAGAAATCAATTCTCTAAAGTCAAGCCTGACCACTGATACAGCTTTCACAGTAAACCAACTCTACTCCAATAAATTTCCTGGGCAGATGAGAGAAGATTAATAAATACTGAGAAGAATAGAAGTAATCTAGAATAACAAAAAGGAAAATTTGCAGCTATTGGAGAGATACACAGAAAAAAGCTAGGCAACTTCACACATCAGGGTGAAACCTTCACAGATAATCTAGATTTTGGAACACAAAACTCTTTGTAATGGACCTACTACAGCCCAAGTTACACACACCAAAAAAGTGTCTAACATGACTACAGAAGGTTACAGAAGCTGTAGTTAAGAGAGAACACACAGCCCAAGTTTTGCAGCTGCATTATATGGGACATAACGCCAGCTTTTCCCTGCTTATGGAACACACTGCCTTTATCGTAAGACAACTCTGACACCACAAATGGGAACTCTGTTGCAAGCATCAGGCCCTCAATCAAAATGCCTATTCAGACCAGATGAGCACAGTGATGAATCGTATCTCATCCCACTGCCTAATCTATCAAAAGGTTTTGCCTGACAGAAGGAATTCAACTTAAGTCCACAAAGGACACAAGAACACGACAAAACCAAACCTGTCTTACTTCTTTCTGCTATTTTTCAACTGCTTTGGTAGTGCCTGAAAGTTAGGAGTATAATTTCTGCGTGCTTGGACAGATTAAGGCCAATGTGTTACATAAACCTTTGTATTTAGGAACACCTGAGTCCCCTGAATGACATAATGTGAACACCAAAGACATATACAACAACAATAAATCAGAAACTCTTGCATTTCAGTGGGGAAGCAACACTTCACATTAGTCTTGAGAAGAAAACTATGACCTCTTCAAACCTCCCTGCCAGACTTGTAAGACTGTAGTCAACAGTCCATTCCTGACAGTTTTGACTGTAACCACAGTGGGAACATCCATCCCTTCAGACACAAATGTGAAACTTTGGATGCCTTTCAGCAAGATTTACTCAGGAAGAGCAGATTCCAAGTGCCTGCAATGCTAAAGACAAAGCAGAGGTTCAGACTGCAGGCTGGCAACAGTTTTGGGACTGAAGCTGAATATGATTTCTTCCAACATAGCTTCTCCCTGAAAGTAACTCCTTTCAAGTCTCTGAACAGCCAAAAGATCAGTTGTCAACAACAGCTGCAAAACTGAATTTAATAGAGATTTGGGAAGGTCTAAAACATTGCAAGAAAGAAAGGTTGCTTACAAGATTTAATACACAACTATCACGGCTTTTCCCTTCAAACTAGAAGCTGAGACTGCAGAACAGCTAACAGGCACATTCCTTTATCCTGTAAACAGACTCCTTTTTTTGAGACCTCCTTCCCTGTATAAGAAATGCAAAGAACAATTTAAAGTTAGAGAGACTGAGCAGACTCATGCAGAAATTGCATCTTTTTCCACTCCTAAATGTATTTGTTTATTAAGTGCTACCTTGAGTTTGAAAGCAGGAGCATGAGTTTTAACTTTGTTCCTAGGGCAAGCAGAACTGTTACCTTTGAACTTCGGCCAATTGCAGCAAGGATCAACTCAACACCCAGTAACAACAGTAGCCTTTGCATCCCTAGACCAAGCTATGGAATATAGTGCTTCAAAGATCTTCAGAAATCAGTACAGAGCATTATATGTCTCATTTTCTCTTTATACCCTCATTGAGCTATACTTTTCCTGGGATCCCTGCAGGGATACATTTCTCCCTAGGCAAAGGTGGCAGTGTAAGACAGAACACTGCTTTCCTGAACACAAAGATCCCTTTCTCTTCTCTCTTCTCCTCAGCTCCCAAACACGGTGAAAAAAGGTTTCCTAAATGATTTGCACTCTCGCCTTTCACCACTTAAGACCAAACAGATTTGGGAAGTTTGCAGACTACACGTTCGCTTGCGTACTCACATGAGATGCTCAAAGACCAACATCTGCATTTGCCTTTGCTCCTTTTCCACCGCTTTATGCAACCACAGCCCAGAGTTCTCTCATAGTGAGAGTTAAGTGAAGCAGCTCTAGAGTCTACCCTGACCCAGAAAATAAGAGCTGCTCAGCTTCTCAGGTTTTTTTTTCCTTATTTGTTTTCCCCATAGAGTGATCCAGAGATTAGAAAAAGGGAACGAGAAATACTGTTTTAAATGAACTACCATACTTGCCCCCTACACAGACAAAATTTAGACACTGCACAGAACAGGGTTTGCATTTCTGTAAACAGCAGATAGTGTCACAGTGCTCAAGACCAATAATTAAGAGTTCATGTTGCAAAAAGGTCAAGAAAGGCTATTGGGACATACTTCTTCTCCTTGTCAACTTATCCGTCAGGTACAATTCTACATCTACCAAATAGTACTCAAAGGGGCATCAAGCAGCAGGAAACCCACTAAGTGTCATACAGCTTAAAGGTGGAAGAAATACATTGTGCAGGACTGTGTGGGGACTGGTGTACAATACAGAAACCAGCATGTCCCATGCTAGTTGTCAACCTGTAAGAAGATTTCAGACAGTTCTTTAACATTGGATGGATAGTTACAGTTTTGCAATATGACTCGTCAAACAGATAGTAAGAAGACAGAGGGATATGGGGGAAAGAAGAAAGGACACAGGAAAACACACGTCTTTGTTTTTTCAACTGAATTTTATCCCCCACCAAGGAAAGCAAAAAAAAAAAAAAAAAAAGCAAATATGCAAAAAAGCTACATTTTGGAAAAGACACTTGCATAAACAACTCTGTTTCACAGGAAAAGCTTGAACAGACTGGCCATGTTTCTTCTCCAAGGCTCAGCTTTAGTGCTGGTTAATACTGAACCAGTAGCAGATGTGATTTTCTCTCTTTGGGCTTACTAAATGAGCACAGAAAATGATACAACTTCAGGTGTAAAAAACAGGAATAGTAATTCTAATTTCTGCCCTACATACTTACAATCTCTTAAGTTTTGTATATATACCAAAATTAAGCCACGGTCAAAGCATCGTGAGTATTTCACTAATGGAGGTTTTTTACTGAAAATGCTTTTGCCAAAAAGAAAATATATCTACACTGTAACAGTTAAAATGAAACTCTGAAAAAGCAGTATAAAAGTGTTCATCTTTGAGAACTTTTTGATGAATAAAAGAATTCTAACATTTCTGACTCATTAAAGGAGGAGAATATTAAACCCCTGTAAGTATTCTTTTCCTGAAAGACTTGCATTTGAACATATGTTAACTATATTCAGTAAAAGATTACTTTGCAGAAAAGCAAAATGATGCAAAGGAGGGAAAAGAAAAGGAGGAGGAGGGAAAAGAACCCAGCTGTACCTCATTTCCTGTAGTTTTTGACCTCTTTGCAGGAATCTCTTTATCCTATAAGGTAAGCGTGAACAAAGAACATTAGAGAGCAATCGTGTATTCACATTAATACAGATATTACTAGTTTTAAATGCAAATGAAACACTCTCTTTCAGGTAGGAAGGCACAAACAGTAACTTTTAAAAATAAGTTGTTGGTCCCATTTGATTGTGAAGTTACAACCTTCCCACTGTTAACAGAGCAAGAGAAAAATATACATGGACATATTTACTTCCTCTCTGCTATGCAGAGATTTCAAGCAGCAGTTTAGGCACCAGCTGTTTAAAACACATCAGTCATCCTTCTGCTCACCTGAACAGAATAAAAAACAAAACAACAAACAATATGGAAAATAGGCCTGGAGTTATCCACCACAAAATTAAGTTCACAAAGCTTAGATTAGAAGAGGCAAAGAATATAACACGTAAGCCCTAACCTCCTCATTTTGAGAAGAGGGTAAAAATAGCACCAACAACTCTTTTCTGGTGTTCACATCCCACAAGAAGCTCTGAAGCTCTTTCCTTGCTCACACAGCCAAAATGAAAGGCTCTCTGCATTAATCAGTCATCACTGTACTATAATTTAGTCCACAGAAAACTCACAGACCACAATCCTTCTCACCAAACAAACTCTTGAAGCAGACCCAGCAAGGCCTCCAAACAACATGTGGGTGAAAATGCCCCTTGATTTCATATTAATAGCACCCAGTCCACAGAGCATCTTAGTAATGACAGTTAAAATAATTCAGGAAATTGGTTCATTACTCAGATAGAGACTTGTGAACACACTACAGCTGTTGACACATCTCAGCAGTCACATCACCCATAGAGTCCCAGCAACAAATCAAGAGAACAGCCAAAACCCTCCCAACCTGTTTGTGTAACAAGTGTACCATAATAAGCAAACCTAAGTCTAAACCAGAGACTGTCAGTTCCCACCAGTGACATATAAAACAGGCGTTTCATTATTGCCATAATGAAACTCCAGGGAACGTGGCTAACAAGACGTGAAAGTGCTCAGCTGCACCTCACGCCTCGTAATTCTCTAAAGGTGCGATTACCACTTCTCTCTCGGGCATTATTGTTGGCTTCCAATTATAATCCTCCTTTTGGGAATTAAAAAAATACACCAGAAGTCACATAAGTATGTGCTGTACACGTCCCACAGCAAGGAAACGCACGTTTAACTGCAGACATAGACAAAAATCCATTTTTTTAAATAACAATAGGAAGCGAGCTGAAAAAACCTGGGAACACAAACTTTAAACAGAGAATTGCTACATGGTACTGAGAGGGCTCTCCATACCCTCAGTCACCTGGAGATTTAAAAGGACAAGTGGTTTATTTACACAGTTATGATGCTTCAATACAAATTACTGAACTTCACTGGGAAAATGAGGTGGAGTTATCTCACATTATTACTCAGACTGGCTTAAAATGCCTCCTCTGGCACTACAGACTTGTCTCTTAATTGTTTAAAAAAATCCTTTTAAAAGTGCATTTATATCTAAAGAGTACTCAAAGTAAAAATACATACCTCTTTGGATCCAGCAAAGAGTGGAATATCATGAAATGGGGAGATATATTTACCATCAGCATTCTCTGAAAAATAAAACAACAAAGTAACATTACAAATCTAGATATACATGCCGTAAGATGTCTGCACTAGTAACAACTATTATGCAGTATAGAAATCTATGATATGACAACATACCCATCAATTAAATCTCTTCCTGGAGTTTAATTCCAAAGACTGAAAAATAAGCTACGTGCAGGACAACGTATTTGATTCTTTGACAATGACTTACTGGAATCAGAATTATTGATTTGGTATTCAATACCACACTTCTCTTTTCTACCTAGCTGGCAATACAAGCTATGGAAAGATGAGAAGATCCCTTCCTTGTCTTTTCCTTTCTTCCTTGGTAGTACACAACCATTAACAGAGAAAAAAAAGGTGTGGAATACTCAGGGAACCTCAGTTCCATGAGTGATCAGTGAATCCCCATGGTCTTCTAGTAGTATAGCCCTGATGACTTTACTGTATTTCTAGTGAGCTAAATTTCACAATCACAAAGAGAAAATTCTTCAGCATGCTGAAATCTGATGAAGAGAACGTACAAGCGATGGTATAATAGCTTAGGCCCTAGATATGAAATGTGATAACCTCAAATCCTGCAAAAATTGACATTACCTTAATGGAGGCCTAGTCTGCACCTCAGCCTTGCTTCCACTATAGAAAGGAACAAAATTTATCAGAGTAAACGCTGAAGCATTTCAAATCACTTGGAAACTCTTCAATATACCGAAGCCCAAACAGAAACAGAAACATATAATAATACGTTTATATACAATACAAGACACTGATCTCAAGGAGTTCCTTCTTTGTTAGCACTCCTCTTTATGGTAAATGGAAACACAAAACTCTTGATTTACCTTTGGACAACCTCAACAACGAGGAATACATGCTGGCTGTTTTCATAGAATGGCTTAGGTTGAAAAGGACCTTAAATGGACCCTGTTGTGAGCAGAGCTGCCACCCACCAGATCAGACTGCCCAAGAGACCATCTAACCCGGCCTCAAACTCCCCTAGGGATGGGGCATCCCCAGCTCTGGGCAGTACGTTGCAGTGCCTCACCACTATGAGTAAAGAATTTCTTCCTAACATCTAACCCAAATTCCCCTCTTTTAGCTTAAAGCCATCCCCCCTTATCCTATCAGTATCAGGCTGTGTAAAAAGTCACTCCTTCTCCTGCTCGAGGAGGATAAAGGCCTCAATGAAGTCTCCCTGGAGCCTTCTCCTTCCAAGCTAAACATCCCCAACTTTCTAGGCCTATCTTAATAGAAGAGGTACTCCAGCCCTTTTATCATCCTTGTGGCCCTCCTCTAGACCTGCTCCAACAGCTCCACATAATTCCTGTACCGGGGGATCCCAGGCCCAGACACAATACCCCAGATAGACCTTAGAAGGTCAGAGCAGAGATACAATCACCTCCCTCGCCCTGCTGGCAACTCTTGGAAGCCACCCAGACCACCCTCTTAATTAAAGCAAAGTTGAGTGGCGGGCTGCTTGCTTCCACTGACTGACATGCCTTGCAGCTCCCCGGGGACTGAGCACAAGGAGCCCTGGCAGAGCAGTGCCCACAGGGCACGTGATGACTGCAGACGTCAGAGGTAACTCCTGAGAAGCCGACGAACTAAAGACGTACACAACAGCAAAGTGCAGTGCGGTCAGTGTAGTTAGTGACACGTGTAATGCTGAAGCTCCCGCTCCAGGAGGCCTCCTGGAGCCCTGCCCGCGCTCTCCCAGTGCCACCTTGCTGCTGCTCACGCTGCAGCCCTGCTGTCTGGATGCCAGTCTCTCCTCAGCGTGACGTCTCCAGGAGGGCTGGCCTGGCCACAGGGTACAGGCAGTACTCCCACAGAGCTGACACAGTGCTGAGGCGAGGCTCCTTCTGCCAAGCCCATCCTTAGGCTCCCCAGTGCCCCACGTGCCCCCAGCACCCCCACACCCTTCAGGGAGCTTTGCAGGGCCCGTGCAGCGCACACACCGGCCCGAAGGCCCTTACAGGCCCAGCATTTCCTCCGAAAGGCAGATCTGCCGGGAAATCTCTTCATTTTCCACGCAAATCGCCCCCTCGGGTAGAGGGGAGCCTCGGGGCCGACCCCTCGAGCAACGCGAGAGGCCTCAGCGGGAGCGGCAGGCGGCTACCCCCTCTCCCCGCCGTGCCCCGTCCCGAGGCGGAGAAAGAAGGAAGGAAGGGGGGGGGAGGTCACCGGGCCCCGGGTGCTGCTACTTACTAAAGTAGAGGCGGTAATCGGGAGAGTTGGGCCGCCCCCGCTGCTCCGTGCCGTAGCGGGCCATGGCGGTGAGGCAGCGGCGCGGCGGCCACCCCCACTCCCGCGCCGCCAGCAGCCGCCCCAACCCCGGCAGCGCACGCATGATGGCTGCGACCGCCTCCCTCCCCTTCCTGCGGCCGCCGGGCCTGCGCCGCGCCGTGCCGGCCTCCTGCCCCCTGCCCCTTGCCCCGGCTGTCCCTAGCGGTCCCCGCCAGCAGGCCCGGCTCGGCCCTGCAGACAGGATGCTACTGCGACAGGGCTCCCTCTCCTTCTGCCGCACCGACGCGGACGGGCAGCAGCAGCAGTCCGTACCGCCGCGCTGCGCCTGAAGGGAGGCGCGGTTCTCAGCCCCGAGAGGCACAAGATGGCGGTTTGCCCCGAGGCGGCAGTTGTCGCCGGGTCCAAACTGTGGCTGTGGGGTCCGTGAGATGGCCGCTTGCCCCCAGCCGCGGGAGAAGGGGACAGGGAGGAAATAGGGGCATGGAAGGAGTGGTGCCATGGCAGGTTTGTCAGCCCCAGTGGAGGTGTGACGATTGCCATCCTGCCCGCTCCCTGGCAATAAAGTGTTCCCTTCTCAGTACACGGCTCCCACTCCTGCACCAGGGTAGCTGGGCTACTGGCACTGATTCCCACAGATAGGTAATGCTTGTTATATTGAACTTTGCTGACACATAAATTAGCTTATCATCCGTATTCTCTTTGTAGTGGTTTTGTATTCCTCTGTAGACGATGTTTCCTGCAGCATTGGTGGCTTTGAGTTCTGGTCTCTTTCCCTTCATCCTCAAGGAGGGTTACTGATGGATTTTATCCGTGGATACAGGTTGCTTCTCATCCTCTGTTTTTCAAACATTCCTGAGAAGGGACTGCTTTGTTTCACTGATGGAGAAGCAGGCTGAACAGTTAGTGTTACTTTATCACTCTTCAATCTCAAGCCAGTTGTCTTTGGTGGTCAATATCGATTTTGGATTTTAACCCTGGTCTGAATTATGCTGGAAGATTTGTGCAGGATCAGGTCCCTTGGTTGGGAAGGCCTCACGGTGGCTCACAGGGAGCAAAGGGGCAGTGCTCAGCTCTGCTCTCTGGGGACAGAGATGGGGCCTGAGGGAACAGCATGGAGCTGTGTCATGGGAGGGTCAGGGTGCTAGGAAAAGGTTCTTCAACAGAGGGTGGTGGGCATGGCATAGGCTCCTCAGGCCAGTGGGCACAGCCCCAAGCTGTTGGAATTCAAGGAGCATTTGGACTATGCTTTCAGCTATAGGGTTTGGGGTTTTGGGTGGTCCTATGTGGAGCCAAGAGTTGGATTCAATGATCATGTTTGGTCCCTTCCAACTCAGGATATTCTTCTGTGATTCGTCTGATGTGTGCTGGTAGTTGGATTTTTCATGACAGTGAGGGCTCTGGATAAAAAGCTGCTATCTTCTTTCTTCTCTCTCTTTTTCTTTTTCTTTTTTTTTTCCCTTTTGTGTGTGCGTGCATGCCATTGTTTGCTAAATTTGTCACAACAGGCTGATCTTCAGGAGAGTACAAAGGGTCTAGGAGTAGGCCAGTTACTCATATCCACAGAAGTTGCTAAATAGTTGGTGTTTTGTCAGAGGTGTTGGCATCTTTCTTTCCCAAGTTCACCAAATGCCAGGTTTTCCAGGGTAACCTTCTGTCTTGGACACTTGGGGTTTGAAATTCATCATGTAAGGTGTCTGCTTGAAGTTCTTTGTGTTTTGAGTTTGTAAGAAGGTGAGTCATCCGTTTTTCATGTGGGGAAATAAACAAAACAAAACAAAACACAACAGTAGAGAATCTATCATAAAAAAAAAATCTGTTCTGCATTTTCTTTGAGTTGGCCTGCTGCTCAAAAAGACAACATAAAAAACAGACATATGCCATGCACCCACTCCCCTGCTTGGGTCTGGCAAATGTGGGGTTTGTTTATGGAAGTTCAGAGCCTTTGAAAAATTGTTTACTGAGTGCACATGCAGTATTTTTACATTTACAACGTTGGCAGTTGGGTGTAGTATTGTTCTAGGAGGAACCCAACATATTTATCTCTCCATACAGGCTGGGAAGTAAAATACACAGCTGTGGTCAAGAGTTGCTGTAAGATGCATGAATTCTGAGTGCAGAGTTCTCCTTTGCCGTGTGAGGTCTCATCTGAACGCTTGGAATTTATGAGATATAAATGACTTTCTATTCAGGCTCTTTTTAGGTGAATAAAAAGATGCCATCCTGTTACTTTGCAATGGTGAATGATACGGTAGAAAAACACATGCAAGACCTGTTAACACTGCCAGAGCAGAGGCCTTACTGTTTTAATACTCCAATGTATCAAAAATTCTTCTAAAACTACAGAAATAATGGTGATAAAGCCTGAAATAGATTTGACAGTGTTTCTCAGTATTATGACACAAAACATGACAGAAGTACGCACAGTATTCCTAAAGTCAGATTTAGGCGATACTGCAGCTTCCATACTTAATACTATTGAATCTTTGGAACAAATTCATGTTTTGATTCTCATATTTAGACGATGCAAATTCTCTAAAATTACTAAAGCTTTTACAGGCAAGGTTTTTGGTTTTTTTTCACTTCTTTTTGTTCCCAAGCATTTTACATCCAAATCCTTAATATATTGGGCCAGCAAAAGGTATGTGTAGGACTGATCCCATTCATTGACCTTGAAACAGGTCCCACTGAAAGTCGATGAAAATATTGCTATTTATTTCAACGGAGTTAGAAGCAGGTCCATAAGACTTAAGTAGGGTTTACATGGTACTTAGGTTTTATGCTTGCCCTCTGCACAGGGGTGAATCTCATTCCACAAGAGTACCACTGGTGTATAGCAAAAACTCAGCAGCAGTATAATCACCTAAGCCTGAAGGACATCCTTCCTTTAACAGTTTGTACTTGGCACTGTACGTTTACTTTTTTTCATATATATGCATTATGTGTATGTTTTGCTGGTGAAAATGCCCTACAAATTAAATGCAGAAAACAATTTTTTGTGTTATAAATAAATAATGATTAAAAGAACAATTTCCCTTTCTCCCAAATGAAAATGGTTTTCATCTTTTCAACTAATAATGCTTTGCAGACTGTCATTAGGACCACAATGTGCTATTTCAGCGCGTTAGCTCCTGACCAGCGATTACATCATTATCATTAACTTTGCTATAGCATAACTTCTATCTCCACTGCCTATCAAACCATTAATCGGAAGGAATCAATTCCTGTCAGCCTTCTGCTTTGCTGCTCGCCACTGCAAAAGGGCAGCGCTCGCGGGCAGCTGTCCCCTTTCCAGCCTTCCTGGTGAGCATGTACCTGCTTGCCCTTGCTTGTCAGTGCTCCCGTGTTGGGGCAGCACTGTTGCTCCCTAGTTCAGGTTGCACCAAGCGAGGCCAGCTGGAGCAGGTTAAAGACAGCTATGTCAGGCTGCTTTTTGACTGAAGCAGGTTAAGGAGCATGAACTCCCTCTACCTACTTGCAGACCTTTGCAGTGACAGACTCGAGCAGGAAGAGGAAGACAAGCTGCTGAAGTCAGTAACCTCTCTCATTGGCACAGCTGGATTTGGGAGAGTATGTCAGTGCATAGCCTACTCACACAAGCATTTGTGCTCTACATGCTGACAAATACCTGATGGCAGCAAAAGTCTACATCATCTAATTACAAGGAACAAATTGTCTATTTTGGTAACTAGAAGAAATTTTATTAGGTTACATTATGTTCCTAATAAAGATTGTGACTGTGAGGCACAGATTGTGAGCCTTTTTTTTACACTGGTGAACTCACCTGAGTAACACTATTGCTTTAAAAAGATCAATCATCAATATTTATGGGAAACTGGACTTCTGTCTAGAATGTGGTGTCCTCGAGAGGTGAGGATCCACATCTGTGTTAAGCTTTGTCACAGAAGCCTGTTTCTTCCTTCCTAGACATCTGTGCTCTGTTCATTTTAAGCCCCTGAAGCAGAGATTTTTAGTCTACTGTGAGTCCCACCTAAACTTGTTTGCAACTTAAATTTTTTAAAGACTCTTACCTTTGTTACTCTAGAGCAACTTCTCCATCACGAATCAGAAATGGACAGTCTTTCCTTTTTCTTTCATGGCTGTGTATGTACACAAAATCATAAAAATGAATAGAAAAGAAAAATAGTTCCAATAAATCTAAAAAAGCATTGTCTGGAAACATGAAGATTTAGTGCAAAGCTGCAAAATTATACTCATTCAAAAGAGGGACCTACAGTGAAAATTAAGTCTTTTCAATGCATCCCTTCCCTCTCAATTTTCAAATTGTCAGACATACAATTCTCAAAGGATTCCTCAAAAAATATTTTACCTTTGGTAATTCCTACACTCCCTTTTTTGCATTAAAACACAATAATGAAGATTCAACCTCCTGTACTTTCATTTGCCTCTCTCATTTACATGTCTTTCCCTCGTTAGCTTTGATATCACAGTGCCATCTACTTGATGGACAGAGTCAGATTATTTCCCTTAGCAAACTGCCGCACTGCTGTAACCCTGCAGAAATCCAACATCTGCTCAGTTTGATCACCAGTTCTCCTCCACTCCTCCAAGCCTGCACCTTGGAAAGCTGGCCTGGCTCCGTGCATGTTTTGTGGGCTAATAAAACGCTCTGGTGGGACAATGACAGATCCAACTGCACACTAAGAGCAGTTCAAGCCCTGGTGACCCCTCTCCTTCTTGACAGATGTTTCATTTGAAAGCCGGGTCCCTCTCTGTACACATAGAGCACTTCAGCCCTTTGGACATATAAACTGGGGCAGCAGCTTTGTTGGGAGTCCTGAGGCTTCATGGTAGTCAAAGGAGCTTGGTTGCAGAGCCTGGTAGGTTGAGCTGTTCCCTCTTTAAAACACCCGCAGCCTGTTCCGAGCCCTGGAGGTGTATGCTTTATTAATTTCTCCAACAAATATTTAGAGAGGAAACACTACAGACAGCTAAAAGAAACGATCGCTGTGCGCTCACTTCCAAGGACCTGTTTCTCTACTGGAATCACCAGTCTGGCAAGATCAGCAGTCAGAGGCAAGGTGACATTGCCACACAAAATTACTTCCCACCTACAAGACAGGCTTTTTTCTTGCTCTACACTATGGAAAGGTTTTTGAAGTTTTTTTTTTTTTTTCCCTATGTATATTTCAAAGTAGTTTTGATTCATTCTTTTGAAAGATGAATGTGTAGTAGACTTCAGTTTTACCTATCCTTAAGTCTTCCATTTTTATTGCTTTTATCCTCATCTGTCATTCTTTTCTTATCTTACAATTACAGCCCCAGACGGATAGGGTGAACATTCTCTCAGCTTCCCAGTGCTCAAAGTCCTTGGTGGGCCTTTCACGTGAGTGCTCTTATCACCTCAACATTTTGTCTCTCAAAAGATATCTTTGCTCTGACTCATGCATACAAGCAGAGCAAGAAGAGGTACAGGCTTGCTTTTATCTGCACCCAGGTGTGTGTGTGTGGAGACAGGGGGCTAATAGAGACATCTGAGCCCACTGCTGTCACCTCCCACCCGTGGAGGGGGTGGGACTGCTCTCTGTAGCATTTCCTTGTACCATGCTGATCCTCTGCTACCCACTGGGTGTAATCGCTTTACTGTGCAGAGAGGAGAGCTAATTCCAAGGATGTAGAGAAGCAAGGATGAGGAGCAACTGTGGACTCATCATTAAACATACTGATTAATCTACCCTTAATTGTCGTGGTGGGTCCAGAAGGGAATGTGGGCACACCATTTCCCATCCTGAAAGATTTCTAATGTTGGCATTGAGCTAAATTTGTTTGCTGCAATTTCATGCTGGCTGGTGGGGGCATGGTGCAGTGCATTAGGAGGCTGTCTTTTCATTGAGTGGCCACTGTGCTGAGCAAACCTGAGGTGTTTCCTGCCATGCTTCCTTCCACTGGCAGGGAACAGCATGATAATCAGCCCACAGCAGTACACTGAGTGCTCTGGGATACCAAGCTATACACCAAGAAACTGGGATACCATGAAATACACCGTAACAGCTGTGAGGAACTACAACAAAACAAATAACTTAATGGCCATCAGTCTTGATGGCGTTCCTGGTTCATTTATAGCTCAGGATGAAGATAAAGGTTAACATTGATCGTAGAACAATAACCTCTTATGTGCAACTACTACAGTTGCTTGGGAACACAAAGCCAATATTTTACATGTTGACACCAGCACCTGTTCTGTCTCGTGAGCGGAGAGGTTCCATGTAAATATCCCGTATGTGAGTGCTAACATCCTCTGGCTTCCAATTTGCTTAGGAGAATTAAATAAGCAGAACATCCAGGGGTCAAAGAGATATTTGCAATGATTGTAAAATGAGCATTTTGTCCACACAGATGCCAAATATTCCCTCTTGTCTTAGAGTTTAGTAACTTTGATACAGTTCAGCCATCAGTTGCTACCATGGCCAGAAGGGAACAGAAGCTGTTCAGTCATTGAGAGCTGGTTGCTACTGCTAGCTGAGTTCATGTGCAGTTCTGGTAGTGCTTTCTCAGCTGTTTTATTATAGTCCAGGTGAAGTACAGCAAACAGTAGTAAGATTCTATAGGGATTACATCTGGTTGCCTCTATATTAAACCTCATGTGGAACATGACTTCAGACATGCTATTTTCAGCCCTTTCCATAGTAAGAGGCACAGAGGAGATATTGTGAGATTTCAGAAGGCACTCTGCATTTCTAGACTGTGTTGTACAATAGCTTTGGGCTCCGTGCTGCCCCAGAAATGCTGCTGTTGCCTGGACTCAGACCACTACTTGCTCAAAGGCAGGAGCAAACCACAGTTGGCTTTCCCTGCAGCCACTTCCTTGCTGAATGAACTCAAACTTTGTCAGACTGTGAGAGAGTAGTGGAGGAAGAGGAAGGCACCTCTTGCATGTGGGCAGATTGCTGTCGTAATAAACACCTGAACAAACCATTATATCTTGGCTGGAACTCTTCATGTGTGGCAGAGAGCCTGCAAAGCCAAGAATTTAATAAAATTTGTTCCTTCACCTCCACCCAGCCAAAGTATATTCCCCAGTTTTCCCTACAGCAATCTTAATTTAAATAAATATAATAAAATCTCCTAGCGATGATGAGATCTGTGCTTTCAGAAAAATGGGCATGATCCTCAAGATCCTTGGGCACCCCCTCAAGATCCTTGAGGGGGTGAATAACTACTCTGGGCAGTGCCAGTTTAAGTAACTACATCTAAGCAGCTGCTCACATGTACCCCTGTGTCCCTCCCTTGCTGCAACTGCTGGCAAAACTGTGTGATGAACTAAACGGGAGAGCAGATCCAGATGGAAAATGGCCCAGGGGGAAGTCAGGGGGCTTTCAGCCAGATCACCTCCTCCATCCAGCCTCAGATGCTCAGCTTGCACCCTGCCACCAATAATGGGAACAGGATTCCAGGGGGAAGGGGACACAAAGGGTGGTGACCGTTTAAACCAGTTTTGCCACCCTTGCTGAATGTCAAGCCATTGCCTGGATAAAAAGAAAACAAACAAAACTCAGGAAATCCCCAGTGTAAGGAAATAGGGCAGCCAGTTTCCCTCAACTCCCACCTTAATCTGTTTATTCCTTGCTGTGATGCTAGTCTCTGCTCCCTGGGCAGCCTTCTCGCCCTCACTGCTGTGCCTCATTAGGAACTGTTGTGGTCTGTCTTGCAACACACATGGGTTTCTTGGGGAGTAGCAAAGGGGAGAGGAGATGCAACACATGGGCTGCCTGCATACTGTGTACCTTCTCTGTGCCAGCACGAGCTCTTCCTGGTATCCTCTGCTTTAGTCCTCTGCCAGGTTCTGTGCAGATAGGACACTTTGTGCAGCACTGGCACTGCACCGTAATTTGGCATAGAGAATTGCTTAATCGTTTCTTCATCTTTTCCTTACTCTGCAGGGTAGAAATGAGGGACTTTGGTCAGGAGGCAGCGTCATAGTGGACCAAGCTCTTTTTGGATAAACACAAGTTGGAGATGCATTAACACTGCTGCATGGTATCCCTGTACTCATCACTTTGTCCTGCACAGTCCTTGGGGATGCAGCATGGCAACGTGGCACCAGGGCAGCTATGAGCTGTCACCCACTGGGCGTGTGGCTGCCTCACGCAAGCAGGCTGCCCACGGGGCTCCTGATGCACTGCTCCCTAAAAGCAATGGGGCTGCAGGGCCATTGTCACTGCTGCGGCCGTGATTGCTGCTGACGGCTGTTGGGGCTCTTGCCAGGATAAGTCGGGTCCAAGCTGAGATGCCAGCAGCTCCTGCTGTTTTGACATGAGTTTGATTAGACCGGCACGACATGGCATTCACAGGCAGTGCCTGAGTGCCAGGGGCCATTGCTAGCAAATAGGATAATAAGGTCTCTCCCAGTGACTGAGCCAGGGGTACTGTGAGCAGCTGTTTTGCTGCCATCAGAGCACAGCAATTTGTCACAACAGCCTCTCCAGGTCCTCCACATGCCTCAGTGTAGCCTTGGTGTGTGCTGGCCCTTCTGTGCTCCATGTCTGGGCTTCTACCAGTGTCCCTGTGCAAGAGGAACACAGCACTGAGTGGCATTAGAGTGGGTCGCACGCTGTTTCTGACCCTGCTGAGGGGTTATGAGCGCCCTGCAGCCAAAGGAGCCAAGGAGCGTCCCCCGAAGTAGGGAAAGGCAGTGGCTGCAGCTTGGGCTGGCTCTTAAACCGCCCCCCGTAGGGCTTACATACACGCAGTAGGTGAAAGCAAACACTGCCTGGGGCGGCAGCTTCCCGGAGGTGGAGCCGCACCGGTACAGGTGGAAAGGCTGAGCCTTCCCCTGAGCAGTGAGCTGCCTGCCCAAGATCACCCCTCATCTCTGGCCAGCCTGGCCATGGCGAGCACGGACGGCGTAGGAGGCCGGAGGAAGAATTTGGCCCTGCTGCGGCACAGGCTGTACATGGGGGAGAGGAGGAGGACGGAGCCCGTGGTAGAGAGCAGCGGGGCAGGGGAGCACGGTGCCTTGCGCAGGAGTCAGTCGGACAGGACGGAGTACGGCCAGAAGCTGCAAGGTACCCGGGAAGTGTGCTGGGTGCTGCGTTGCCCGTGCTGGGTGGGAGCATGGTGCCTGTGGGGTGCTGTCTGGCTCTGGAGATGGGCATGGCGGGCGCTACCCAGGCACCTGTACTGCAGGACTGAGCGATTGCCCCTGCTCACCACTCACGTTTTCTAAAACCAATCTTGCACCCAGCGCGTGAAATATAATTGAGGTCGGTATGGAGGTTCTGGTGTGTTCCTGTGCAATGTGTCTGCAGCGGGGGTCTTTCTCCTCTTCTTGAACAGAACACATCTGCAACGCAGGCAGTGACTTGAAAAGGCCATGCCTCCACCCTTGGTTGTCTTTTCTTACTGCACATAGTGAGCTGTACACTGACTGATCAGAAGCATTGAGGGCAGTTTAGTCTTTCAGTTGAAAATACCAGCATCTCTAATGTGTTATCTGTTGCTCAGATCGTATGAGCCTGAGATGAAATACATCCAAATGCATGTTTTGATGGATATGCTGGTTTGAATTATACCATTATGAAGAGCGTTTCTTTTCAAATAACCAAGTTGTGCCTGGGCCAGGAATTGCCAAATTATGTCAGTTCTGGGCCTGTCAATTACAAATTAAATGCAATGCCACAAATGGAGGAAAAAGCATGAAAGATGTGCATAGCTATTTCTGGGAGAGCTCTGAAAAACAAGCTGATGGATTTCTGTGGATTTTCAGGGTCTTGAACTACAAGATCTCATCACAAATGTGGGGTGTGAGTACTATCACGATATAAACATTTATTACTAATAGTGATATAACTGCCTATGACAATCACTCTTGTGGCAGTAATCCTTTATGGGGAAGTAAAGTAGAAAAATACCTTAGGTTACTGTATTATGGTTTTGATGCATTTAATTAGGAAGCAATTTTCTTTCAGAGAGACAATAAAAGCAGAAAATAAAATAATAAACTAGAAAATAATAGGATTTATATGGGGGCTGCATATGCTGACAGCAACTGAGAGCTTCACTGATTACAGCGTTGCCTCCTCGTGACAACTAATCAATGGGGAGATGAAAGATGTTCAGTGAAGTCGGGCATGGCTCTGGCAGAGGTGCTTCGGGTGTGAGTGAGAATCGATGCGGCCGCGTGGCCGAGCTCCCGGCACACGTAGGTGTGTGTCTCTGGAAAAGCAGTTTTGCTTGTGCAGTGGACTGCCCATGTCAGCTCTGGTTGTAGAGTGGGATCCAGCCAAATGCACCAGCCCTTCCCCTCCCACACGGTGCACTCATTCTGGTACTGTCTCTTGCTAGAAGTCTGGAGCAAAGGAGGCAGGGAAGCCTTGGCTGGCATGGCAGTGTGTGAGGTTACGCTGATGGCCATGGGCCAGCATGGTGGTAAATCTGGCTTTGCAGCTCCCACCTCCAGCTGAGGCTGCTGCGGCCACAGATGGCAGAGTGCCCACCCAGTGCTGGCTTGCTGTGCATGCTTATGTCTGCACCAGAAAAATGCTGGTGGGTAATGAAGCACCTGCAGGCTTTGCATTCAGTCAGAAGTTGCCTGTCCTCAGAGTAAAAATACAAAGTGGGTAGGAATTCCTATGAAGGGTATTTATATTATTAGTGGAAAGACATGGAGCTGTGTGCAAAGGCCTGATCTGGATCTAAGTGTGGTGATCCAGATGTGCCTGCATCTGATGAAGATCACAGGTCCCAGACCTAATCTGTTACCCATTGATGCCAATGAGGTACTCCTTGTATGTTTTTCATTTTTTTTTATCAGTGCTTAAATACAATTAGTATTGAGGAAAGTGTTTTTGTTTGTAAAATCATAGAACAGTTTGAGTTGGAAGGGACCTTTAAGGGCCATGTGGTCCAACCCTCTGCAATGAAGAGGGACACCTACAGCTTCATCAGGTGCTCAGAACCCCTCCAGCCTGACCTTGGATCTCTTCAGGAATGGGGCAACCATCATCTTTCTGGGCAACCTGTGCCAGTGCCTCATCATTCTTAGTGTAAACTGCTTCTTCCTTATGTCCAGTCTAAATCTCTCCATTTTAGCTTTAGTTTGAAACTATTTCCCTTTGTCCTGTCACAAAACTTTTCAGTTCTCCTACCTCGGTAAGAAAAGCAAACAGTTATGTTGGTGATGCAAACATTCTGTTGCATATTGTCAGGTCTGGAGTCTCTGATGGCTGTGAAATGGTGTTTTGCAAAAAGATTCAAGTGACAATAGTTTGTGCTTGCATCTGGTTCTACATGAATTGGAGGCACGTATTTGGAAAGCTCCATGTTTAGTTAACTCCCCATAGTTTCCTGTTAACGTGTTTTCTAACAGGTGGTCTGCAGAGCTGTAGTAAGCACTTCACAAACAAGGATGTGGAGGACAGGGAGCAAATTGTGCAGATGTGAATCTCACATGAGCAGGACAGGTTTCCAGTGAGAAGCATGGTCCTGCCAGAGCCTGCAGGACCCTGCTAATGAAAATCAACCCAGGCTGAGTACGAGGAGTTAGGTATCTTTGCACCCCAGTGGACTTCCTGCAAATTTTGTTCTATACGGAATCCAAACTGCTTTCTAAAAGAGGGTGGGGAAAGGGATCCACCAGCCAGACACCCATGGCAATCAAGGTGGCTTGCTCTGTGAGTCCACAAACATAAGAACAATAATAGCACTGTCAAAGTGCAAACCTTTGCAAGTGTTTTTCACTTCAAAATGAAGGATTCATTAAAAAATGCAAGTAACCATTTTCAGGTTGATTATTATCCTAGATACGTCTATTCAATACCTTCTCAGGTGTGAATGCACATGCAATGCCTCTCCCTTTTCCTCCTGTTGATAAAGGAAGCAAGGTGCAAAGTAACCATTATATTCTCCAAGAGCTTGACTAACCTGAATGCACCCATTTCAGCTCATCCTGTGAGATAACCAATTGTCACCAGCTCCATTTCAGATAAGGGGAAGCAAGGTGTTGCTTTCAAAGGGCAGGTTGGTGAGACAGCCATGCAGCCACCTAGAGCTCAGCTGGGATGAGTCTAGACACACCTTGATCAAACTCTCCTCGGTACTCCTTCAGCTGGAAGCGAGCATCACTTTCCTAAAAAGGGAAGAAGGGAGTTAAGGAAGATAAATTCACTAGGACTTGAGGCAGATATAATATGGAGGGTCATTTTAAGAGCTTAGGTCCAGCTTCTATGATATTTCTATGCAGTGCCCAGCTCTATGTTTGCTATTTCCTGTAGTGTGGGATTTTCTCCTGCAAATATGCTCTTTCTACTATCCTTAAGTGGCACAAAATAATATTTAGCAGCTGTTTTCAGAAGTATCACCATAGCTGTTCAGCTGGTAGGTGCTGGTTTCCTACAGCTGAAAATCCATCAGTAGCAGATGGAAAAGTAAAAATATCAATATCTATGTATTGCATTAATGCTGGGATCAATCTGTGAATTAACCTACAGCTGTCATCATCCTGGTGCAATACCTGTGTGCATAGATGTACCTACTGGCATGTACACGTTTGCAGAATCAGGGCAGACTGTGGTAGATGACTAATGGGGACAGACACCATCAGCCAGAAAGGACAGAATAGCAAACAGAGGTTTCAAACGTAGTTCACTTCTCCTAGGATTTCTTGTTTGTTTATTTGTTAATAAGCACATGTGAAACTTGTGCTTGGTATGAAAAACGAGCTATAGAAAGTGGTGAGTTCCCAGAAAGAGCTGGAGATGAACATTCACAGTGTTCAGCAACGTAGCCTAAGAAGATACTCCTTGCGTTACAGATCTGTGATATACTAACTTCTTTCTGACTAGCTCAGAATGGGTCATCCATGCTATCAACTGATTTGCACATGCATTAATTTCAGTGGATCAGTATTAGATACACTGATGTTAATCACTCAGCTATCACAACATATTGCCTCAGTTCTGCTAGCCGAACCCCACATTTTGCTTTTTGCCTGTGTCTGATGTAGTTCTGAGAAATAACTGACATGCAAATGAAGCCACAAAATCATAACAAATCCTGGAAAACTGCTACTCTTGGTATCCTAGCAGGGCCCTTATTCCATCCTGTCCTGCCTGCCCACAGCTCGCCACTCCTTCCCAGCAGGCACCTGATGACCTGGCCTCTGCATCTCCTGCCAGCAGCAGAGATCCTCAACGTCCCTCCCCAGTTCCTTGTTTGCTTTGCTCTGTGCTTACTGATTAACTTTCTGTGTGCTAAAATGCAGATGATTTCCTGTTGCAAAACGTATTGATCTTTGGAGCAGCTGGTTTGCTGAATGAAGTACAGAAAGGAGAAGTCTGGATTATTTCCTGATGTGTAGGAGATGGCTTGATGAAAATATGCCCCCATGTGCAAATTTGAACTCAGAGGATCTAATTCTGTTAGTTTTCACTGTAATAAGCCTGGAGGTATTTCTTGACCTTACTGCAGTGACAGCTGGGCTGGGAAGTGATCTCATCTTCTCAGAGCTGAATCCATTTTGTGCTGTTGTGTTTGCACAGCTCTTAGCACAGTAAAGTCCTGCTGTGTGCTTCAGATCTGGAGGTGCACGTGTCCCCAGGCGGAGCAGTTCAGATTCAGCCCTTCACTGGTTCTCCCATTATTAACATACTTGCTCAGTGCCACAGGAGCGGTGTATTTGTATCAGTGTATGACGCTCTGGGAAGGTTTGTTTGTAGGTACTGGTGCTAACAATGAGGGCATTCTTCTGTCACCTGATGATAAGCTTTCTTCCCTTCCCCTGTGGTCACATGGGATCTCTCTGTAGTTCTGTCAGCACATATATAATTAAAGCAAGCTGCTGTCAAGGAATTGAAGAAAGAACTTGCATATTGAATGTAAATATTTTCTGCGCCTTATGGAACAAGAAATGATCAAAGATGGAATGACTTAATTGCACATAAGTCTCTGGCTTTATGAGTAAACCTGTTGCCCTGGAAGCCTGCTTCAAGGTCATACCAGTTCCACAGCGCTCTCCTCCACGTTCCATCATGGGGCATTTTGCATCTGTAACAGCCATGCAACAAACCTGCTCGTGAATAATGTTGCCAGCATATACGTGTGTGAGGGGAAAAAATGGCATTTTCTACAAGCCCTTCCCAATCCTTCTTGTATTTCCATGCCTAATCTGCCTGTGTCTCACTTGCAAATCCAACTGATAAATGTGGTGTAGATTCCTGCGTACAGTCTCTGGGTTATCTGAGGGTATAGGCTATCTGAGGGCTTGCTTTCACAGAGAATAATTTTATCTCAAGTGGCATGAGGTTCAAGTTTCACTTGTGAAAATACAGTAATGCTGTAATTTGTTTGCTGTTCCTTGATAACTTATGCCTTGTGCCAGGAAAAATTCTCTCACCTGCACGATGTGAGAGCTGGACTTACTTTGGAGTCCTCCAAATGGCACCTGAGCAAGAAAAAAGTCTCTTGCCCCCTTCATGCATTGATGTTGTACTTGTTACTATATTCCATGCCTCTACCTTCACTTCCAGATGAAAAGCTTTAGGTGTGGAGCAGCCTCCGTCCAAGCCCCGATGGCAAACTTAGCATCCACCTTGAGCATTTCACCCAGGGGAATGAGGGCTGGACCAGGCCTCTGGGAGCTGCTCTCTATAGGGCAGAAAGCCTGGGAAATTTGCAAGCATCTATCTTATAAACCTGCCCCGACTGCTTCTGCAGTCTATCCATGTGCCTGGGAGATGCTGTATTTGTGCATTGCTGGTCTCCCAGCTTCGCTGGATTATCTCCAGCCAAGGGATGATATTAGTCTTCACACTTGCAAGAAACTGCTTCTGCTGCATATGCTGGCTTTGTCCGTGGCACTGCACACCGAGCTTCTCTTGTCCTATGAGTAGAGCTGTGCACTTCCATGGCTCAAAACCAAAGTCATAAGCTCCCTCACCAATGCAAAATCTTCCAGAAGGGCAGCTCCTGCAGATAACTGGCCATGCAAAGCAACAATTGCAAATGCTGCCTTCCACTTTACATTTTTATATCTACTAAAAGTACCAATTACCTTGGCATATGTCTTAAGAAATACTTGTGCAATAAACCATTCAAGAGAGACCATTTTTTTCTTTTACACCTGTCACTTCCAAGGACGAATGAGCTGAATTCTTACTATAATTGTTAATTCTCAGCGATGCCTCTTCCTGCCAGTCCTCCCTCTGAACTGTTCCAGGACTGGTACACATTACCAGGTAGAAACAAGTCTGCCTGTATTCCAAATGTTCACTTACTGTTTGTGCATTCAATAAACTTTCACTTACTCTGCAAGGATTTCAGCAGGCTACTAATGTGCTTAAACTGGTCAAAAGCTATCAGCTGAACGTAAAAATCACAGGTTTTGGCTGTAATTATCATCTCAGTATCTTGCTCTTGCATTCTACAGAGACAGACATGTCAAAAACGAAAATGTGAGTGCGTTGAGTGAAAATGAAAAATTATATTACTAGTAAAAAAAAAAAAAAAAAAGGGTACTTTTATTAAAAAACATGTTTTCTATAAGGAAACAGCATCTACCTGCTATTTCCCACTGTTATTTCTTTGTGTTGAGAATAGTTTTTATTTTCTGGCATTATTACCTATCATGAAGTAAGGATAATAGATGAGCCCTGACATAATTCCTGAATCAAAATTGATCAGGGTGATCTAATGGCATAAACTGGAAGAAAAAAAAAAAAAAAAAAGCTTCTCTGGGGATTGTGATTTTGAGCCTGACGTGGGATACAGTGCCTTTGTTTTGTTCCTGTAATGCCATCCCTGCCACTACTATAAAAGATGGAGAAGTTCTTCTGCAGAGCATCTTGTGTTCACCTTCAGGTTCCATCTGATACCGTAGCAGTACTGCATCTAAGACAAAACATTTCTAAGACCTTCCTCCTGAACTCTCACATTCAATCACACACGTACAAACTATTTCACACCTGATTTCAAGAGGAATGTTGGTTTTGGTGCAAGACTATAACTAAATTTGATTGCGTGTGGTTCCTTGCAAATTTGTAATTGTGGTTACTACCAGCTGTAGGGAGGATCTCATTCCACAACCCTAGCAGACAATGGCTCAGAGGGAGCTGTGAAGAAGTACTAGAATATCTTTGTGCTCTCCACACTGAAGTAAGGACTGAGTCCATTTCTTTCAGCACTTTGCACCTTTGGGGGTGAATATCCACGCAAGACATACACTCACAAGCAGCGTCTCTCTAGGGGAGAATTCAGCTAAAATTTTTCCAAGGTCCAAGGCCTTGAAGAGGGAGACATCCTGCTTTTTTTTCCATTCCATTGTCTGGAATGCTAGGACTAGGACAAAATGTTTATGCCTGTGTTATAAAGAGATGTAAATACTAAGACTCGATGGTAGAAAGAAGATTTGCTTTAGAGAAGGGAAGTACATTGAAATAGAAAATAGGAAAAAAAAAAACCTGGAAAAGCAGCTCACCCCAGCTTTGTTCAGGCTCCTTGATCTCCCTGTTGAAAACTACCAGGACAGAAGCAGAGGTGCTGTCCCCAGTGCAGCTATTTAAATCAAGCTGTGGTCACATCAGTTTGACTAGAAGGATTAGTAACAAAAACATCCTTTCTGAATATCAGCCATCAGCATAATTGTAGAAGGGCCTGAGGCTGATGATGCATTGCATTTGTAAGATTTTACAACTCTTGGCGGAAGACAGCTCCAAGTCCTCTCTCCAGAAGGTTTCCTGGCTTTCTCACAAGTCCAACTCCAGGTTATCATCTGCAGCATTGACCTGCATTGTGTGAATGAGCCATTTGATGCTCCCTTGAGTGCTCATGACCTCACCCTCAACAATCAACTCAAACAACAGCAATCTATTCAGTATTGGTTATCAGCCAGCAAGGCATCAGATCCTGCTTGCTTGTGGCTCATTATACAGTACACTTCCTACAAGGAGCTGACATCAAAGCATAACAGCCTGATCCTCAGCAGAGATTCCCGTCCTTCGCCGCTGAGCGAGAAAATCCGATGCTGTCAAGCCACAACCTGGGTAATGCAGAGATGAGCACAGTAATGATCCGTCTGCCTTTGCTGGTACCCTGCACCATCTTGTGGCTGGCGGGAAAACACCAGAATACCCTCCAAAACCTTCCACTTTTTCCACCTGTGTTTTCCCTAAAGAAAAATACGGACTGTCAGAGTACACTGACAAAATTCTGTGCCCATTGTGTAGCTACCGTGAGTGCCTGCAGGTTGCCTTCAGAACCAGCCAAAGGGAAAGCCATCATTACAGATAAGCAAGTTGTGTGCAGATCCTGTAGCATACATAAATTACCTGTCTGCACAAGATTCCCATGCATTTCCATGTATTTGGAACAAATTAAGCAGGTTAGGTTTTAAATGTGGAAAAGTAGATAAGAATCTCATGGCCCCAGTGACCTCTGTTGTCACAAGAAGTGTTTGTTATTGATCACTGAAGATTTTCCCATACTCTCCCCTAATTCCTTTGCCTTCTTAAAAGAATTCTTTTAGCAGAATTACAGATTTCATCATCATCCGTACCTGCAGACCCATGAACAGACTTCAGTAATACATCGTACAGAACAATGGTTATTCCAGTGAAATTTACAATAAACCCAGTCTTTTCCTTCCACAGGAAGGTTTGCATCCTTCACCAAATCTTAATAGACTTCAGCCTGAGACTATGGTTTTAGAAGGCATCAGTTGTATTTGGATTTCAGTGTGATGCAGGACTGCATTCAGTGGGGAAGGCACTGAGAGCATCTGGGGTCTTTGTGTTTCAAGCAGTAGAGGAAGCATGTCCAGGACAATGAAACGATGATGTTCCTTACAGACCTCCCTCAATACTCTTTTAAACAGAAAAAATGGCCCCACAGTCAGGATTCACATCCTCTGCCACCTTGCCACAGGAGGATGAGGAAACCACCAAACGCATGATGGCCAAGAGGGTAAAAATCATTGCAGAGCTCATGCAGACAGAGAGGGACTATATCAACGATCTGGATCTCTGCATCAAGGAAGTGATTCAGCCTCTGAGAAACAAGCAGGTAAGTTGCCAAGGGTGGAGAACCTGGGGGTGACGTCAAGATCCGAATTCACCTACGCTCTGTTTGCAGATAATCTTAAAGCAAGCACAGAAGGGTTGCATGGTGCCTGAGCTGGCTTTACAGAAGGCAGATGTGCCAGGACTGTAGTGAGGAAAGTGGGAAGTCAGGTACACTTCTGGTCCTTGTCATTGCAAGTGTGTAAAACCTTTGTGTTGAGGTGCTTGCCTGCTCCCAGGCTTAGGCTGCAGTGGCAGCTTCCCCTATCCATTTTGCTGTGCACATAACCACTGGCACATGCCCCAGCAGACCTTTACTGGCACCTCTAAAAGCACTAAAAAAAAAAAAAAAAAAAAAAAAAAAAATGAAATATTTTCCATGGCAACAGCCTGGAATGGCATTAACCTTCTCATCAGGGTTAAGTTCTGTCTTAAAAATTACTTTAACTAGCTTCTCTGATAACTGTGGTAGAGAGACACCATGCATGACAGACAGCCCAGTGAGCGCCTTGGAAATTTGCATTCCTCACAGAAAAGCTAAATTGAGGAAGGAAGGCTTATAAGCTATCTTACAAGCAAAAGATCTTATTAGGCCAATGATTCTCAGTTTCCTTTTCAGCTGGGACTTCAAAGAGCACCTTTTCCTCAACAATATTTCAATTTCTAAAAAAAAAAAAAAAAAAAAAAAATTACGCAGTCTCAAGCTGGGAATAGAAGAGCTTGTCCAGAGAAGGACTTAAATTCGTGGGGCTTGCAACACAGCATTCACAGAAGCTGCACAAATGGTATCTGCTGCTAATACAGCGTAGAAGTGATTTTAAACAGACCATAAGCCTTTGTTCCGTACATACGATTCCAACAACTGCTCACAGAATAGGAGTATTGGAGATGAAGACACTGCCTCCTCAGGGAACTGCGGCCACTGAAGCCCATGTTGTTTAAAATCCTGCAGGACCATCCCTTTGTTTTCTAAAGCTGTCAGAATTTGTTCCAACCCATTTTCAGAAGAGCTGGCATCTGCTGCTTCAACTTCAAGCAGTTCTTGACTCCTTTCTCCTCTCAGTTGTTCATTTGCTTTGGAGTAGTCTCTGCTGGCTCCCAACAAGTACCCAGTGAGGGCACTCTGTGCTCAAACTTACTGAGATTTTTAACAAACATGCTGTATGCTGTATTCTTCTGCTCTTATCCAACCAACTGAAAACATATGTTTTGATTCTGTCCTTTGTCACCATGTTACCATATGTGTCTAGTCATGACACAGTTCCAAAAAGCAATGTAGGGATTGTGCTGCAGTGGAGATCAGAAGTCCAATGACAGATGAATACAGAGGAAAAGTAGAGATTATAACTATCCTAACGTAATAACCCCTGCAATTTCTGAAAAGCTTTCAAAATACTGTATGAAGTCAACTTCTCAGAAAAACTACTATATTTGAAAGTTTGTAGTGTGTTTAAATAAGGATAACATTTAGAAAATTGACCTAGGAATGGATCTGTTTCATATTTCTAAATGGATAAAAAAGTTTAAGCCCTATAATAATTATTTTAAAAATTAACTACGATAGAACTCAAAGTATATTGCTGATTCGGCTACAGCAGCATGCAATTTGATCCTCTCAGCATCTGGAGAGCTGCTATGCAAGTAAGCAGTTCTGTTTCTAACGGAGTGGGATGTTCAGTGGGTACAGATATAGATGTCAAATCAGTCTTGTTTTTGTTCTCAGTGTTAACATGTCACCACTGGCTATCCCCAGTTGTCCCTGAATATTAACTATCACACAGCTGCACAAGGGAGTATGTTGTATGAAAAGCACGTGTCCTGAACATTTTGTGTTTAATGTGAGTAAGGGAAACAATATGATACCAAGGCAAGTTTTTTGCTGATGTAAGTTGAACCAGTTCACTGAAGTCAGTGCTGTGCTCCTGGTCTCTGCCTTTGATTATATTAATACCCAGAATTTTAAAGCGTTAGTTTTAGTGGGAATTGTATGACCTTGATTGCACTCTTCAGATTTACAGGACAACTAACTTAAAATGGTACCATCATTTAAAAGCCTTCGTACCTCATGGCTGGCACTACAGCACCAAGGTCCCAGTTCACATAGCAGCTTCCATGAACAACTGGAAAACAAGGAATCAAATCCCCTGCCAACTATTCTTCTTCTCAATGGGAAAATCAACATTTTAAAGCCAGATAAATAACTTTTCTTCATTCAGATAAGGAACCAGTAGTTCAAAATAGCATTAAAATCACTTGGTAAAACGCCCGTTGTTAACTGTGTCAACCCAATTCTACTGATCTGAAAACTGTATGCATCCCAAAAGTCACAAGGAGGATGTTTATATTACATTTTGCAGAAATTATGCTTCCTGGAATGCTGAATACGAAAGCCTTATTAAGAGAAGGTCTGTAAAATACAATTAAAATACAATGTCCTTCTTTATCCTTCCTCAGTAGCTGCTTAATATTTGTATTCCATTAGATCGCCCGCTTTGATGTGGATGGCTTGTTTAGCAACATCGAATCGGTCCATCAAATATCAGCCAAGCTGCTGTCACTGCTGGAAGAAGCCACAACAGATGTGGAACCACCCATGCAAGTAATCGGTATGTTTACTGTCCTCTTGAGTTCTACAAAGTCACGTGAAAGAATAAACATAGCATTTTCCTGTCCTATACCTTCATCACCATTAACATAAACCATCACCACTCTCAGAGAGTAATGCGCTACAAACTGTCCACAGTAATAAAGGAAAAGGAGATGTAGATGTGAAACCTGTCCAATGGCTCTGCTGAGCTCATGTCAGGCTTGATCATGGTGCTTGCTCCTCTGGATGTTGAGGGGAAGGTGAAAGGGAGAGAGTGAGCTTATCATGAATGAAAACTGCAACACTTGAGTTACACTACGATAACATCATTTTCATCTAGTTCAGTATTACCTACCTAACTGCTTATGCTTAAACCAACTTTTATATTGCATGTTCATACCTGTGCCACTTGAGAAATGCATTAAGATTTGTTAGAATATTAAAAATATCACAGAAAACCTACCCAAACATCATAAACATATTTACTGGCAATACAACTAATGTAAAAGGTGATTAACAAGGACATGGTCAGTAAAAGAAAGAAAGCAGTAATCAATATGGAGCTTTTGTGAATCTGTGTAGGAATGTCTGTAGGAATCATGAGTATTTTTAGCAAATAGGTTGCCCCTGGATATATCACAGCAATCATACACTCAGTAGCTCAAGCCATAAATGTTATGGCTGGAATCTATTCACTTGACATTCTGGCACAGGTGGAGAGATTTAAGAAGTTTCCATTCATCAGCTCTTCTGTAATTGCTTATTAAGTGCAGAAGTGGTAGGTGATCCAGCTGAAGAAATCAAGTGAGAAATCATAATTTGCTGGAGTGCAAAGTTAGCAAGTTTAGTTTAAAAAACTTTCAGCTATGATTCAGAGGTCAGAGGGGTTATTTTTTCACTATACTGACCATGTACCACAGGTAACTTGTTATAGAAAGAACCATCTTCTTGAAATACAACAGGGTAAAAAATTGTCAGTTACCCTTTGGCTAGGGAACACAACATTAAAGCTTGTGAAAAGGTATTAATCCTAGCATGTCTCAATCTGGTTTGCCAAGGCAACAGCTTAACGTAGTTTGATGAAACTGCGTTGTTTGGCAGTATTTCAATAAAAGTGCATCATGATGAGTCATACCCTTAATAAGCAATGTTCTACTCTAGCAGGAAGTGGCTTTCTCAACAGCAAGGAGAATCATTCTTTCAGTCTGCTGCCATATCCAGAAGTAAGGACAAATAATTGAATCAGTTTGGTATGGTGTATTTCTCCAGAATCAGACAAAGGACCATCAGAACGTATAGGATATTGGAACAGAAAGTTGGCTAAATTATGGCAGGGAAAAAGATGGAACATAAGATGAGAGCAATTCTTCTAAAGACTGAGCCTAAAGCAGGGAGAATAATTGCGTCACTGTAAACAATAAGTTACTAAGTATTTCACCTTCAAACAAAGAAGGGATAGATAGTTGTGCCTTCAGAATCCTTCCTCATATTCATTGTAAAAGTTGTTAAAGCCAGTCTTTTTCTGTAGGATGAAAAAATATTTAGCATACCCATCATATCCTATTGTGTTTGTGCTATTTAAACATCTTCCATTCACATATCTCCCTTTGGAAGGAAGCCTAGCCACAGTGAGTGTACAGATGCTATAGCTATGAAGCATACCAGAGAGCTTGGCTACATAGTTACTACACCAAAGCAGGAAAGAAAGGGCACTTACCTGTATTCTGGGCTCACTTACAAAACTCCAGCAGAGCAGATCTCCAGAAGAGATCCTTCCCCACTGGTAGCCAGCTCTTAAATGGGTCTAGGAGGGGTGCAGCCAGGCTCCATCCCTTCTGGCAGCACAGGTGAATTGCCTTCAGCTGTGCTCCCATGGCTGACTCACTGCTCGCCTCAGGTGATCAGTCAGAGGTTCAGGCTGTGATTCAGCAGTTCCCATGTAGTGAGGCTGAGGAGAACTGCTGTTTCACGAATTAGAAACCAAAATTATGTAGTTACTTGTATTGATGCCTAATTCTAGTCTCCACATCTTGGGCTATACTTACATTGACAAGTTGTAGTGCCCGTAGATTCAGACTCGTACAACAGAACAGTTGGTGCTGAGGTCCTGGTATATACAAATTTCAAGATGTCTTATTTCAGATTAACTTTAGCCTATTCCTGTAGATCGAGAGGTACACTTCATGCTGTGCCCTAAGAGTATATCTTCTGGTAATTACCACTCAAAAGGATCCAGTCTATGTGTCTGTTAACTGTTTCTCCACACAGCCAAGTCATGGGAGATGAGGCACAGTGAGAGACTGGCTTTAAAAGCCCCCTCCTAATCTGCGCTAAAATGCTAATGTAGCTTTGGTGGTTGGTCCTCTGAAGCTAAAAGCAGTAGAAGACAAATGATCTTTCTAGTTCTCCCTTGTGTTTTTTCTCCTCTGTGATCTGGTTGCTGTACATAGAGGAATATGAAGACTTAGTAATTTTACTCTGCCTTTAAATATTGGGCCCTTTCTTCCTCCCTCTCCCACTGCTGTTCACACAGGAAGCATCACTGAAAGCTGTAAGGAGAAAGTGTTGCTGCCACTGAAGCCTTCCTCCTAAGGTTGCCTCTTCGAGACTGTCTGACCACTACACTCAAGAAGAGGCAGATCAGGCAGATGTTGATCTGTCAGAATGCTCAAAATACTCATTATTTATAAACCTGTGACAAATATGATGCATTTTTGCTCCATAAAGCAAGTTATCTCAGTGATATGCTCAGTGCTCAACTGACTCGACTTACATATCCCAGAACCAAGAAGAAATTCAGGCTTAAGGACCCCAACTGCTTTTAAAAGATCCCATCCGTGAAATAAGCGCATAATTTTTCTCATTATTTTATCATAAATGAAATTATGGCACAATACACCAATGAATTCTCATCTTTTCCATTCTGGAGGAGAGAATGACTATTTCCAGGCTCCAGTATATGCTGAAGGGAAGCTAAGTGTATAGTTTGCATTTTTTTGCTGCAGAAAATATTATCTCTCTTAAGAGCTCCATGTACTATGGGCTGTGCTAAGCACTCTGCTTAAAGTTAAGTGTGAGAGTTCAACATCTCTGCCAAGGGCACGGGATCAGGAGAAAGCTTGTTATACTTGTTGGCTGAATAAGGCCCTGTATAGAGTTTACAGGGAAGTCAGAATGCAGTTGTGTGTTGTTAGCCATCAGCACTACATTTAGCACAAGACAGAGAAAACAGAGATGACAGCACCCAAAGAGGATGCAGCTTTAGGATGCAGGTGCTTTTCTGACTGTGGCCCTTACAGTAACTAAAATGAACTTCTGTGTTCTTAACTCGGTTGTTGCTGTTCCCTTGTTCGCACCTTGAAACCAACATGCATTAGACAGCCCAGTTAACCTTCTCTGCTAGGGAAGAAACGCAGAGCTGTGTTACTGTGGTAACTGAGTCATTTTTCACTCTAAGACAGAGCAGTTCAATGCAATGTATTATGAAACAGCCAACTTCGGTCAGGATGAAAGCGGCAGGATGCCTGACAGCTTTGTGCTCACTCTGTGAATGAATAGAGCTCCCAATTAACGTGGTGCTCAGCTTTTAACTTTAATAATCATGGCTATAACTCAACAAGAGTGTTTATAAAACATCTGACTGGTTGCCACGTAGATGTAATTTTTCTGTAAATGCCTGAGACAGTAGTTTTCACCATCGCTATTGTTTATTATGTGCATTTCCAAGGATGCTGATCAGGATGCTGCTATATTAGGGTGTGAGAACTAATGAATATCTCAGCAGAAGAGATGAAGCGTGCTTTCTCTGCCTGGATAATACACAGAAAGCAGCACAGAAGTTACCAGCTGAGAGAAATGTGCACCAAACTTAGATGGGAAATGGGTGCAGGACTAATTCAGTGCCTCTAAAATTTCCAACTATTTTTCAGGAAAAACAATGCAACAAAGGATCAGAACTGTAAATACTTTTCCCTTTCATTCTGTACAGAAATGCCTGCAATCCACAGTGGTTTTAATTCATTAAAGTAAAAGGTGAAGATTGTTCCTCTGTCATGTGAGGAAGATTCCCCATTCTAGGCCTTAACAACTGCCATTTCAGGATGCTGCAAAACAGATAAACATGAAATGACTAATGGGAGATGGAGTCATTATTCCTGTTATAACCCATTTAAGTTCATATCCAGCTGAAAAAAAAAAGTCAAAAGGAAAATGAATGTCCTTACACTTGTTTCTCCTGCCAGCCCAGAGGGCCAGCATAGTCTCTCCTTAGCAGCAGAGCTCTCCTGTTTGGTTCTCACTGCAGGAGTGTTAAGGTGTGGCAGTGAAGTAGGAGATTGTATATGCAGGGGTGCAGGTGTAGAGATTTTGTCCCTGTTCTCTGGGGAATTTTTGTGCGTTAACACTGGTACAATGGTGCCTGGCTGTGACAAAGATGAGCAGCTGAGAAATACATGTAATAAATAATGCACATAAACACACAAGATCATTTCTAAGGGAAGTAAAGTGGAAAGCAGCCCTTTTAGCTCACAGCTAATGTGGTGGAATAATAAAACTCCTTCTGAGATGCTGTTGTCTGGCTTGACATGCTTTGTTTTTCTCTTTAACAGGGGAAGTGTTTTTGCAAATTAAAGGCCCACTAGAAGACACATATAAAATCTATTGCTATCGCCACGATGATGCACACACCTTGCTCGAATCCTATGAAAAGGATGAAGAACTGAAGCAGCATTTAAGACACTGTGTACAATCCTTAAAGTAAGATCTTTTCAAATGATGATTTCCGTCCATAGTCAGTTGCCTGGCAGGGAACATTTTAAATGGATGCAGATGAAAGGTCCCCTGTAAATCCAGAGTTTTATGAGGCTTGCTGGAAGCTCTGGCTTATGCTGCTTTCATGAAAAGATGACAAGCCAGGGGCCATGATTAGATTTCTTTCTCTCTAAGATGGCCAAAAATAGCACAAGAAAGGTTTCTCTTCCCTTAGCTTCAGTGCCCCATACTGGCAGAAGAAATGCTGCATCATATAATGGGCTGCTGGGAACACCTTGCCCAGCTCCTAGGAAACACACCGGCCCCATTTTCAGCGATTCTATTGCCTGGATTAAAATGGCACGCAGTGGAATCATTCACACATACTGGTGTTTCTGGACCCCACTGTAAGGCCCCAGAGATCTGCAGCTATGCCCAACACCTCATGATGAGGATATTTGAAAGTGGCCTATGTTGAAACAAGCTGTCAGGTTCCACCAGTGGAATTTCCTTCATGCCATTGCCTCCAGCACCACCCCCTGGGGGAAACGTACTGGGGATGCAGCAGAAAAATGGCTCTGTCTCTCCTCCGGCATGGCTTCTTCCCACATCCTGAGAACCAGTTCACTTTCTCTATGAGGAGCGCTTCTCTTCACTTGCGAGCTCCCTTATTCCCTCACTTTCTCAAAAATCTTGCACAGAGCTGTCAGGAGAGTGCATACCCTTCAGACCATAGGTCTCCCTCCAGCTCCAGAAAAGGCTCGTGCTGCGCACTTCCACAAGGAATGCAAAGCTATCACAACTAATTAATGGAGTGTACATCAGCAACAGATATTTCAATTATACCCAAGCTAGTGATCAGTCAGCAGACGTGTTAGGAGATGGAAAGTATATGCCATTTCACGTATACTACGTTGCGCTTTTCTCCCAGTGGCTAGAAATAGCAGCCAGTTCAAATATTAAGACTTGAAAGTGCACACTCAAATGCACAGTTGTGGTCACCTAAACTTTTTACTTCTGATGAGAGAGCACTTGTCCTAGGAAGAAAATTATGTATGAATTTTACCAAATAAGTTACAGACTGTTTTATATTGCGAGATATAATATATGGGGGCCAGTGACTATTATTCTTCAAAGCTCTTTACTTCTTACATCTTTTCTTTTTTCCTTGGGAAGAGTACTATTACATTGGGGAAAAAAAAAAAAAAAGAGGTCTAGCAAGAGACTTCAGTTCCTCAGTTGAGTAATATCTGCCTTGTAAAAAACAACTTCTGTATTAAGATGAATTTGCAAGTAGCCCTCCGCACATCTGTACAAACAAATCAGATTTAATTAGCCATGCCTAGATTCCTACGCCTCCTGTTGACTAAAGGGGAGAAATTCCATCCCAAAATGTAGGTGTCTGCATGGAGACATGTGCAAATCCAAATTATGTAGAAAGCCATGTTTCAGCAGTGATTATGCAAAATGGAAATGTTGTTTGCTAGCTTAGCCAAAGAAATGCAGCTGGTAAAAATGAAAGGATGCTGGCAACTACCTGCTGTGCTTTCAGTCTGAAGTATCTTGGTCAACTATTACGGGGGCAGAGGGACGTCAGAAGTACTCAAAGAGCTGATGGTGCTGAAGCAATGAAAACACCAGCTTCCAGATGCTTCTTTGGCTGCTGATAGGCAAGGAGATGAAAGTGCAGGTGGTCAGAAAGCAGTGGCTGATTATACGATGTCAGCACTCAATACCAGAAGAGTCTCATGCGGAGGTGGAGGGACACTGTCATTCCACAGAATCAGAGAATCACAGAATGGCCAGGGTTGGAAGACACCTCAGGATCATGAATCTCCAATCCCCCTGCCACATGCAGGGCCACCAACCTCCCCATTTGATGCTAGTTCCCCTGCATTTGGGTGAAGTTCTCCAAGTTTAATTGTATCATGAGGAAAATATTCTGTGTGCATGTTTGCATGTTTCCAAAAAACAACAGTACATCTCTGCTGCTTTCTGTATGCATATCAACAGTATCCTATTCTGAAGAGGTTTTGGTTGATAAATAGCCTCTCAAAAGTTGAACAACTTAATTGATTCTCTATCCTAAAAGTCTACAATGTATTCTTTTTCACACAAAAATAATGTAGGAATGACATTCAATTTCGCTCTTTGTGTTAAGGATTTGATGTTGCTAGCACAGTGACTCAAGCTGTCTTCTCTAACAGAGTTAGGAGAAGGCTGGGCAAAATCCAGGTTCCTGACAATCCTTTCTCATTTGGGGCTGTCCTTTCAAAAAGATGTAGGGCCAGATTCATTGGTACCCTCTGGCTGTTTTGTGCAGTTCTGCTGACACACAGCAGCCATAAACGTAAGTTAACTGGCCAGTTACAGCTGCTCTGTGTCACCGAAGTGTATCTGAGAATCTGGCCCGTGATCTATATAAGTCCTTTTAGGAGGAGCTAATATATATTTTTGTTCCTTTTCTTTTGCAGAAAGATGTACGAGGAAGAGTAAGTACTACGTCTTTTTCATGTGTAAAATAATCTTTTAAATATCTTTTATTTATCTTAAGTACGCTTAAAACTGTACATGTGGAAATTTTAAGAACACTAAGCAATATCTGTAGAATGCATAGACTTCTCCAGAACATATGTGATAAAACACTCTCAGTTTTAATTTCTCTAAGCCTGTCTGGTTCTCTAATTACTAACTGCACTGGTTTTGCAATGTCTTTCAACACTTGTGGTTTATGAAGCTACTTAATTTGGATGCCAATTCATTCAGAGCCCTTTACTACCACCTTATTGTCTAATAAATGTGCTTAGAGAGCTCTGAGCTCCTCAGCAGTGCTTGTCAACAGTGCAGTGTCAAATCTGAAAATCCAGGCACTCTTCAATTGCTGTGCATTATGCATCTGTAGGCCTGCTCAGTACACACCAGGCTGATAGGTAAAGCTATTTTTAAGGTAAGGACACTTTTGGTAGCCCTAAATATATGAGAAATCCATCTTTCTGAGGAGCTTCCTTCTGACAATGGTTGTAGGAACATCAGAAAAGAAAAAATGTCTGGCAACACCTTGCCAGAATACTCATCCAGCCTTGGATACCTGACATTTTTGAAAAGCTTTAAGGGAGAGTTTATCAGGGCTGTGGTTTTGGACATCCAGCAGGTCTGGATCCTTGAATACAACATGAAATCCTAAATTTACCTGCAGGAAGGGGTAAGAGAAGGGATTAGCTGAACCAAAGAAAATGATTACAACTCAGATAGAAATGTTAAGAGAAAAGAGAAGCAGGTGTGCTTTAGGTGGATAGAAGAGAAACATCTGTAAAATCAGAGAATTAGTCAGTTGGACATCATAAATAAGGTCAATGTAAAATAGATTTCAAAGGATTTACGTGTTGAAATCCTAGGTTGGGGTTTTCAAGGTTTATTTGGTGATTGAAAGTACTTTATTTGCATTGGTTTTGATAAAGGAGATTCTATACTCCTTTTGAAAAAGGGATAGAGGTCCTAGGAGGAACACCAAATACCCAGAGTAACAACAAGATAACATGAGAGAGCAGTGTGTATAGACATAACACAAGACTGGCTGCTCTGCCTTGCACTACCCTCCCAGAAGTTAATGCCCAGCTTTCTCCTTTAGTTTACAGTGGACTGTGGGATACAGCACACTTCTTGAGCTGAAACTAGCTCTTGTAAAGCTGCACAAGGAATGATGTTCACTCAAGAACCCTCCCTGAGCTTGGCTACCTTGCATGACTTGGTGGCATTTGTGTTCACCCTGCAGGCACACAGGCAGGGCATGCCAAAATGCCATCTCTTGCACTTCAGACGTTGTGGAGTCAAAGCAAAATGTGGGCAGAACTGCACCTGAAAGTCTGCACAGTCTGCTCTGTGTTCGAGTTGGAAAGCATGGCATAACTCCCCTCAATCTCCCAGGTTGCTTTTCATTCAAGTGTGATCATTCATTCAAGAAAACAATTATACACATATCAGACAAAGCTGCTTATTGCTATCAACTACACTGGTTGGATTCTGCTTAGATTAACAACTATGCAGCCTCAGTGAAATCCCTGGGTTTGCATGAGAGCCGTACAGCACAGCGAATTATTTGCCTGCCTGTTTTGTGCTAATATGAGCTCACACATAGTAAATTGTAAAACTCAAGTCTTTGAGACGTGCTGCAGCCTGTGATGCGTGCACACAATTTCAGAGCTGCCAAGCTGAACACAACACCATCCTCAGCCCTGCAATACCAAACTGGCTGTCACATTCACCACAGGACTTACCTGCTAGACAGCAAAAGTGTGAAACTAAACCCTGGGTTCCCTCTCTTTGCAGATTTTCTTTGCAGCTCACCACCATGTATTTTTTAAACTGGTGGGAGTCTTTCTGCATCTGTCTTGCTTTGTTGTAAGGAGGGAGGCAGGGTATGCCATGAAGCTCACTGCAGCTAAGCCAGCTGCATGCTCCGCAGAGCTACACTGAGAATCTGCGATGAGATTAGTGCAGCTACTTATAACCTAGAATACTTGCTAAATTCATGATAAACTGGGGAGAGGCAGAAGCAGCATTGCAAACGAATTATCAACTTAATTCTCTGCACAATGGCTGTCACAAGCCTGTTTTAGTCGCGTGGCGGGGCCACGTCCTGCCTGGCTGCCGAGTGCATGCTCGCTGGGCCCACTGGAAATGGGACTCATCCAGGGAGAGTGGAGATCAGCAGATAATCTCGCTGGGGAGAATTAGAGGAGTTGAACTTTGTGGCATTCAGGGCCCCAGGGAGTCATTATCTTACAACAAACCTACTATCTCTCAAACCATATTGCTAGACTGTGTCATGCAGATACGTGAACAGAGGGCTGTTTATCACTTGGGCAGCTGTCCAAAGTGCAACTATATAAAGAGAAGATACTTGAAGATTTTTCCATTCATGAGGCAGCTTCTACAGATTTGCATTCAAGGGGCTTTTTAGAGAAAACAATAACAATTTAAGATTTTTTTCATTATTGCTACCAGAAGCTGAAAGAAGGGAAAATAGCTCTATATATTTAATGTAGGATACGGGGGAAATGAGGGGGATTGAAATGATAAGAAGGTTTGGGGACATCAAGAAGCTTTAAAAGGCATCTACTGTTAATTTTTTTCATGCAGAACTTTTCGCAGATAATGTCTGTGCAAGAGAGATAGTTTAAATATGCAGATGTCTCTTCTCAAAGGCATTCAAATTGTTAGTTAATTAGTCAGCAGTAAGGACTGGTTGGTGTACTTTTCATACATATAAAAGTGGGAATGAAAGCCTTTTTTTCCCTTCTTCTGCTCTTCCTGCTCACAAAACAATAGATGTCAGCCTGCAAATCTGAGCGGATGTTCTCTGCTTTTTGTACTTCCCTTCTATGTTGTATTATTCTACCTTTCCTCATTCAGAAATCCTTCTTTGCCTACCATTAGCTTTTCCACAGTTATTGTCAGATCAGCTCCTTCCCTCCAAGACAGCCTTTTTGGGCATGCAGATGGAAGCCTTGCTCTGCTCTAGTGCCTCACACCATCCCCACCAGCTCACTCACAGTTCCAAGGGGCACCTGTGAGTCTGGGGTAGTTCACAGGAGAGCTGGTGATGCTGCAGCATTCCCAGGTTTGCTCAGGAGAGTGCTGGCATGAGGAAAGACAAGGACTCCTCTGTCCTGCTGTCAAAGCCTCAGTAGTGTGATGTCACCTCCTGAAAGCCAGCACAGAAGAACAGCAGGTAAAGAATGGCAAAGCTTATACTAGCAAACTGAAAGGTGTTGCAAGAAGGGATGCAGCAGTGAGCAGGCATCTCAGTTACTTCACAATGTGGAGATGTTGCAATTTTAAGGCTTAGGGGCCAGAGCAGGATGTAGTAGCCCCACTTCTTGTATTTCCCAATCTTCCTGTTATTTGCTCTTCCACCTACATCTCCCTTCTTGGGTGCTGTGCAAGTTGCACCATACACACCCCTCAGACTGAGTGGGCCAGTTTCACAGCCGATGTCTAAGCAGTATGGCAAATTGCTGAAAATACAGAAAACTCAAACCTGGTGTGTATTTCTCATTGAGGGGGCAGGAGGATGGTTTCATTTGCAACAGCCCGTGTTTCCTGACAGATGTATCTTATTTTTTGACTTAAGTGGTGATTGCATATCTATGACTCAGTGCAAAGCACTGCTCTGGTTTTGATATTTTCTGTAGTTGAAAGCTCAACTGAAGGATATAAAAGGCAGCAGCTTCAACGACTAGACAGAAATAGAAGAAGTCTTTGTCTTCAAGGAGTTTCTCCTTATTTGACTTTTCCTTGGTATAAATTATAGAGGAAAGCCAAATCTAATGGACATGGGATCCCTGATGATCAAGCCAGTACAGCGGGTAATGAAATATCCCTTGTTACTCCATGAACTGTTGAATTCAACTCCTGCTTCTCACCCTGACCACAAAGCACTACAAGAGGCCCTTTCTGCTATGAAAAATACTAATGTGAACATCAATGAACTCAAAAGGAGGAAAGATTTAGGTAAGGAAAAAAAAACAGTGAATTTTTCTGTCAGTTTAGGCTGGCAGTTACAAGAGAGGTTTCAACTCCAGTCATAATGCCACAACAGTTTTCGTTGGTGTTACTTAAGTTGTGCAATACACCGGGTTTCAGCAAAATAAAAGATGCCTTAATGTCACTTGTCCTCAGGCAGCTGTGTTGCCTGCCAAAGGATGCAGATTCCCAGAACATGAAAATGATAAAAGGATACATGTCATACCCATGTTCATCATCAGTAATGCAGCTGCAAACACTGATAATAATTAAGATGCAGTGATAGTGCTGTTTCTTACAGACTTGCCACATTGAAGTCTTGCTTCAATATTCTCAAGGCCAGCATTGATAACAGGGTTTTCATGATCTCAAGCATTTTGACACAAGATTACAGCAAGTGACATCAAAGTGTCTGGTCTCAAACGGTTTTGTATTTGTGCCCCCATTCCTATGAAAAGCCCCATGGATACAGATTATTAGTGTCATGAAATTCTCTGTCTGCAGTGCTGAAGTATAAGAGGAATGATGATGATGAAACCCTGAAAGAAAAGTTTTCTCGACTGAATATTCACTCCATTAGCAAGAAATCCAAGAGGGTCACCAGCCATCTGAAAATACTGACAGGGGGAGAACCTCAGGTACTTAACTCACCCAACTGCAGATTTGCATTGACAGCTTCAGTGCTGCTTTTGCACAGGCGTTTCTAAAAACATTTTAGAAAAACAGTTTGTGGTGTCGCTTTTTTCCTGCATCATTTATAAAGTCATTTTCTGAGTGTCACATAAGACAGGAAAGATCTCTGTGATTGAAATAGAAATCAAGATAATGTATTCTTTATCCCTTCCTCTTTTATCTAAGAGTTTCTCAAGCTTGTGATCTTCAGCAGAGAGGAAGTGACCAGTATTTTTGTGAAAGTCAGCTTCAGCTCTTTGTGGTTGGACTGGCAATAGTTACTGTGAATACATTCTGGGCGACTTACTCTCCATCCCAACCTTCACATTCTGAGTCCTCTAAGGAAGATGACTAATAGTCCCAATTAGTAAAGATCATAGGGTTTTGCCTCTACATGCCTAAGAACCTGTAAACATCAAAACTACCAGAGGCAAAGAACTCTGTGATAAATCCAGTGAGTGCTAGGTGGGCAAAACCAAAATGCTCCTTCATAATTCCAAGGCTGTAATTCAAACTACCAGGATAAACATTTTCAGAGAAGCTGCAATCTGAATCTGAAAGAAAATCAATTATAACTGACCTTGAAAATGATATATCTCTACACAATCCTACCGGTTATACAAGGTCATTTGCCTTTCTAGATGTGACTTTACAAGATCGGTGCCATTTTTTCCTGTTTTGTTGTTTACCAGTTGGTTTCCCCCCTTTCTCTGACGCAAACTACCCACATTTACTTTTTTTTTTCCTGCTCATTTATTTGCACAGTGGAAATTTCTGTATTTTTGCTGGTTTTCCCACAAAACCCCATGACAGACTGGAACACTGTCAACACTATAAATTCAGAGAAATGTAGAATTAAATGGGATTAAGAGGAGGGGTGATTCTTTTTTTTTTTTTTTTTAACAAAGATGATTTTTTTTTTTTTTTTTTTTTTAATTGAGCTTAAAATATTTGAGAATCATCTTAGACTCAAGATGTATGTTATAGATTCAGCCCTCTTTCTTGCTTAATTAAAGAAAGTTTTCAATTCACATCCCTGAAACATGCTGTGACCCTTACAGCAAAACCCCAGAAAAACAGGCTTGAGATTTCTCAAATTCCCTAACTAAAAGGTAGGCAGAAATAAGTGTATTTTCAGGGTTTCTATAGACAGCATTAAAAAAGTAAAAGCATCCTGTTTCCAGCTGGTGAGGTTACAAGCTGGAGAGCTGACGTTGCTCTAGAGGTAACAGCTCCACCTACAGCCCGCCTGGGAGAAATCTCTCCATTACACACATGAGCACCAAAGGAAACAATGCCATGATGTAAAAGGATACCATATTTTATGTCATATTTTCACCATCGTTTCCCAAA
>NW_024962264.1:18382643-18691939 GCF_019238085.1 Lagopus leucura | reverse complement strand
AAAGATATTTATATTTATACATGTAGATGTGCTTATAATAAAGCAATGCCTTGCTTCCACAAGGTTTGGCAGTACTTAAAATCTCTGTCATGCTATCCAGTGCCTTCGACTTTTCTTGGATTCAGATCAGAGTTTGGGAGAACTAGGGACCAATCTGTTCTGTTTTCAAAGGGAGGAGTTTAGGGAAGGCTTGAGGTTTTTCCAGCAGAGCTCTAGAGATTTCTTTCATTAGTCAGACTCCAAAATAACAGTGAAAACATCTGATTTAGGTGAAAGATCAGACATTCAATAAGGAAGAAAAGTTGTTTCGAAGCTTAGAGAAGACTGTGAAATCATGTGTGAAGAACATTTCATTATCCTTACAGCATCTACAGGTGGGTACATGGTTTTATGCAATCTGGGGCACAACTTTTTTCAGTTGAACATTAACAACTTTATCCTTTAACAGTTTACACTGAAAATAGGTAAGACACAGGAAAATATTTTCACAGTAAATAACCCCCAAATGGCTGGAAACTGCACAGAAAGAAGCAAATAGGTATGAGAGATGGAAAATATTTCTGATTCCATCAATATTATTGCAGTATCTGCATAAGCGGGTGCAGCACATTAAATAAATCATAACCCATTTTCATCTTCCTACCATCTCCTCATTTAGGATTCCATACATCTGGCTGCACAGAATGTAACTGGGCTTCAGGAAATCTTGCAAGACAAAGATGACGAAGCTAACAAAAACTCAAAGAAAATGAACAACCCTACAAATCTCTGTGAAGACCTTGTAAGTTTATGCCATGTCCAACATTACATAGATAACAGTGTGACTGAGAAAACACATGTATGTGAGGAAGACTCAGGGCAAGAAGGAGCAAAAAAAACCTTAGGAATCCACTGTGAAAGATGAGTGTTTCTTTGTGTAAGTTGCTATAGGAAATTAGAAAATTTAGTCCAAGTAAAATGTATTTTCCCTAAAAAAAAAATAAAGAAAACTTTGTAAGTTCCTAGGATTAAACTAAAATCATTGCACTAAGTTTGCATGCTTCTGCTGAGCTTCAGACAGGAGCAGCAGATCTATGTTTTTTCTAGTTTCCTTGCCAATATTCAGTCTTATAGTGACTTTTTTTTTTTTTTAATCTTTGCTGTATAGTCCTGATCTATTAGTTCCTGGGATCATAGATCCACGGAAATCTCAGCTATTATCACCCTTTCAAGCAACTTACTGTCCTTAGTATAGGGAAAATGTGAACAAGCTGGATGTAGCCTGTAATGGTTAAAAAACAGTAACCCAACTCTGAAAAACTTCAAGTTTTTCAACCAGTCTCTCACTTTCAGGGTCCAAAGGAACTCTAATATCTGACTCTACTAAGATAGACTAAAATGTCTCTTCAAAATGGGCCAGGCTGCTGCTTCAAACAGTTCAACCTGGTGGTTGTTCATTCAGAGGTGGAGGTTTTCTTATGCTTTCCTCAGTCTGGTGACAGGAAGTGAGATGGTGTAATTTCCTTTTCTTTGTAGTTCCAGAATTTACAAAGAAACTGAAAATTTAATCTTAATAATCAGAAATATCTTTTCAATAACTTTAAAATGAATGACTACATTAGGGGAGGAAAAGGGACCCCTCTATCACACCGAATGATGACTGTGCAGTATGGAAGACATCCTTCCCCACCCCACTTCCAGAACCAGCAAAGCAGCAGCAGAAGGTCCACAGCAGGTGAAACATAAAACCATTTTTCAGGAAGACACTTTGTAACTCCCACTGCCTCAGGACCCATCTGGCCTGAAGTCCCACATAATTTTAAAAAACATCTGAACATTATTTAACTGTGGAAATTTTTAATAACTATGTTTACTTATTTTCTACTTCTTTGTCTTACATTTCATACAGTCTTTATCCTATATATATCTTAAAAAACCAACAACGTTGTCCTTACTTTGCATGGTGAGCAGATGTTTACATGTCCTGTGCATGTGTTATCAATGGAGATCTCAGCAATAGGCTCACGTTAATTTTTTTTTTCCCCCCTTTCTGCATTTGTCAGTAATGGATATTTTCCTCTCTTGTGTTTTAGGGAAAACTTTAGGGCAGAAATCCACGGTAGCCCCTTCACTTCTGGAAATCAAGAACAGCAGTTTGGAAAAAGCTTTTTTTTTTTGAAACACATCAAAAACTGCTTCACTAAACACAGCCTAGTTTTTCAAGTGGAAATAAGACAAGCTAGCAGCCAGTGCACAGCATCTTGGCCTTGAGTCCTGGTCCTAAAACAGATGTGCCCTCAACCATGGCATGCTATGGAGGGGAAGTGGGATGGCTGCGCTTTTATTCCCACGCTTGATCCAACAAGCTATTTCACATAGAACATCCAAGGGCTTTAACTTGATGATGAGGTTTACTCATCAAAAGTCTGTGCTATATATGTGACTATCAAAAATATATTTTTTTTAGTGCAATATTAATGCTTTGAGACGATTAGAGGCTAATAGGAATGTCTAAGAAGGATTTTTTTTTTTAATCAGTGTCTGTGTTTGCTTAAACAGGAATTGATTTACTGCTATTTATTTTATTTGGCTGAATTCTCAGTTTTACTTGAGTGCAGCACCACAAGGTACTGAAAAGCTCATTCACCTACTCCTCAGTTTCAGTTCTCATGGTTATCCTTCACTGATCCTTGCCTTGGTCTTTCCTCCACGGTATCACAAAGGACACTAACATAGGCTATGGGCTCCAGGGGGCCATTTCCATTATCAGACACTGTAAGCTGCAAATCTGTTACCTCCTCCTTTGCAACATTACGAAAGATTTCTAACTTATGCTATTCCCTGTGCTGTGAAGCTGCCTCTGACAGCAATATTTGGGGAAGGGTCAATAACAGATTGCTTGATGGGCTGCAATGAGGCTGAACCTGAAGCCTGAAGAGTTGCGAGAAAGAAGTAACATGTGGGACTGTTTTATATCTTTCCAGATGGCTCAGCTAGACAAGGTTGTTTTGACTCCTCTCTCAGCACTACAAGCCTTGTTTTCAGGCCCACAGAAGCTCATCCAGAAGCGCTATGACAAATTGTTGGATTACAACAGCTACCTCCAGAGGTCAACAGGAGAAGAGCTTGATCTAGCAAAGAAAGACTATGAGGCTTTAAATGCACAGCTAGTGGAAGAACTTCAGGTATTCAACAGAGCAGCCAAAAAGATTGTGTTGAACTGTCTGTATTGCTTCATTACCCTCCTCAGAAGTATTATGTCTGCAGCACTTCAATCAAATTCTGCTGTGGTGGTGCCTGTTCCAGTAAGTACATTATAAATAGGCATAAGCCCTATTTATCTCTCTTTTTTTCTTTCTGTATGCATTGGGTAGGATGTGTAGGACACATGCCTAAAAGCTACTGCGATTTTGATTGTTTTGGTGAGCACAATCAATTTTTTTTTTTTCTTTGCAAGCGCAGCAAAGGTTAAGTTCTCAGCTTGAGTTTTGTCAGTCTTGGACCTTTTATTGAGAGTGACCATAATGCAGCTGCTCCAGTAATATCAGTGGAGAGACAATAGGGCAAAATGGAGGCAGTTCTTAGTATTTAAGCCTTGGTTTCTTTAGGTCTGCCCTGAACAGCCTAGAAGACACGGGAAGAGAAATTCTATGAAAGTGCATGAACTCTCCTGCTAGTGTTAGAGCTGCAGTCACGCAGAAACCTGCAGGCATAAGGCTGAGGAGATCTGATGAAATAATTTATATGAAAAACAAGTTGCTTTTAAATCCAGACATACTGCAGAAGCTCCTGCACAGGAGGACAAGTCAATAAAGTATAGTTCTGCCTGTGTTGGCAGTTTTAGAAAGTTAAAGTAATTTCTCTTACGTAATCACAGCCAACAAGGATGCCTATTTGAGCTAACATAAGAGCATCAGTTCTTCCAGCCTACTCAACTCTTTCTATGCACTGTAAGCATTACCTCAAGATTATGGAAGTATTATTAATTTCTGTGAAAATTACACAAAGTTCACTCCGCTGGAGGACTCACAACCTGAGAAACAGAGCTATGACAATACCTCCAAATCCACTCACCTGAACCAGAGGCACATTTAGGCAACTGTGTTTGGACAAAATTCTGCATAAGAAACACGTTGCAGTGAGGCCCTTCTGGAGTATCCCTTTCCACCAAGAGCTGACTTTAGAGGCAGGAAAGGGCTGAAAAATTGAGAAAAGATCAGGATCAAAACAGAGCTGCACTGTTCAAACAGAATATAAAGGCTTTTCTGCATGAAGAATCTGATCCCTATAATTTGACCATTAAGTATTTTGGAATACGCTCTGTCAAGTGTCAAGCATTGTTTTCTATGATGCTTTTCCTAAAAAATTCTTCCCCCCCCTCCCCCCCCCCTTTTTTTCCTGTTTACATCAGCAAACATATTTGGAGTTAGGCACATACCAAAAGCACTCACCCAGTGCCTCAGACAGAGTGCCAGCTTATCCATGTGTCTTTAACACATCAGCACAGTTTCACAGAAACACAGCTGTGGGTTAAGCCTTGCAGCACATGGGCCACTCTGATGTACATTTGCATCTGAAAGCAGGTGGCTCAGTACCATAAATGCAAAGCTGCTCATTTACATTTTTGTTGCTGTTTAGAATTTTTTTTTTAATGATTCAACTTAAATCAGTATGTCTTGTAAATCTAACAGCAATCATTAGTTACTTTTCTTAAACAGATCTTTCGTCTTGTGCCTAGCACACTATAGGCTCTGCAGGAAACAGCCGTACCTTGTCAGATTTCTGACGCCTAGTGTTGAGCCCATTAAGCCAAATATGCTGTCTCAAATCTCGTTACCATTTTGTTCATGAGATCTAACCTACCTTTATGTTTGCAGCTGTCTTCCTCAAGCATCTGTGAAGTGCAGCATCAGTTAATGGAGGAGGTTCACAAGCTGAATTTTGTAAAAGAAAACAGCAGTGCAACCTTCATTGAAAGGAAATTGAGCTTGGAAAAAAAGAAACCTGTCCCCTCTCCAGTGAGTATCATACATCTGAGTCCTTTAAAGAATCCTTTTCTGATCACTTTTGAAACAAATCCATGTTTATATCATTCAGAGATCTGGCTTTTGTTCCTTCACTGGGAATCTGAATTGTGTTATGTGAATGAAGCTGTTCCATTGGCCAGTAACTTTTTAAGACTCTTCACACTCGTGTTGTTATCCTGGAAATCCACTTGAGATCACCTCTGATTATCCTTAGATCTTTGTGCACATGTTAAAGCTGTATATGTAAAATTGGATTGCTTCTCTCGTTAAGAACTCTTGCAGCACATCTTACTCTTATTCAGAACTTCTCATCCGGCTTTTCTATGTGTATTTGTATGTATATACAAATTATATATACATATATATACATATATATCTCTGTATACACACCCCAGAACAGAAGATTCATAAAGTCCACTAAGGGATCCACATGTCTGTGGTTCCTAATCTTATCAGACATTTACAGAGCATTCAAAGGGTCTACTTAACCCTACCACACAAAGTCAGATTTCAGTAGAAGTCAAGGAAGCTGCAGGATTCATTTTTGCATCATAGAGGCAGGAACATGTGCTCTTTCTATCACAGTGTGTTAAAGTCACAGGGACGTACAGCCCCTCTCTTTTGGTCCTCTAACCAAACACACTTCCAGCAGTTCATAGCACCTTGCCATATACAGCATGGGAATTTTGTACAAAAAGCAGACTATTCTGTTTCTACTCATTTTCTGCTCCAGTGCTTTGCTGTGCAAGTTGCTACATGACCTTAGCACACCTCTGATAATTTTTGATTACGCTTTTTGCAACTTTACAGAGGAATTCAAAAATCACTGTTCTGGAAAAAGAGTTAAAGCAGTGACAGTTCACATATAGAACACAGGCTCATGAGAACAGAGTACTGGCTAAGAGGTACTTAATTAGTTATACTTCTATATATCTTTCAAGATCTACCTGTTATTGGTCAGCTATCACCATAGCAGTTGGACAGACCCCTTCTGCACATGCAAAGGGCATTTGGTTACATACAGCTGTGTAACTCCTTTATCTGGATGTAGCAGTGTAGTCAGTTGCCACATGCAGAACGTACGCTGGTTCCTTTTATGCATCTGTGCTGCTCAACAAACAGCCTCGACATTATTCCTACTGAGCAATTTTTAGTCTTTTCAGCTCGAATCCCCACGTCAAACAGAAGACCACAGGTCCAAGCTGCTGTCTACGTACAGCGCAGAACTGCTGTATCAAGCTAAGCGCAAGTGCAATGCCACGCAGGAATTTGATATTGATCTGCATGAAGGAGAAGTGGTGGCTGTTGTGGAGCAAAAGGATCCCTTCCAAAGTACTAGCAGATGGCTTGTTGACACAGGAAGTAAGTTCTCTGCACAAACATCCCAATAACAGCCTCCTATTGATTTCTTTTCATTCTGGCCCCATCTGTCTGCTTATGTTGTACTGACAGCTGCATAAAATGGTTTAACAGCATTTTTTTTTTTTTTTTTTTTTTTAATTTTCTGTCTTTTTACTGTGATATCCAGTCCTCAAGGGATATGTGTATTCCTCCTTCCTGAAGCCTTTCAATCCAGCCAAAGCGCAGAAGGACATAGCAGAGAGCAACTTGTGTGATGATGATTTTGATAACATCAGCCTCTTTGTCTCTTCACGGCCATCCTCTGACAGCAGCTCAAGTTCAGGGCACAAGAGTGACAGCAACTCATCTCTTCACCCCTGTAAAAATCCCACAACTAATAGCACAGAGGCTGGAGATTCTCAGGATGTGGATGATCAGCATGTAAGTAGGATACCTGCTGAGCCCTTCTTATTTTTCTCATCTCAAATCCACCATTATAATGGCTGTAATTTAAATAGTTCCTTTTGCACTGGAAAATTCTTGTACTAATCTGTCAGAATGACATGGGGAATTTGCTATCCTCTGTCCTTTGGCTTTTTTAAATAGCTACAAAGCAGTAAAAGATAATCAGTTCAACTGCAAATCTCAATCTTGTCTCACAGAAAACACACCTTCACATTACACCACTACATGTACAATGTCTCACAGTTCTCATTTGAGCTGCTTGGGGATTTTTCCACTTACCTTTAACAAGACAGCTGTAGCAAAGATGATCAGCAAGGCACAGAGGTGTCTGAAATTTTTACCATCTTCAGACCAGATCACTGCAGATAGGATCTCTGGCAGCTGAGAAGACGGTTTGAGAGATCCATCCTAACAGCTGCCATATTTAAGAGTAAGAGATTTAGATGAGGTGTTTCTCTCCTTTGAAACCTTGTAAATTCTCCAGCCAATGCAAGGCTGCATGATCTGAGCTGAAAGCTTTAGCACAGTGCTCTCTTGATGAGCTTATTTTGTTCCTTCCTATGCAGAATTCTTAAGACCCTTCAGTTTTACTTATTACTTTGGCCCTGTTCTTCGTATGCTGTAAGCAATTACAGACCATGCAGTTATGTACATACATGTTACTAGACACATTGTACATACAGAACTTGTACTAACACGCAATGGCCAGCTAAGACGTGGCTACATTTCTGAATTCAGATTTTGCATTTTGTGGCTTTCCTTTTTCAGACCTTCTATGCTGTTTATGCATTTCAAGCAAGAAGTGATCAAGAACTCAGTCTTCAGGAGTATCAGAAGGTTAGGATACTTCGGTTTTCTGACCTGAGTGGCAATAAAGAATGGTGGCTAGCAGAAGCCAAAGGTCAGAAAGGATATGTACCATCTAATTTTCTTGGAAAGATGACATACGCTTAGGAACCTAAAAGGTCCATTCAGCCAGTTTCTATGAAGCAGACAATGATAATCTACAATGGTTTGCAGAAAGCAAGGCAAACTCACAAGTGACTGACAGAAGCCACGGCACCTGGTGCAGCACACACATGATACTGAGGACCTCTGGTTTCCAAAAGCCATCACCTTGTCAAGACCTCGGGAAGAAGCATTTAACAGGAAGACCAATTCTGCTTACCACCCCAAAGGGCTTGCTTTTCCCTATTACCCCATAATTTTCACTTCTATCAAAATGTCCTACATCCAAATTCAACCTACAAATACACTTCACAGCAGAAGTGATGTTCTCCTCCCCCCCCCCAATATTCCACAAATAATATTCAAGATGAAGGCAGCCAGCCTTGAAAAAAGACAAATTCAGCCTTCAGGGATTTTGCAGCTCAGACTGAATTGTTCTTAAATCTCTACCTTGATGAACACAATCACATCTCCAAACTCAAGCTTTTGGGTTATCTATTTTTATCTCCAGCCACTTTTGTAAAGAATCTTTTTCTCAGTGGTGAATAGAGTGGGAAAAGAAAAAGAAAAAGGCTTCCTTTTTTTTTTTTTTTTAAGAAGCATTTCAGTTTAAACCATACTGATGCAGTTGGTATCAGCAGCTGAACTCAGAGATGAAAGTATGTTTAGTTACATGTAGAAATGGAATGAGGAAAAAAAGGGAAGAAGAAACAAGTAACGTGAAATAAAGGTCATCTTCAAGCAAAAAAATTTCATAGCTACTTTGTAAGGTAAGAAACAGTCTGCAGCAAGACGAATCTGCCTCAGGTTTAAAATGACTTTTCTATACACTAGCTGCTTTTTAGTGTAAGATCCATGTAGTGAAACAATTTGTGTCACTAGATTTAGGAAATTCATTAAGATTTGGAAAAAGGGTCAAGCAGTGCCATTCCAAGAATATTTACTGCCTATCTGATTCTTTAGGTCAGACACAGAGATCATACTATCAAGGGAATACACTAAGATTTAAGATGTATCAACATTTATCTTCCCAAAAAGAAAAAAATAAATCATTCTCATACTGAAAGCATCTTAACATTAAACAGTGAAGAAAATACTGATGAGCTGATCTGCTGTTTGCAAAACTTGGAATTAAAAGCCCTATATCTGGCTGAAGTATCTTAACAGCAGTCAGGGTTATTTTAAGAAGATAAAATAGTTTACATCATACCCTCAGTGAGCATGGAAAACTAAAAAATCCCAAGGAAAGATGTGTTTTTCAAGCAGTACTTCTTGAGTTTCCCTGACTGCAGTGACCCTTACTGAGCTTAGGCTGGTGGGCAGTCTAACAAAACACCTTTACTACTACCATTGATAACTGTGCATTTATAAAAATTTATTACAGGACAGAAATGCCTTGGTCCTCTAGCAATGAGTGAGGACCTTCTTACATTAAGTACTGCAAAAAGAAAACAGATCAACAACCTAAGAGTCTGAGCCTGAAACTGTGAAAGAAACTCCTTGTAGATATTTTCAGTACAGCTTCGTAATTGTTTTTAACTGATTGACCAATAAAATGGGGGGGCAGGAGGGTGTCGTTGATCAAAGGTGAGCATATACAGAAATTGTTCTAAAGCTGTTGTGTCAGTTTCTACTTCCTGAAGCACAGGATACGAATGTAAAACAATCCAAAGCCTAGAGCATAGCAAGAAATAGCCAGTCTGCAAAGAAAGGATGAGAGAGTTACAATAGCTGATGCAAGCAATAGTTTTTGCTGCACAAATGGATCTACTTTCATTTTCTTTGGAGCTCCATATTTGCATTTCATTTTGCTGAAAGGATAATTTTGAGTTTTGCTCAGAAGATGTAATAGATACACAGTGGAGCTGTGTATCTCACAGAGCTGAGATACTGAAATTTGTGCCAGATTAAAAGTTATACGATAGAGAAACTTGTAGACTTCACTGAGATGGACATCCAGAAATTAGGATATGAAATTCTGAACTATTGCAATCCCAAGACCAGTAAGAAAAGATATGTACAAGATTGCTTAACTTGCACTTTCATCTTGCTGTTTCATAGCAAGCAAAAAAAAAAATCATTCATCCATGGATGAAGCTTTTTTTTTTTTCCTCCAAAAAAGAAAACTTCACATTTAAGTAAATTAAGAAAATAAAGTGAAGGAGGGGGATGAAGGGGAGGGGTGCATGACCTTGGATGAATGTATCGTATGGATTACTATCAATTTCACCCTACTGAGACTGCATTGCTCTGGCACTTAAACTTTAAGATTATGGGGAAGATATGCACAAGAAGCTTTTCAGCATGTCTTACATTTCAGAGTATTTTATTTGGAGATGTTCTATACTTCGCAGTAGTTGAAAGAGTTTTAGAAATGACTGAATTGTATTTAAGTGCTTCCAAGACTGCATTAAGTCAAGGAGTGTTTTATATTTCAGATAGGGAAATTAAGTAAGGGCAAGAGTCAGAAAAAAAAGATTTCTGTAGTGTTAGTTCTCAGAACTCAGCTTGAGTCATACGGAAGGCTCTGATTTTGAGTGTTATGTACATTCTCCATGAAAAATCAGGCTCTGTGAAGGTGTCTCTAAGCAAGTTCAAACACTGCTTTCCGAAGTGTTCAGTAGGGATCCTGAAGTAACAAGAAAGATGAAGTAACAGTGACAATGTTTCTTTAAATATGTGGGATTTCAGAACTTCTAGGAGGATTCTAATAAGCTATGAAATCCCACTTGATGGTTAGCACTCTTTAAAATGTTATACTGCAGGCTAGTTTATGTGACTTCATTATATATATTTAAAATCTTTACAGTATCTTGGGATTCACTAAATATAAACAGGTGTTCCAGTGGATTAGCTTATTTAACCACCTCAGAAATTCCAAGTCTCATATATTAAAATTTGGTATTACAGGTGTCTCACAATCTTTTTGTTTGCTTAAAACAAATAAAAATCCAACTTCAATTATTGCAAAACCAAGAGATGCTCTTTGAATTAAAGCCTTCACCCAATAAGATTTACAATAATTCAAATTAGACTTGCTCAGATGCATTTTTGTTAAGAGTCCAACTTTCAGCACTACAGTTCTGAGCCAGGTTAGGACTCCAGATATTCTTAAAAGCTATGTAATGTTTTCACAGCTGATTCACTAATGTAAAAGAAGGTTACAGTATTCTAAGAATTTTCTTGTTCTAATTAGTGACAAAACTAATTATTTTGACTGAAGGAGGAAAAGGCTGCAGTTTAATCCTGCATGTACTCAAACATGCATTTTAGTTACTTGTACCATCATGACAGTAAGCATGTATTACTAGGACTGGGTCTGTTCAAACTGAGGTGTTCCTCCCCTCACAGATGTATTTTTAAGTATTGACATTGGTCACCTGCAACCCTGCAGACATCCAAGCCAGCAAACAACACAATGCCTCTCATTCAACCTTTGACAACTGTGTTGTCTTCCCTCTTAATCCTTAAATGAGGATTTACCTTTTTAAAACTAAAACACATTGAAGAATTCTTCCTTCTGAGTAATTATGCCCTTCAAATGCTAAAATATACCTTTGCTGTCATTTTAAGCTAGATTGGAGAAATGCCACCTCTGGACTAGAGCTGTAAAAGAAAACAGTCACAATGCTTGTGTGACTATAACTCCTACAATCATCTTTGTTCAGAAATGGTGAAATTAATCTTCTTAAATTATTGCAGTAATAAAAATATTTTTCTAAGGCTGTTGTCTTTTTTTTTTTTTAAATTATACAAAAAAAGACCTATTCCAGAAGCTAAGAGCTATGCATGCTACCCAAGATCTGCTTCCTGTTGTCAGCTATAAAAAGCATCACTGCAAAGTTACCAGAGCAGAAGAAATGGTCAGTTGCATCAAATAATACACTGCCTTTTTAGTATACATCTTAACTTCTCTATTCACATATTAGAACTTGCTCAGTACCTTGATAACATATGAGTTTCAAAATACACCTCAAGTTTGCAAATATTATGTTAGACCTGTTCTTTTCTTGCTACTTGTATGGTTGTGACCATTATTTACTGCTATGTCCAGCCAAAGTTTTTCCTGTTACCACTCATGACAGAAAGGCCTGCTACAGAAGTACATTACAGAACTGTGTTAGATGCCAGTATCTTTCCTGTTAGACCCAGATACCACCAGCACCCTAGTCCAGCCAGAAGCCTTCACGCAGAAGAAATAAATTGCCTCACATTGCTAAGGAAATTAGGATTTGAGCATCTGTGAAAAACATCATATATAAATGGAAGTATATTTTTATACTGACTAATAAAATGGGTAAGAAAAGTCAAGAAGCTATACTTACAGTAGATCACAGAGCAATCTAGTTTAGGGATTAAAAAAAAAAAACACAGGACTGTTTTCCAGTTACTTTTTTCCCTAAATATGGAATATATTTTCAAAATTCACAAGGCCTTCCTTCCCTTCTGCCTTACACTAAGTTCTTCAACTCCAAGTGTAAATTCAGTTGAACAATGCCAAAGAACAGATTCATCTCCTGATAATACAGTTAATTCCATACTAACTTCAAAGCAGAATGCAACTGTTCCCTTCAATACACTGTGGCTTCCAGCAGTGCCTATTTTATGTATTCAAGCTAGACTATTGATTTAAAAGTCCAGGTCTATGTTACAAATCCTTATTGATATAATACTTCAGAGAATCACAATCCTAACTGACATTTTTATACCAACAGAAGGAGACTTAACTTTTCATTTCAGAAGCTGGAAAAGTTACAACAGAAAATTTATATTAATTGCAGATCCACTGCAAGTTTTGCTAAATGTATAGCAAAAGAAGTTGGTGACAGCCTGTATGTAGTACCTAAAATGAAACAGGGTTCATACATAAGCTTCTGAACTCTCACAAACAAAGTTGTTTATTTGGACACAAGACACAGGCAACTTGCATCTAGAATCTTCCTGTGGGACTAACTAGTAGCACTCCAGCCATTAAAGGAAATCTAGCTTAATGCTCTACTTCATAACATGAGCAACGTTCTTCAGAATAATATTTAAGAAAATACGCCTTTTAATTGCAGTATCTTTTCCTACTATACCAACATTAAAAGCCTTTGTGCTGGAGAGTGAGAACAATTAGCTAATAAATGGGTAATAAAGATTCTGTATTCTCCCTCCTAGTACTGTCACTTACTTTTAAATTGCCCTGGAAGAAGCATGCACTACAAAGACAAAGTTCTTTTTTACCGCACAAGAAACGTTAATTGAAGCAGAAAAGAAATTCTCAGAATAGCTAAGGCAATGCTGAATAAATGAAGCTATTCAGATATTCAAATACAAAACACTTAGCTTAAACCTGAACAACAGAGAGTGGAAAAGAAGTGAGGAAAGTAGCTGCTTGTATCAGATTTGCTCATCCCATGTTTCAAACACATAAAAGGCTGTGGTTTTCATGCACCTCCTAAACTCTGAGACATTTTCATGTTTAGAGATGCTCCCCTCAACGGAATGGAGAGGGGATCACTGCAGGCTGATCATAGACAACAAGACTCAAAATCCTTCTCCAGTTCTTAAGAGACAATAACACCACAAAATAGAACAGATACAGCAGTTCCCATGAAAGGTATGTGGAACATTCAGTATAACAAAGTTTTCCTATTCAGAGCTTAAATTTTTTTCCTCATTCTTTAAGAAAGCAAAATATGAATGCTCACTTTCACAGAAGACTAAAGGAATACATTCAGATCTCAAATCATCTTCTGTATTTTCAAGTCTACGCTATTAGAAATATTTTTATGTACTTCAACACAACATAGCTCCTATTGCTATTTTACATACTTGCAAATACACAAATGAACTAAAAGAAAGGAAAAAAAAGTCCGTGAGTTGGGAAAAACAGTTAGAGAGACTAAGCCTCATTTTCCAAAATAGGTTGACTAGCATGCAATACTTCTAAATTTCATAGCATGGAGTACCTAGGTGATCAAAACTTTTTGTTTCAGGTGCACCTGAGAGGGAGCCAACACCCTGACCCCTAATATAATTCCCTTCATGTTCTTCTAGTTTTCTTTCCACATCAAAACAACACAGTTGATTGCACATTCAATTAAAGTACGTGGTGAACAATTATCCATTCAAATTACAACAGGACAATTCTAAGGTTCTTTACAGACTGAAAACACCGTTTTGGCTCTCTTCCACTCTTCACAGGCTAGGGGTCATTTTTACTCTTTTCCCTCAGAGAACAACTAGAAAATGACAAAAACTTCTTAGTGCAGAAAACCAAATTAGGCCACTTAAAATTCTCACAAGACCTGTGCAACCTGCAGAGAACTCCATTAACTGCCCAACACAAACAACTCGTAAAAGCTGAAGCATTTTAAGAATCAGAAACCTGGATGAAAGAAAGTGGCAGTGATTTCCCAGATTAATAATACGTTTATTCACAATGCTGAAGGATGACAGCTTAATTTCAATTTGTGTCCACAAATTGTTCTCTTAAATACACCAAAATTCCCAATGCTTACAATTTCACATTCCATTGCTTTGAGCTAAAAACCAACAGCATATAATAGTGAATATTTCTCGAACATACTGAGTTTTCAGATTTATAGTCAGAAGGAATACTAGGATTACCTAAGTTTTACCTCCTGTATAGCACAGATTTGGGACTTCCCTAATTACCGGTTCAGTCCAGTAACTTGGGGATTTTCTTTAATTAAAAGATAAAGGCTGCTGTTTTGCAGATCACAGCCAGCAAGATCAGCAAGCAGCTGTACTACTTCTTGAGTTTCTTTTGAGCAGCCTTCTTCTTGACCATTTGTAGCCTCTTCATTGCATTGAGCTGAGATTCCTGAGAAGTTGGGCCTTTCAGAGAAGCTGACTGATTACCAGCATCTGCTGTGGTTTTGCTTGCGTTGCCCCCGCTGTTACCTGCAGTCCCACTGTTGCCATTCCCACTGCTCACCTGACTGCTGGTGCTTGGCGCAGTACTGCTGGGACTAGGAAGACCCACTTTGCTAACATTGTCGCTACTTACCGAACGACTAAGAGTGGTTTTCCCCAGTGTCAGAGGTGGAGGTGGTTTCAGCTGAACGGGGCTTGTGCTATTGTTAGCAGAAGCTATTTTTGACCCTAGTCCTGTTTTGGAAGCTGCCAACCCCGACAGACCCACGGGTTTCTGGTTATTTGAAGCTGCTGCAGGTTTCCCACCGGTGCTCTGTGCTGTTGATCCCAGTTTGGCAGCTGATGGATTGGCAGAGGAGTTTCTGGCTGCAAAAGCAGCCCATCCTGTAAGGCCACTGGTGGTTGCTGAAGAGGAAACACTTGTACTGGCTGAGTTCCCCGAAACTGCTGCTGAGGGCTAAAATAAATAAATCATTCTTATTATAGCAGCATTTATTTGTATAATGCATCACAGCAGGGTGAGATTGAGCCTCTGTTTTAGTTCTTTATCCAGAAAGACACAGTGGACAACATTTCATCGCTAGTCATTATAGTTAAAAAAAAGCAGTAACAGGAAAAGGATGCAGGCACAGATAACTTTAAATTTCCCAGCCAAATAAAACCAATATCTTTTTTTCCTATACAGGCCATTATATAGCACTGAGATCCCCCCCATAAATTCTAAACACCGGTTTTACCCAAATAACTCCAATGCAGACTTGTGAAGTATAAACAAGGGAGGCAAGCCAGTATCTTTTATTGCTTGCCATTAAGTGGTGTCACTTTTTGACAAGATAACAGATAAAAGAACAGCTCCATAGTAACTAAGTATTGCATTCTTTTCATTAAAGTATAAGCATCAAAACTTTCCTCTTCCCATCTTGGTTCTTAGCAGCCTATACCCACAGACACAGTTTTAAAGAAAGCCATTGGACTTCTTTCCTCTAGTCTTTCCATTCAGGCAGAGCAAAAGACAAGTGTTCTGCAGACGAAGCTTCCCTTGAATGCAAAGCACAGTACACACCAGTTCCCAAACCTCAACCAAACCCCAGTTTTCAGCTGGGGATAATACAAATGTTGACTTATTAAAACCAGAGTCGTACCAGTTTATGGCCAAGGTGAAAAGTTATTCATAAGTGCAAGTGCTTGAGCAAAAGCCATCGTGTCATTCACAACAGTTTCCATCTAAGCAGCACAACTGCAAATTTACCTCTGAGAACATGAATGATTGCTTTGATTCTATGTTACAGGTGAGTTGCTTCAGTAAGCATCACTGTTTGTTAGATGCCATTTATTATGCTGCTTCTGGTTTATCATCCTAACCAACTCGCAATGTATTAAAAACCAAAATTTATTAAATAAGTAGGAAGCTGATATATGTTGTTTCATGTTTCTAAATTAGACCCTACAGGATCAGCTGGATTTCCCTACTGCCATGAGGAGAAGCCTAACTACCAAAATATATGTATGTTACTTGGCCGCAGAGAATAAATATTATCTTTTATAGCGTTCTGAGGACCTGTATAAAATCCTGCTTGTATAAAATACTATTAAGAAAAATTCTCAGAGTAAATTCTGTTCTGTCCTTTCTAACATGAAAATACAGTCAAGAGCTGAATGCTTCAGGGACTTACTACTGAATAGAAGTGTTTCCCCCCACTCTTACGATGCTAATGCAAAAACCACTATGCTATATTAGCACTCAGTATAAACAGTACAGCAGACTACTTGCATTTATTGTGCTTATGAGAAAATGCGGCTAAAAAAAAAAAAAAATAGAGAAATATACATTGAAATGTAAACTTATTGTCTGGAAAATTTATAGTATGTTACCTTCACTTCTGTTCTCTTGAATGCTAGAAAAGTTGTTTGGGTCTCAGGTTTCAATTTAATTTCAGATTTCTTGATCAATGGATCCTTCACAGCTGGTTCAACTGAAACCACAGCTGGAGCTGGTTTTTGAGGTGGTTTTTGTGTCTTTTGAGCCTGAGTGGTAGTAAAAAAAAACAAACAAAGCAAAACTAGTTAGAGCTTCTCCAATACTGTTTTAGGAAAGCATGAGCATTATCATATTGAAGTCTAGCCTTTACAATTTGAAGCTGATAAGAATCTGAGAAAAAAGTAGTAATAAGCTGCAGTTGTGGAGGCCATGTCAAATATGGCACTGGTGATACGGAGTCCAGACAAAAAGCCATATTGAATAGAACTTTCTATTTCAGCACAGAGAGAGGCAATGCTGAAACTCAGGAAATAGAAAGGCACTGGGCCATCACAGAAAGAAGGCAAAGACAGGTGAATTTGAGGAAAACATGGATATGATCCAGTGCTATTGGGAAGTAGACTGTACAAGTCTGCTAAAAAGTCGCAGCAAAAATAAAAGGTAGAATTCATACAAAAACATAAAAAGTTAGAAATGGGGTCACTGAAAAGTCTGGGAAAGTCTGAGTCACTGCATAGGCTATCCATTGCATTAACTGACCTCAAGCAAACACTCTGCTGGGTTCGATGTTCTGATGATCATCCGAATAACCATGTACTTCAGTGAGTAATAACAACTTCTAGGAAAGGATCTTACACTGACTTTTTCTTGTTCATTAGCAGAGATGTTTCAGTAGATAACCACTTGCTAAGTTAGCACAGAATAGCTCCAAAACAGAGCATATTTTCTGCTGTATAAAGGGGCTTGATTGAAAAGAAAATCAGAAGTAGAGATATGTGAACAAAGACGCTTTCCTCACTTTGTTCCTCATGATGAGATGAGAGAGATCTCTGTGGGATCAGAAATAATTACCCTGCTTAGTCAAGAAGTTATCCTGTAGACGAATCAAAAAGGAAGGTTTTTTTTGGGGGGGGGGGATGTGCTCTTTCAGCACTTATGATTTGAACGAAAATTTTTGCTCTCTTGTTGCAAAAACAATCATTCACATCTACACCTATGAAGAAAATCAAAATTGAATGGATATTTGGTAAATACGCACTAAAAAAGTGATCAGTATCACCTAAAATAGAAAATGCTTTAAAAGCATTTACTTCAAGTGAGAAAGAGTCCTGTTTCACACTTCTTCACTCACATTTTGTTTTTAATAAAAGTTTAAGATCATACCCAAATACTCCTTGATACTACATTAAAAAAACACAGTTGCAGCAAGTGAAGCATAGCTGAGAAAAGTGGCTCTCCAACATTCTTCCAGAGATTTCTGCAACCTAAAGAATACTCTCACACAAAAGAAATAACCTGCTCCATTTCAATAGTGCTCAAACTAGACAAAAAAACTGACTCCTACCATTCTCTTCATCTGTCTGGTACAGCGGGCACAGTACCATACAAGTCGAGGATCATTCACTTCCTTGTCTGTCACCTGAGGTTTATGGCAATCCTGGTGGTAGAGATTATGGCACTCCTGACACTCTACAAGCTGATTCCCAGAAATAACTGTCATTTGCCTGCAGATCAAATAGTTAAGAACAGATTATTGGGAAAAGCACTTCAAGGATTATCCAACTGCTGTAAATTTTGCACAGCTTAAGATAAAAACTAAAAATATTTTTGCTTTTGTGAATATTTTCTACCTGTAGCAGATGAGCTACACTGATTTTTCTTCCTATTCAAGTTCTTCCTAATATTTCAGAAATTATTAGATTTTCATGGGAGAACCAACATTAAAAAAACTTCAATATTATCAGACATGCATACATGGCACTTCCTGCTCTTCTGTTTGATTTTTATGTTAGAAACTTAAGTCTCATCTGTCTTTTTCACCTAGAGATTTTACCACTGTTTACTTATTATGACTTTCTCATTACAATAACATCCAAAGGCCTACAGCCTACATTTGGATAATTTTGCTGTAAGCTGTAGAGCAGTACAATTCAAGAACAAACAATTTTGCATTGACTGGTATGAAAGAGTGCTTTCTTCTGAGGAATTTAAAAGCATCACCATCCCAACTCAATTCACACCCAACTACTTTACTGATGTTTTATTAGCTATCCTTCTGGTCCCTACAAACAGACACTTGGAATTGGAGATAATACCAGAATCTTGAAAAGATAGAACACAGAGGATTAACTTGCAGCTCTGCCTTGAAGCAAGTACAAAGCTGGTGATGAAGACTTAATTCTGCTGTGGGTCTCTGGCGAAAGTAATCATGCTGCATCAATGACAAATTAGTGATGTACACATGACTGCGAATGTCTAAATTAGCCAAATATCAGTTTTTTGATGATTTCTTCTTTCAGATGAAGAATCAGGCTATTTAATTGCTAAGCTGCTTTTGCTCATAAGCCCGAGGAGCAGGTACTCAGGTAACCATAGAAACCCTATTTGTAGATGGGTACAGAAAGGTAATACCTTGTTTCTCTATAACAAGAAAAAGAAGTCTGAAAGTCTTGTCTATACAGATATTAGAACACTTTCTAAGGAATACTTCTTTTTCAAATGGGCTACCAGAAAAACAAAAGACAAAACGTTTCTGAAAGTCCACCACCCCATTAGAGATGCAGGAAATTTCAAGAGCCATTTTGTTTATGATTCCTAAATAAACTGGGTAAAAACAAAGCAGTGATGCTTTAACCCCATGTCTTAAGCAAGGAGATTCACTCTATTTCAAAAGTTCTGAAGACAATTGCAAACTAATTAAAAAAAACTTCAACTCTTCATCCTCAGAATCAAGTTAAACCAGTCTTATTCTTAAACAATTTGATAAATAAAAAGCAAAGTTACTCATCTTTTAATTTCAGAAAAGTATTCCTAAAAAAAACATATGGTCACTCTTTCAAAAAATGGGCTTTATTTTTCCCCCCCTGCAAGGTTCACTATCAGCTGCAAACTGCAAGTAATGTTGCTTCTTCACATGACCGAGGATCCCTGTATCTGTTGAATCACTGTTTTCTAAGATCTAGAAGTACTGAAGAGGGTGAGGTTATTCCAGTATTTTCTTTGTGCCTAGTTTGATATAGCAGAACAGGATCTAAGTTAAACAACCCACAGACATCAACTTTCAATATCCCTGATGATTGTGCAGACACATCTCACACTTAGCAAATCTTGACGAAACATTCCACCTCTTTAGTTTCTACATCTATAACAAAAAGGAATAGTTAATCTACAAATGTATTTTTTTGCATTTGTGAACTCACTGTACACAAGTTGATAACACAGTTGTCAACTTTTCTTCAGCAATATAAACCATTGAACTATGAAAAGAAGAACCTCACATACTCTGCAACTGGACATGGTGTTTTCATTCACAACTGTCTGCATATAAATATTACTAGCTGTCAGCTTCCAAATGGTATTCATACCCACATTACTTTACAAAAGCATTGCATACTTCTGTATTTCATATGTTCTGAAGCGTTAGTATTTCAACTCAAGATGTCCAGCCACAGGAAGGGACCTTAGGTTGACAGCTGAGCAGTAAATAGTGGAACGCAGTCCTAACAACTATGCTGAATTTAGAAAGCCTGAAGCATAAGTGTTCTGAAAAACAATCCATCCAGATTAAGTTGGAAACTGAGAATCAGAAGACATCAGGTCCAGCAGTGTTCATGTACAATAAAAACAAATACCAAGTCTTTGAAGATTGCTACCATCCTCTCTAATGAGTTCCCTCTCTATATACTTTTTCCTCTCTCCGGCATCACTTTAATAAGAGCTATTTTACAATCAGTATTGCAGAAAGAAAGGTAAGATTTATTTATTACTTCAGGTATTTGAACTGTTCTCCCTTTTTCAGTGTCTATAACAAAGTCAAACATTTGAGCTAACACATGGGAACAATATGACAGGAAATCTTGTCACTCTACAACTGGTTAACAGTATAATTAGCTGTGAAATGGGAATTCCTCCATGTACCAGGGACAGCTTGAGAACACACTTTCCCATGTGGCTTAAGCTGAGCTAGAATACAATAGTTCTACCAAGAGTCTGGCCAGTCCCGTAAATGCCAGCTACATCTTCCTCCCTGTCCTGATCCTATGTTCTCATAGCCATGCATACATGAGGATAAGTACACTCAGTGAGTTGACTGAAACCCATATCTGCTGAAAAACCTGAGCAGGGAGCTGCTCCAGAGGCTAGTGCATCTGATCACACTCTTACATAACAAGACACCCCTGTCAGAGGTAGGGAAGTAGGCAACAAGGGAAGCTTACAGGAATATAAATCACCTGTGAAACACAATGCTTATTCAAGTTGCCTGATTACATAGTGGATATTCAAAACTATCTTGTTAATTCTTTCACAATTAGAAACACACATCACTTACAAAACATTACTAAGATCCAGTTTTAGAAGCGCTTGATGAAAAACAAAAACCTGTTTTGACTGCAGGACGTAAGATATATTTAGAGAATGAACTGAAAAAACATGGTCACATGTAAAGTAACGTCAAATGATTATGAAAAAAGTGAGCAACACATGCAGAACTCATGCTAATGCCACTAAAAAAAATGTACTCAACTGCTTTTTAGAATGCTGCTTAACATTAGCTATTAATATTTTAACTTGCCTTCCAATATTTAAAAGACAGTATCTGTTATGCTAGGCTTTTCATGTTGTCTGATTTTTTTAATTCTCACTTGCTCTGCTCTAAAGAAAAATCATTTTTACTCATTAAAGGCTCCATTTAAAAAAAAAAAATCTTGTTTGTGAAGAACGCTTACATGCATTAGTAGTTTTGCACACGTACTTAAGTAATTTCCAGAGTACAACCTGCAAGGTAGCATTAATTGAACGCTACAAGGGCAAAAGCCAACTGAAAGCAAATACACAACTGCAATGAAACACTTAACTTACCTGCAAACAACACAGGCCAAACCCATTTCCATAGCAAAGTCATCAGCACTGGTTTCCTCAAAGCTAGATAAATCAGGCATGGATAAATCTTTACTTGTCTGAACGGTAATAGGAGAGGAACGAGCCTCTTGCTTCTCAAGTCTGGGCTTCTTTGGCACATCAGCTCCTTCAGCAGCATCCCCTTTCATCTATGGCAAACACAAAGAATGTGAAAAAGCAGAAAGTTGACGGACCTTCTAAAATGAGAAAATGACTGAAACAATTAAAATGGAAGTATAAAAAGGTGTATATAAAGCACACAGCATACTTTCCTCAGATGCATCTTCTCCGAAATTCTCACAAGTTAGAAACTCAAGTCCACCTTTTGTGCTTCACTACAAGAATCTCAAAAAAGCCTTGGAAAAACCCACATTTCAGGCCGCTACATTTTATTAACTTGTCATCAGTGTATTTAAAGTATTTACAAAATAGTTTTAACTACACCTCAGTTGGATTGCCTAAACAACAACATGATGTGATAAGACATTGTAGGCTATGCACTATTAGCAAGAACAGAGTTACACAGACTACACAGAAAGAGAGCTTTCACTAAAACAACTTCGAATTTGTTAGCCAGGTTATGTTACTAGAGAACAAAAATTAGACTCACCTTATCAGCAGATCTCTTTTCTGTTTCTTTTTTCACCTTTTCTGATGCAGTAGGCTTGCCATTGTTGTTACCAGAAGGCAAACTAGAAGAGGCCTTAGGATCTTGCTTACTAGAAACAGGCTTGGTAACACATACTTTTGGTTGCTCTACTTCCTAAAAACAGAAACAAAAATTGAAGTCAAACCCTACAATCTACTTCCTGTTTTGCAATTAGATCACATGTTAGGCAAACAAAACATTACATAGCACTGTTCACCTGTACATACATTCTTCTAAACCTTTCTTTAGTCCTTTTATAATACATTCACAAATAACTGTGTTTAAACTACAGTTATTAAAATCTCCCTTAATGCTAATCTTCCAGAGGAAAGATTTATGCTAAAAATGTAAGTAGATATGTGCTGCCTCTGGACATCAATGTATCATTCCTTTATGGAGGCAAGTCAATCTCAGTTCATATTCACTTACCAGCTTAATAATTTAGATCTCAACAGAAACTGACAGTTCTTGTAAATGTTGCATTAGCATCAGCAGTGTGTAATAAAAAAAATGAGTGATCAACCACAGCAATGTGTATGAGAATGGTATCCCTCCATCCATACCATCCATGGTAATAAGTAATTCTCTGTTGCATAGTGGGATGAGTTCTCAGCTTCACTTCAGCCCTACCAACTTTCCTGATTTCCTGTTGCATGTAGACAGTGACAATCAGCCAAGCTGCTACTGCAATCAGCTTTCCAAGCCTCTGTGATATTCAGCTCTGACAGAAAGCTCCTGAAAGTCGTAACACCTGCTTTACTACAGAGGGGTACAGTTGTAATTTAGGATTCAGGAATTAACGATTTGCACAGAGAAGAATTAGACTGTGTAGTACAAGCACCACATATGCCACAAGGTAATACTGTCTTTCTGATATTTTGAGAAGTACCTGTAGAAGGAAAATGTCAGTGTGTGTGAATACAAACCATCGTTAGAACATACCTGGCTGATTTATCAACATCCCAAGGGAGAAAACTACCTCATTAACTATATGGCAGTGATACTAGGATGTACCCACATGGTTTTTTTTTTTCATACGCTAATCTCAGATTCAAATATTCTGTCTAGCAGGTGGTTAGTTATTTCCAGCAAATGAAAAGTTATGTATTTCTATGGGACAGCGATGATTTTTGCCTGCAAATCATTTACATTTCAAATCATTTGGAATATTTCCCCTCCCCCCCATTCTCTACAACTTCATCAACCATATTGATAAGAGAGATCCAGTTTTATCAGTTGTTGGCCCTTGAAAGCAATGAAATTGCTTCTGGTAAGTTTTTTGCAATAGCAGGCAAAGTGTCATTATGAGTATCAATAACTATATGTAGGAAAAAGTTGATTCACCTAACTGGTGATAGGGTATCTGCCTACAGAACACTCCTTCTCAGAAGTGGTCCTCATCCAGAAGGCATTCTCCTATTGGAGGCTAGCTCTTACACGAGTTCAGGTAAGGGTGGACCTGAACTGCTTGCACCTATACTTCCTGAGCCAGCCATACCCCTTCACCAGATGCTCAATCATCAGATTAGGCACGACATAACAGTTCCCTTACTTCCCTCAGTAATTAGCTTTTTGTTTAATAATAATCTGGTCACAACAATATCTGCATTTTAAAGAGCTTTTTATCTTTGTTTATAACTGTGTAATTTTGGTTCCCCTTCCTGTGATAGCTACTAAGCAGAATGCTAAAACCAACAAAATACAAGAATTACCATTAAAAAAAACTTGCATTTGCAATATAGTAAGGAACAGATATTACACACGTTTTTTGGATATATCAAGATTTTTTTCCCCCCATTAACTTAACTGAATGCACTATTTTGAAAAAAAGGGTAATGGTGAATTTGAACATTTCATAATTACTCATCATTTTTCCAGTTTCTAATTCTCTTCTAAATCTTCAGCTATAAAAATGAACAAGGAATAGCTGGGGCCATAAAGGCATGTGAAAATGGCCTGTGTTGTCTAATACCAATACCTTCTGAGATGGACGATAACTTGAATCGGCTCCTCTGGCCAAAGACTCATCAAGAAGTGCTTTCAGCTTTTCTGCAGAATCCTTGCTCTTGGAACGCAAGAAGCCCAGGGCTTTCAGAAAAATAGGATCAAGCTCCATGTTCACCGCAGCAGCCATAGTGGTGTCTTTATAGGAAAACAAAGAAAAAGGAAGAACTTTATACATATATGAAGCCTAGGTCAAACGGCACGTAGTTAACTAGAGTGCAAAATATTTTTCTTAAAATAAAAGTTACACTGAATCACAGCAAAGGTAGTAAGTGAATTAATTATCATTAGTAGATGACAGTGAACTTAAAGAGCTGAAGAACTTGAATTTGGCTTCACATTTGAAGGGACATCAACTCTGTTCTTTGGACATCTGATGTTCAGAAATTAAACTCATCATTCTTATGGAAATGGAACAAGAATTTCATATTCTCGATAACCCGGCAATATGGAATACAAATGCAATTAAGTGTAAACTTAAACAAGAGCACCTACTACCTTAATCCTCATTTAGATTTGCACAAGATTTTTAACACATTTGATCATTTAAGAGCAAAGAAAAATATGACCATAAAACTCACTTTTGATAATTCTGAGAATAGCTCCCTGCAACATACAATACAGAGATTCAACACAGCAAGTACACAATTTTTTAAGTATATTGTTATTTTTAAATTTAGTTGAAATAGAGAGAAAAATCTACAACTTGGATGGTTGTTTATCCAAGTTCACTTGTTTTCTCAACTAGTACCTATCCAGAGCTCTAAGAGATACCACAGTGCCTATGGAAATGAAGTGAGGAAAAGCAAAGAATGAATTAAAAGAAAAGTTGCATAGCAGTAGTTACCTGCACTCCAGATCCTTCATCGCTATCCTCTTTAACAAAAGTTGCATCAGAAACTCTGCTCTCTAATTATTAACAATAATAAATTTGAGAAAAGCAGCCAAACATGGGAAGTTTCCTGTTCTTTTCCAAGAACGGATAATTAACAAATCTCATTTGAAAGATATCAGGATACTTTATTTCTTATACAGTGTTCTAGAGAAGTTTTCAATTCTGCTCAAAAGCACTACCCAGACAGGCTTTTTTTAGGCTGAAGCCTCCAAAGTTTTGTCTGAAGAATTTCTTTTGTTATTCAAGGCAATGAACTTTTACCTCTCTCTCTGGCCATACACCAGCAGCAGAAGTCTGCTCCCTCAATGCCTGCCTAGAAGTCTCCAGGAACCTTTATCTCATGCTGGGCTTTCACGAGACACCAGAGAATCAGCTCTACTGATATCATCAAGGAGTTCAACATACAGTAGACTTCATAGGGATTTCATCAATGGAACCAGCAGAGAGTTAAGAAACCTCTTCAAAAGCTCATTCCCTATTCCTTAATCCACTTGTTAAATCGTTTTCCAGTGGCCGCAGAACTTGTTCTACCAAGTACACTGCAGCAGGAACTGCCTCACCACTGATCACGCAGACTACTACAGTGCGAGCCCCATCCACACAATTCAGACTCTCCCTAATGTTTACAGAAAGGGAATTCAATGTGTGGAAAGTACGTATCCACTTGTTTTTTTTTATATATATAAATGCATTTGTCTACATTTAAAATTCTGGCTGCTCTTGAACTCTGTGGTTAAGTTACCATTTCTGTGTTTTGTGAATTTGGCTTCCAAGTTTCAGTGCAACATAGCCTTAAGTTAAGAATGCTACACCCTCCATTGTATAAAAACAGTGGAACAAAGCCAGTAGTTGTAAGAACTTGGAATAATTCTTAATTCCCTCTTAAAAACAAGGAAACAGAAACCCTTTAAGTTCATTTCTGAGGCATCTTCAGAGAGTACATACATGTGTGCGTAAGGAATAGATAGCTTCAACAGTCCTTAGCAAACAATTCAGCATAGTTGTAGAATTTAGAAAACAAGTGTAAGCCCGCTAAATCCACTTTTCCTCTTCTGGAAGATAACACTTCCAAATTACTTTGAGGTCTAGCTTTTTAAAGGCAACTATTGGAAAGTAATTGTTTAATTCAGACATGTTCAGAAGCTTTCTGTATACTTAGTCTTTCATTTGCGCATGAAATTGTGGCAGTTCTTTCTCCTCTCAAAGGTAAATTGTAATAATGTCACAGGCTACCGCAACCAAAAGGAATTTCTTACATGAAGAGAGGGACTTCGTATAGAAAATAAAACATCACACAGAAAAAATACAAGAAGAAAGTATATGATACTTTGTGCAGTGGTTTAATTACACAGCTGCAAGATTAGAGAGCTGTAATATAATCCTTGAATCCACGATAGAAACGGTTCTCCTTGAAGCCGTAAGTGGATAGAACACAGACAAGTTGCAGAGCGGGGTCAAGAATACACATACACACTCTCGCAAGTGAGCATAAAGTCACCAGTCCAGCCCTACAAGCACCCTACTTCAGTTAGCTCTCTGATAGTTCTTCATTGTTTCCCAAGCCTTTAATGATGGACAGAGAACACCACACTGATGATAACAAAGCTGTCTGATGCATCTGTGATTTGTATATGAAATCCTTCTATGATGGAGAACCATCAAGTAACTTCCCAGCATGGTCTACACTGAACAGTTTAAATATCCACAGGAAGAAAATCATTAGTTAATAGGCTGTTCATCTCACAGTGTCTAAGAGTTTTTTTCTGAATCACTCATTTCTAAACTATTTTATTCTGCCAAAACTTACACAAAATTAACCGAGCACTATACGCACAGTCTTTCAACTTAACAGCTACTCCTCCCAGGGCATTAGAGGCCTTTACTGTCCATTGAGTGGCCTGCTAGTATTTCGCATACCTACACATGACATTACAATGTTATTATCAAACCGATTTGTTGTAAATTCAGCTACAGTCATACCTTTCCACCGTCACTGAGTAGGAGGACTTTCACCCACATATCCTTTGCATCTATCTCCAACACCTGCAATAGTTAACTGAGAGCCCAGAAACATGGATCAGCAGCACAGAATAGCTTTCAGCACACTAACCATGTTTATCAATAACTTATTTAATTCACCACCATAAAAAAAAAAAAAATCAATTAATCCTTCATTTTTTTTGTCCTTTAGAATCTTCTTTTCCTCAGGAAGAGGAAAATTCTTCTTTCCTGACTAAATCTAACAACTGTAACAGTGGTAGATCTTGTGTATTTACCAATACCGCCTTTTCCAGATCACTCTCAGATTTAACACAAGTCTTGATGAAATAGATCAAGGAAAGCAGGAAAAGCTTAACTTCCATTTTCAGTTTTTACTTTAGTATCATAACAAGGATTTGATTCATGACAACAATTTCACAGTACCTCCCATGAGGGATATTTCAAAACTCAAGCACTTTAGCAGTCCCGACAACTGCATTAATCAGAACAATTGCATTCATCAGTTCTTATTTATGTGACATCTTTATGTGAAATTCAAAGAATTTCAGAAGATTTGAGTAAAATCTTCCATTATAGTTACCAGTGTGAGTATCCATAACTTTATATCCTATCCTACAGCATATTTTATACCATTATTTCCAATCGATAATTCAATCTATCACAGTAACTTACTAATCTAACATTTCTACGTTACACTATTGTGTAATATTTGCTGCTTTCTACTGCTCATAAACAATATATTGTCTAAGAAACATAGAATACCATGGTTTTGGTTGGGATATAGTTAATTTTCTTCATAAAGGCTGACAGGGTCCTGTGCTTTTGATTTTTCTTTTTTAAATGAAAATAGTACTGATAACAGACTGGTGCTTTAGTTGTTGCTGAGCAGCGCTGCACAGAGCTGAGGACATTTCAGCTCCTGGTGCTGTCCTGCCAGGAGGGGTTGAAGGAAAACAGGGAGCTGTGAGGGGGCAGAACCAGGACTGCCGGCCCAGACCAAGCAGAGGATTGGCACATACCATATGGTATCCTGCTCAGCAAAAAAAAAAAACAACTGGGAGACAAGAGGAGGAAGAGGGAACGACATTCCAAGAGATGATGTTTGTCTTCCCAAGAAACCGTTACATGTGATGACTTCTGCTTTCCTGGAAGTGACTGAACATCTGTCTGCCAATGGGAAGCAGCAAAGGAATTTCTTGTTCTGCCTGCGCATGCAGATTTTGCTTTACCTACTAAGCCATCTTAACTACAAACGAGTTCTCACTCTTTCACGTTTCTGATTTTCTCCCTCACCTAACATGCAGAGAATAAGTGAGTGGCTGCATGGTGCTGCATGTAATGCCTGCTGCATTACACCACGATACACAAGCATTTCGTTTCTAAGAGACCTGCTCAAAGCAAAAGTCAGCCATGAATTCAGACAAGCTTTCCCAGGACACCATCCAGCTGGACCTTCAAAACATAAGAAGACAGAGATCTCACTGCCTCCTTTCACTTCTTTAATTCAAATTGGCACCTCCCCTGTTTCAGATTGTGCTTTCACATAAAAGGAAATACAGGCTCCATTTTATCAATCTCCTCTTAGGTGCAGAAAGGCTTCTTTTTAGGTCTCTGCACACCCCTCCTCAGATGACATTCTCCACTCCTCCCCCCAGTTTCAGAGCTAGCTATTTTGCCACAGACAACAGTCCAGTTGACCAGGCATGACTGATTCTTGGTAGATCCCAAGCTGGTTATCCCCAGCCAACACCTGCTCCTCCCCATACTGCAGTGGCTTCCTTCATAACCTTTCCATGGATTGAAGGAGGGAAGCTGACCAGCCTGCACTTCCCTGGATCGTCCTGCTTGCTCCTTTTTGAGAAGGGACATATGATCTGCCTTTTTCTAGTCCCTGGTGATTTTTCTCAGCCTCGTGACTTCTTGTAGAGAAAAGCAAGTGGCTTCACAATGATACCACCAGAACACAGGTCATCCAGGCCCATGGATTACCAGGCAACCAACCCATGCTTCAGTCCTCTTTTGCAACTTATCCTTGTTGCGGAAACAGAGGCCTCACTGATGAGCCCTGAGGCAAAACAGATTGTCTTAGATCCAATGGGAACAGTTGGTTTCCTTCACAGTACCTGATACAATGCTATATTTTGGTTTTAAGAGAAAAACAATGTCGATAACACACTGATGTCTCTATCTGTTGCTGAGTAGTGCTGTACAATGCAGTGTTTCAGTTTTCTCAGCTGCTTACACTGTCCTGCCAGTGAGGAGGCACACAGAGTTGGAAGTGTACAGAACCACTTTTTTCTGGTTCTCATCCCCATCCCACTGGGAAGAGAAGGAACACATCAGTGGCTGTGCAGTGCTGCTGAGTTAAACCACAACACACACTGAGTATCTGCCCTTACTCATGCTCACTGACATTATAGCACTTGCCCCACTCAGCAGCTGCTCCACATTTAATTTGCGCATTCTGCTCCTGATAATCCAGCAGAAGCATCCCGCTGCCGTTGCCGTTTACTCCTCGTTTTCAATCTAGCTCGCCTTTGATTTTGCTACCACGACCCTCACGTGCCTGGGCAACGTTTACATATCCCCCTTTGCAGCCCGTCGCCACTCACACACACCGCCTACCTCCTCCGCGTACCACCTCGAGCTGCCCGTTTAACTGAGGCCTTCTCCTGCAGTACCACCTCAAATCTACTCACACCGGGCCACCCTCCGGCACCCACCGGGCGGGGCCGGGCGGGCTCACCGAGCTCAGCCACACGCGTTACCGCCGGCCCCGCTTAGGGAGCACGGACGGCCGCTTCCAGCTCCGCCATAGAAGCGCCCACGGGGAGCTCAACGCCCGCCCGCAGGGCCGGAGACGACACCGCAAAGCCCCGAAGTTTCCGCCGCGCTCTCACCTGAAGAGATACGGCAGCCGCCGCCGCCGCTCAGAGCCCTCAGCCGGTACCCAGCGGCCGTTCCGGCTCGCTCCGCGGGCGGGAAGGCGGAGCGCTGCGCGAGTGAGGCGGAGCTGGGCGGGACGCGCATGGGCACACTGTGAGAGGCGGAGCCGGGGCGGAAGCGACGGGGACGTATCGTGCGCGGGGCCGGGTAAGCGGCGGGGAGCGGCTGAGGGAGAGGCGGACCCCGGCAGAGCGCTGGCGGCGACCGGGGGCCGTTTATCGGCTCGCGCGGCGGTGGGCGGGGCGGGGCGGGAGATGCGCGAGGCAGCGCGCGGGAGCGCGCGGGCACGGCGGCCTTGGGAGTTGGCGCCTCGCTGCTGCTTCCCCGCACGGGCTCTCCTCCTGCCGGTCGCCCCGTTCCTGAAGCGCATGCTTGAGCGCGGAGACCCGCGCTGGTGGCGGGAACGCACAATTCTTTGGATACGCTGAAGGATGGCTGGCCCTAAGCTCCCGCAACGCGTTGATAGTCCGGCTGGAAACATAGCTCAGCTTTCCGCAGTTGTCTCCCTTACAGCATAAATATTAACGTCGTGCAAAGTTAAATATTTCCTGGGGGCACCTGTCTTTTTAAATGACTTGTGATGAGCAGCGTATCTCAGATGATGAGTAAGATGTTAGCCAAGCTGATTGTAACACCGAAGGCAAATTCGTGTTATTTATCTTCAAGCTATGTTGCAAAACCTGTGATATATTCATTATTTATGTTCAGCTGGTTTCTGCCTTCCCTTCTTTTAATCGTGGCTACTATTAAAAAGGCCAGTATAGGATAGAAACCCATCTCACAGAATGCAGGCTAATCAGAGAAGGACAAATGCCAGGGAAAAAAAAATAATTATGATTAAATGGGTGAACAATGTTATGTCTCAAGGGTTTTGTTAGTTCCATTCTTTATTTTATTATCACAGAACAGCGGGGGTTGGAGGAGATGTCAAAAGATCATCAAATCCAACGCCCTGATAAGCAGGTTCCCTACAATAAACTGCACAGATTGGTGTCCAGATGGATCTTGAATATCTCCGTAGAAGGAGACAAGCTGTCAGGAGGAAATCTCTAAAGCAAAACGTGGGAGAGAAGTGGGATGTGGCAGGGCGAGAGCCTACAGTTCTCTGAAGTGAAAGAAAAAGGCCTTGAGTATATTCTCCCAAGAAATAATTTAAGGGAACGAAAGTCATCTGTAGACAGGTCCCAGATAGATTTATTTTGCTTTACGTCCTGTGAGAGACTAATATGAATACCGTTGGGCCAAATCTTATTCCACTGACTGGATTTCAGAAGCAGGTGGTGTGTGTGTCATTGTTCATTGCCTGAAAGTGGGGAAGATAAGTGTTTGGAGTGGTCAGTGAGTGATTGATTTTTATGTATTTATTTATTTATTTTGTGATACGGAGCTTTGTGATGTCTAGTAAGACCGAGAGAAATTTCTCAATTAGTCTAAATCTTCTAATTTCAAAGATGAATAAAAAAATATTTCTGTTTTAGCAAGCGAGGCGTGTTTTTTTGGCAGCTGCATAGGCTGTGTGACAGTTCAGAAATTATGCTGCCTGTTTAATTGCTTTGTGAGAAATAAAAGAACTTTCAGTATTAATTTTTGAAGTTTGTAGGAAGTAATACTTGCATTTAGAAGTCAGAAAATGGTGATAGATGACTTGCAAAATATTTCTGCACCAATTGAGCTCAGACCATTTTATTATCCACAGTGTAATAAAAAGCTCCTAAAAGATTAATATTTCTTCTGTGTTTACCCCATGCATTGCAAGCTCTGTTGTTGCAATGAAACTGAGTCTAGACTTGACTTATTCAGATTTTATTTGGCTTTTGAAATTACATGTCTGTGAACAAAGTTAACTTCATTGCTACTTTTTGGCCATCTGAAATCTCTTATGGGAAAAAATAGATGTAGTGTAGCTGGGGCAAAAGCAGGAAGTTAGGGCTTTAGGGAACAGACAGATGGTGGAAGAGGGTGGCTATTGTCGTTTATACTTAGGACAGATCTGGAAAAGTGGAAGGAAAAAAAATCAGGCTGATATAATGTTTGTGAGTCCAGCTGCAAGTTTGGGAATAGAGTAAGTGATAAAATGCCCATGGTACACTGCAGACTACACAGGAAAAAAAATCCTGGCATTTCTTTCTGGAGACAGCTCGTCTTCTAAGTTAGAAAAAGAAACACAGTAGTATGACAAAATAATTTGAGTGATGCTCTCTGTTTAATAGTATGAATGAAATGTCTGTGGCTCTTCTGTACTTTTAAGTTGGTGAATAGGTAGGATTTGACTGTGATGATGATAGAATCAGAACAAAGTATTCATTAGATCGGTGAGGCTCACTTTACATGCTGTTTCCATCTATTTCAGGAAACCTCGTGCTGAAACAGAATAGAAAGTTGCCAAAGGTAGCACTTATTGCTGTTGCTTCCTTATTTCTCATCTTCACACCTCTTCCAGGTGCAGACTTAGAAGAGTTTGAGTCAGTGCAAGCTGTGCATAATCATTATACATTCCTATCTTGTTTTGAGAGGGAGTACTCTCTCTCCCTAGATAAGTAGAATACTCAGTGCTTCAGCACTGTAATGTTCAAAAGCCACTACTTTCAAGTGGGCAAAATGGAGTGAAGAGTTAAATGTGAGTGTTAGAAGTAGAGAGAAGAGCAAATCTGAACAAAGTGACAAGTAAATCTTAACCCACATAACATCCATGGGTAAAGCTGTAAAAAAAAAAGATGTTCAGTTTAAAGTGTCTGTTAGGAATTTAGATGCAAGTTCCTTAGTGACTATAAAGGAGACAGTCTCGATACAAGTATATAACATTATGGATTAAGGTAAGTGGGCTACATGCATATTCCCCTTCTCTGACATTGTCACAAGGCTGTCAAGAGACTGGAGTATGCATTTATCCTGCTTCAGGGAGATTCAGCAGTGTTGGCATACGTGCTTTGTGTGGCTTCTGGATGCAACAGTTTTGTAGCTGAGGATAAGAATGGTTGAATTTGTCTGGCCAAATTTCCAGCTAAATTTTGAACTCTGAGGAGACAGATGGATTAATGGGATGGTGCCAGCTGTGGCATATACAGGGTTGAGTACAGAGCAGACCAATAACCAACAAGTCATTATTTCCAATCAGTTGCTGTCCCTGGGACAGACTGACAGTTGCTATCTATTACTCATCGCTACTGGGAAGAAGTCATTTTGTTCAGTGGATTGGAGTAAGATTCACACTGACACTGTTAACCCATTCATCCACCAGTTTTTAAAGCGGAACATCTTTAATCAGTAGGCTGATCAGTTGTACCTCTACTTTTGCATCTTTCTAGAAGTTCTGTAGGAAAGGATTTGAGATTAAGCGGTTATATATATGGATGAAACAGATAAGACTAACTCTTCTCTCATCTTCTCCTCAATTACTTTCACTAAACTGTTTCCTCCACAGTTGTAGTTACGGTATTGTATCCATCTTCATTTCTATGTTTATCCAAGTGAAATAGCCTTCAGGAAAGTATTTTACGTACTTTTGTGTATTTTATTATTCTTTGAGTGGAAGCTGTGTTAATTAAAGAAAAGCAAGAGGATTTTTATGGTTAGGTACTCTTGTTTTGAGACAGCCACGTAACAAAACAGTTGAAAAACATTTCTGTATAACAGTCATTTTGATTCTTATTTAATGCCAGGTGGGCTTGATTTTATTTTTCCACTGCCTGTCTTTGAGCAATTGCTCTGTCCCAGTGACAGATGATATAAAATAGTACATTTGAGGTATATCTCCATATATGAAATGTGAGAACTTTTTGCTGTGTATTGCTATCATGTCCCTGTAACTGTATAGAGACATTATTAGATAGTTATTTGGAAGATTTTGTCCCAGTGTCACTTGTGCTCTACGTACATGCATATAAACTATATATAAATAAGCATACTGCATATCTGAGCAGCGTTCAGAGTTCTTCTTCATATTATAATGAAGCTTTGTTCTACATGATTGTTAAAAGAGTGCCATCTAGTGCTCTATGCTTTTCAGTAGGAATTGTGATTTTTAAGTTAACATAGAATGTTATGTGGTGGTGGCACAGAAAAGCTATTGCATTATTGTTTTATATTACACTAGTATGAAATGGCTTAATAAAAAAAACAGACTTTCAACAAAGTATAAGGAAAAATAATTTAAACATTTAATATAACGACATTAATTTCAGCTACATCACTCTTGTATTTCACTTTAAAACAGTGACTCTGTGTGTGTATGTGCTTTAACAGAGAGGCAAATGTATGTATGATAAAACTGTTTTAGGTGCTCAGGAACATGGTTTTATAATATTGCATGATAAATGTATGATTATGGGTGATTTAAAAGTGAGCTTTATTGTAAAATGTCTAAACCTTCAAAGTTTAAAATAAAAACTTTTTTGATTTTCATATTTTTACTTAGTGTCGGAAATCAATTCCTTGTCAATGATGTGTATGTGAGGCGGCAGGCTATATGTGAAACATTTTCCTCTCTAAGTGCCGCATTCTACTTGCTCAGACAGGATGTCTTTAATAGTATCTTATTTTACAATCAGTTTTAGCAGATAATGGTACAACCGCTGTTTCAAACCCTCTGTTTTGTTCTCAATTCTGTATTCTTTTATGACTGTTGTGTTCTAATTTCTATTTCAGGAACTTCAGCTCAGGAGGAAGATGAAAGATAGCGTCCCTGAAGAACATTTGTATTTGGGTTTTTCTCATCAGTGTCAAGATAGTATCTTTCCTCTTCATACGTCTATTTCACTCTTCTTGCTATCCTACTGTGACTGCAAATCGTTCAAAATTTTCTTAGTGCCGACTAATGAAAATGCAAATGATCAGTTTGTGACAAAAAACCTCCTTGGAGATCTTGAGGTCCATTTAATCCCCAAATGTCAGCTTCCTACGGTCGTGCAGAGCTGCTGTTTTCCTGCTGTTGTCACGAAAGACGGCAAGTTCTGTCGAGCTGGGCTTTCTGTTGTCCTAAGACATATAATACAGAAAACATTCGAGGCAGATCCATCCAAAAAGAACGTTTTGGAACTCCTAGGCTTTAAGAAAACCTGCTTAAAAGCCTGTGCAGAAGTGAGTGCATCTCTTTCTCTTAGTTACATTAACAGGGTTTTAAATAAGAATGGAATGCCCTGTTGTAAACTCTTAATATTGATATTTACTGTATGAAGAAATGTCTGTATTTTATTATAAGGGAAAAATTGTTCTTTTTGAGGGTATAGCTTCAGCAGCACAAAAACAGTTCAAACACTGGTTCAGATATTTGCTTCATTTTGGCAATATAGTGTCAGTGGGTTAGTACTGTGTCTGTTCCAGTTTTACGTGAATTAAAAAATACCTAATATAATGATAATTTTTCACAGAATGCCACTTTCTTTAACTGAGGAAATCAAATATCTGAAGGCAGGATGTTTGCGTGTGAAGTCATCAATTGTGGCTGTTGCCACGAGATCTTCGAGCACGTCCCTAGGAACTAATCCTACATACTTTGCACATGATGAATTTTATCTGAAGAACGTGAAATCTGATGAGAAATAAGTGAGGGACACTGTTAGCTTTGTGGAGAATACAGGAATCAAGTTGTAGCCTTGCAAAGTTTGAGATAGAATTTTTGAATGTACTTACATGTTATTAGCAATATTAATATTAGGCATTTAAGAATTTGAACTAGTAAAGCACTTTCCAGAGTTTTGTCCAGGATGTGACTTTTGTCACAGCCCTACAAATGGAAACCTCTTCACAATGGTCACTGCTATATTTGCCTTCTTATGCTTACTTCACACCTTATGAATAACCGTATTTCAGATCATATCACAGCTGAATATTTCCTGTCTTCATCCCCTTTCTGATACTGATTTATGAAGGAAATTGCACGTATATAAGCTTATCTTCAATCAATCCATATAGATAATTATTTACTTGCCTTTAGATTATTCAGAACTTGAAATATATGCTCTGATAGTTAGCTACTTAAAGGTATAAAAGGTAACTTGGTCTGCCAGGAAACCAGTAAAAATGAATTCCTGTGTAGCGGAGGTCCTTAACTGAAGACCAAACGAAGCTTTACTGGAACAATTTGGGCACTGTAAATGGTCGTCCAAAGAAATGAAATTATCCCTGGAAGATGTTTCTTGGTAAAATAATGTAATGTATTTTTATTAACTAATTCAGAACGATGGTAATTATAGCTTCTGCACTGTGCACCTTTGTCAATACTGAGTGTTTCCTCAGAGAATAAGGGAAATTGGATTTAAATGCATGATGTTTGGGAAAAGCTAGGAAAAGCAAACTAAAGCAAAAAAGCAAACTAAAGATTTTGACAACTGTTATTTAAAAATAAATAAAAAGGTTTTCGAATATTGAGTTTAATGTACAGAACTGGCATGCTGTGCTGACTGTATCTGTGAATTCAGTAGCATTCTTGGGGAAGACATGGTACAAGATTGATTTGATATCGTAGCCTAAATAATAGAGAAGAAGAATAACATGAAAAAAATTGTTCAAAGTTACTGCTTGGTTACACTAAAGTTTCTTAACGTTGCATGCTAAGAAAAAAAATAAGAGAACTAATCCAAAGCATTTCTGTACTCACACTTCTCATGAGTTACACAGCCAGCCTCATCTTATGCTAAGAAAGGGAAGTAAAAACGTACTGTATTGGATAACACTTCATCCTTGTTATATATATATAAAACATTTTGCTTCTTAACTCTGCTATCACAGAAGTAATACAGAATATTTGGGCTCCTAAAATTATCAAAGGATGTATTTGAAGCCAAAGTTGCTAACTTTGGCTGAAGTTTCCTTGTTTAAAGTAGACAAAAAGGTAGCTTGGATTTTGTTTCTTATTGTACTTATTAGATAAATTTATTTGACAGGTTAGCCAGTGGACCAGACTCTGTGAGATCAGCATACCTCTGGCTGTTGAAGGATTTTTGACGGCATCTCCTGAGCACAGTCAGACTATTCCTGCTGACATTTTACAGCTCGAAAGAAAACTTGCAGAGCCTGTCCGGGTGCATAACGATGACAAAATTCGAAGGCAAAAGCTTCAACAACAGAAGGCAGGTGCTAAGGCTGCAGTGTCTCTGCTTGAGAAAGAAGCAACAGAAGAAGGGAAAACAGTGGAGGTGCATGAACATCCACTTCCAAGTTTGGAACTGAGTGTAGCTTTCTCTAAGCTACATGTCCAAGAGGTGTCACGTGCAGTCAACAGAGAAGCCCCTCTCATCAGGAGAACAAAAACATCTGACCTTCCACCTTTAGACCACGTTTTTGCAGAGGGGCTTTATTTTACCTTGGCAGATATTGTGCTTTTACCATGCATCCATCAGTTCCTGGTAAGACATCAAATTCTGCAAGTATTAAGCAGTGTAGATGGGCTTTTGTAAGAGCTGGAAAATCGTGAAATGTGTTCATTTAAAATATGTTGCAGCATTTGCAATGTGAGCATAACCCGAAACAGACAACTTGCCTTTGTTTTTATTTTTGTACAATAAAAGGTGGGGCTTGGTGAGATCAACAACATTCATTTCAAATAGTACTTAGTAAACATTCTTGACTACTCACATACAATACTGAAATACTTTGGCCAGAGAATTCCTGCATGAGAATATTTAAAACGGATGCTTGTAGTACATTACAATGTGCATAAAACAAAAGTAGGTAAATATGAACCTATTTCAGTTTTGGATACAGTGCACTGGGAGAGCATTAGACAAAACGTGTTATTTGGCATTTTGTTGTTCTATTACTGTATCAGTATGGTCTGGATTGAAATTCTATCCATCTAAGGCTTGAAACTTTGTTACTTTGTCACTTTGTCTTGACATAGAATGCTCTTTAGGGAGAAGATGAGAAGAAAGGTTTAGAGACTGTAGTGGCTTTTCAGAGACGTAAACACTGGAGTTTCCATGCTGTATCAGAGCTAAAGAGCTACTTGAGTATTGTTTTTTAAAAAATTATTTATGTGACTGGCATACAGTTTCTTGAGTTTTTTTTTTTTTTATAGAGGATTTTTTTGTTGTTGTTATTTACAAATATTTCCCTCTAAAATACAGTGTAGGAGGATTTCTGATTTGCTCTGCATAGTATGTTAATATTCTTAGTCTCTGCTCTTGTTTTCCTCTGGTTCTAGAAATGATTCCTTCACTGGGGACAAAACATTCCTGTGTAGACAACCCTGTTTTATTCTGTCTCAAATGGATGTTTTTATTACCAAGCCCTCACTTGAAGTAAGCCAGTTTCTTTGCACGAGTAGATAAAAGATGGATGTGTAGACAGCAGCATACCTTCATATCAGCAAACTTTTTATTTGTTTGTGCAGTATTGTGGTGGTTTTGTTAGGTCATTTTATAATAAACTTTGTGTTCTCCTCCAAGCAAGGTCTGATCACTGTGACCAAGCTCAGAAGGGAGGGGCTACATCTAGGGAGCCAGCTTCTTTGGCTTGTGCTCCAGCCCCTCAAACCTCAGTAATCTCTAGTTTTGTCATTCATAGTATTTTTGCTGCTAAACAGTTTTCCACAGCTTGTGGAAGGTCCTTTGTTTGTTACAGCATAAGAAGAATTTCCCTGGAAAACATTACATTGCATAAGGTCTTGGAGTGGAGTTGTTAAATAGCAAAAATTAAATACATTTTATTCCAGGTCTATTTCTGAATTTGTAAGATATCATCATATTGCTTTTTTAATATGAATTTTTTTTTGCTTTGTAATTTTTAAATACTGAGTTTTCAGAAGTTGTTGACTTGCATATAGCACACAAACTTGGTAAAGGCAGCTCCTGGCAGTAGGTACATAGAGAATATTTTCAGTTTCACAGCACGTTTCCGCTGCACTATAGAGAACTATGAGAACTTTAAAAAAATTGAAAATACAGTAAGGTAAGGGCCTTCATATAACCTTTTATAACTTATTGGAACACAGGCAGGAGTTACTTTGGTTCATCAGAAGCATTGCTTTTAAAAAACCTAGATGGCCTCCCTATAAAAATATGATTTGAGTATATGTGTATTTTTTGTGTATATACATAATGCTCATATTTAGGATTGTTTGTTTTGCATTCAAGATTTCAGTTTTTATTTTCTTTCTTTGCTTTAAGTCCAGCATGCATTGCTAATTACTAGGTCTTATAATTCATTAATTAAAATGAATTATTCTCATATTAGGAAATAATAAATAATGAACAGTATTATTTATGTTTTTGTGGCACTGACTAATGTTATGGTTAAAGTTGTTCACATAAATATTTTCATCACATGGAAATTGCAGATAGCATTTAATGGCATTTCCACCTGCAAGCAGAGCTCCTAACTAGCTAGATTTTTGCAGTAAGCAAACATTTTGAGATTTAACATGGAGCTATATTCATTGCCCACAGGTTGTCTTCTCCACATTGCTTGTGGAAAGAGGTTTACAATAGCAAGTTACCTTTCCATTTTGTTTTCCTAGGATTACAGCAAAAAGCAAGACAAAGATCTGGTAAAGTTACCTCTGATCTCCAGCTGGTATCGAAGAGTTCAGCAAGTCCCTGGAGTGAAGAGAGCAGCTGATAAATGCAACATACAGCTTCTCCAGCTTCCAGAGTTGATACCTGCTTCAGAGGATCACCTAGAAGACTTCTTTCCAGTTCCTGATAACTGTGAAAAAGAGCATGAAAACAGTCAATTTATAGGTGGTCCAAGGCCAACTATGACTAAATTAATGGTAATTTAAGGTTTTCAATCAGCTGTCTTAGTTATCTTAATTTATCTTAATTATACTTATTTTACAACAGGTGAAATTTATTAGAATCATAGAAGCAAAGTCTTTTATAGCCTTAAATGATTTAATGTATTTTGACTGTCTTCTATCTGATATGCATTGACTTAAAAGGGTTTTTAGTCTTTTTGTTTAGTTAACAATATTTGGTTGCTCAGGGATTGAGTAAGTGTACTCTGGAAGCCCTGTAAATAAGTCTTAGCAACCAAAGTAGCCTCCTGTTTTATTTGTGATATTTATATTCCTTTTCTAAAGGTATGTATATAAAAAAAAAAAAATACAAGTGATACTGTATGTTTAGCTTTAGCATTCTGTTTTTCTGTTGCTTTTTGTTGTTACTTCCATAGATCTTTGAACGTCTGAGACGCAAATGAATTTTGTTAAAGAAAACTCTTTGTTGTGTTCTATAGTTTGCTGTATTTTGTTTTACTTTATTGCGTAGAGGTTACTACCCTCTTCTAAAAAGAATGGAGGGTACTTTCTTGTGAAACTGACAAAAGTACATAGTTTGAATTCTATAAACAGGAGTCATCTCCCTGTAAGTCTCATTTGGGCTGAAAGCTATGTAGTGTGATCTGATACTCTTAAATCTGGTGGGAATTCTACTACCAGTCTCAGTGGGTAAAAGACTGGGCCCCTTTTTTTCTGTTTCATATAGGAGAGGGGTATTGAAGCAAAGTTTTCTCCTCATCCATGCCCTGACTGGACCATAGACTGGCCCAGCCTGCCAGCAGCAGTCAATCCTGGAGAAGGTAAGGGTTTTTAATGTATTCTTAGTGCATTTGTTAGCAATGCTACTTGACTGTATCATAGGAAAAGATGTCACTTTTCATGAATGAATTTCAAAGCTGTGTTAAACAGGCAAGCAGTTTTAAATCTGTTTTAAATTTCAGGCTGTTTATAAGATGTGGTGAGATGACTTCCCTCAAGTCATCAACAGTCAATGACCAAACTGAATAAAAGCTTGACCTTGTTTTTGTACTTTTTCTCTACTGTTTCTGAGTTTCCTGAGCATTTCTTCATACTTAAGGCAGTAATCTTTGACCGTGTGATGTTCCTGTAATCAGCACACGTGTCCATGTATAAACTGTGTCTTGCAGAGCAGTAGCAGCAGATTTTACTTTTATGGAAATGCACTGCATTAGCAAAGTTTGGAAGCTACATAGCAGTATTTCCTTTTGTGGCAGGTTCCCCTGCTCTGCAGTGATTGTTTTCTCTCTTGGATTGCAGAGCATTCTGCTACCGAGTGACTACAGAGTTCTGCAGAGAAAAAAGTGCATTACCACAATATTCATTGTTTTCACTGGTGTTGTGAATATCAAATACCTTTCGTACCACACATGCACACTTCAGACATCTGTGAATACAAACATATTCTTGCCTACAATGTGGAGGCTGTAAAAATAAAATTTGAAGTTCATTTCCTCTATTTTGGATCTGTGTGTTGTTTACGAAGTCCTGACAACTCTTGTGTACTGCGAGCATGTGTCCATACTAAGTCATGCTTCTTTAGACTTATTTTGGATGTACCTTTTATGTTAGAACAGCTTCATAGTCTGATGAAAAGCTTTGGGAGGGTTGTTTTCTTGAAATGCCAGTGACTGCATTCAATGATGAATGCTTATTTTTGCTTCCATCCAGTGCTCAGGTTTTTTGGCTATAAATTTTAGTTACTACTTCTGTTAACGTACCTCTTTTCTTCCATTTAGGAAAAGAAACCAAGCAAGATGCATGATGTGTAAAACAATGTGTGCATTTGGAAATTTTATTTTTTAACTGATCTCTTAGACTTGGTTTGATTGGCTGGAGTTAAAACAACCCCTGATTCTTGTGTGTATATGCTCTCCCTCTTTTTTTCTTGTTTTCTGATACAGTTAGTGATGATATCAATGTCTGAAAGAGTCTGCAGCCCAATTTTGGGGAGCGAATATTTGCTGGCTCAACAAGGGTGCCAGGAGAGGGAGACTTCACCCCCCAAATCACACCTCCCATCCTGACAGCAATTATGCTGATGCCATTCACTGACTTAGGGAAACTCCAGATGGTTGTACTTTTAGTCTGGGGCCTGTAATGTCACACAGGGCAAAAAGAAATTTCCTGATATAATTGATTTCTCTTTTCGGTTGGATACATGCATGTGGTTACCTCTGTTGTTCTATGTGGGACTGTTCTTTATTGCCTAATTCTTCTGCTAGTAAAGCCTAGTTGTTGTTTCATTAATTTAGTTATCTGTATTTTATTAGTAAGTCCTACGTGATGTGCTGAGAAAATAGTCACTGACAGAACCTGACAGAGTTTTAAACCGGGTTTGGGTAATTGAAGCTTTCAAACAGATTATTGCTGCAGTTGGTAAATACAATTCTTACTAATACTTATGGAAGACAAAATAGTGAAAGTTTCACTTAAAACTCACCTTGGCTTTTATTTACAGTTAACTCGATTAGCTGGCAAATTGTACTTTAATGTCGTAGGTGATGTGATTTCTGTGCTCTGAGATTAAATATTGTACTTCTCAGAAGTATGTGGAAATTCTCAAATTGTTCAGCCTGTCTGTAAGGCTAATTAGACCACCTTGCTGTCACAGCTGTTCGCCAATGATTGCATTTATGATGTAATCATTTAGAAAAAAAGATTAACTTCATTTAGTATTTTTATAGGGATTATTTATTGTGAATTGTTACTTCAGATAATAACATCATGATATTGGATGGATATTTTAGTTCTTACAGACTTTTACTTCAGGAAGAAATTTAAAACAAAACTTTTATGTTTTAAAATATATTGTAAATGCTGATGTCTGTTTTAATTAACTATAAAAACTTGGTCAGTACTTTTTAATTGGCTTTTTCTTTTCCTAAGCTTATTTCTCAGGTCTGTAATGAGGTCAGAAATATGTTGATATCATCTATTAAATAAAGGAGACAAAACCTCTCAGCACTTTGTCTTCCACATAGTGTAACTGACCCTCAGTCATGTCTCCTTTCTTCTCTTGTGGGTTCAAATAAGTTAAGTAAGAAATATTTTAAAAAATATATTTATTTATTTGTGATACTACGTTCTGAAACAAAGCTAGACTGGCAGTGTACTTGTGATGGTATTCACTTAAAAAGGTGGTGGTTGTCTGCAAACAAATTTAGACTATTCTTTCCGGGGCATGAAGATGCTCAGAGTATGAGCACAGCATGTATCAAACTGCAGTCGGTAGGCTCGTAGTAATGCTCTCTTTTCTTGTAAAAGCGTTTCCCGAATTTGCATTCAAATGTTCAGACTTTTAAGGAGATAAACAGAGTTTTAGAATGCTTTACTCAGTTTGTAAAACGAGACTGAATTTGAAGAGGTCAGCGCCCAATATTCAGACTGTCTCTGAAATGGTTATTGAGAAGAGATATGTTACTTTGATATGTAAGGCACAAAATAATTGATAACACGCTGTGAATGTGGTTTTGGGAGGGGAAAAAAAAAAACAAAAAAAAACAAAATAGAACTTGTGAAAAACATGCAAATCATATATTGAAGATTGCCTTTGTTGTCTTTTTTACACAAATAATTTATGTCACCTAAGAATCTGATCCCGTGCTCTTTCTTTGAGAGGTCTGCTTTTAGTAACAGGTATATTTCAATAGTTGTATGAATATAAATCTTAGTGTAAGTGCCAAACTTGGTTATTTATGTACATATAGAGTACAGAATGTCCATATGAGAAATAGAAGCTTTTCTGAATCACAGAAAAAATAGTGACAAGAGAAGGAAACTGCTCTTATAGTGTTACTTTTCTTTGTCTGATAGTGTAGTAGCAATCACTTTTTTTTTTCCCAGAAGAAAATGTTAGTCCAATTTTTTTTTTTTTAAGGGGTCAGGATTTTGTTCTTCTGTAGCAAAAACATAAATGAAGTGGTTTGAATGTAATTTCTGATAACCAGTTATCTCAAACCATTTGAGAATGTCAAGAAACTGAGCATGTTTACTCTGGCATGTTGATTTGAGAATTGACATCAGAATATTTATGACCAGATGAAGACAGAACATTTGAATAAAATCTTTTTAAACCAACTTTTAATGAATTCTGAATACAGACAGATGGAAATTTCTGCTGCTGTTATATAGTTCACTGACAAACCCCAGATTTGATGCATGTCTGCAGAAGAGTTGTTTGACAAAGTCACATCCTCCTCAAAAGCATAAATAAAACCCTAAGGTAGTGAGACAAACTTCCTTTCAGAAATAAAATCTTTACATTCCATAATGGTTCCACAGAGCAATTGCTTGCATTTTCTTTATGGTACTAATTATTGCTCACTAGGTTTTGTTTTGTTTTTTAAACCAACTGTCCAACACGACTCAGGGTTACTGTAATGCAAATCTTTTTCTGGAAGAAAGAAAAATGAATTACAGATACTTGGCTGACACTTTTTTGCACTGGAATTGTTAAGATATATCTCACAAAGACAAGAGTGATTTCCTTCATTGCCAATAATAAATCTGCTAAATAAAAATTTACTGGGATTTGGATGTCAGAATGTGTTTTATAGCTGGATAGCCATTGATCTTGCAGATGCCATTTATGTTGTTGTTTTTCTTTTTTCCAAGCAGTTGGTTTGTCCTTTGAGATCAGCTCTCAAGGACTCTCCAGATATTTACTGTTCAGTGTGAGTGCTTTGCAAACACTGAGTACTGTGTTGGTAACTTGCTACTCTGCATACTCTCTCTGTAATTAGAGTAGAATAGAGTGTTCTCAAATTTTATGGGACATTTAATATGAAATTTGCATTAGACTTTTAGGAAGTTTTAGGAAGGAAAATATGCTGATGAATTTATTTTCTTTCTGTGAGACGCAGTATGCTTCTTCCTCCTTCTCCCTTCTTTCCCCCATCAGTGATACAAAAATAGCCTGATTTAGGAGCTGCAGTTGCTTTGTCTAATAGTAAATTAGCATCATCAAAACAATTTTCCTTGTGATGCTAGTTTTTCAGGCTTGACCCATATAATTGTTCAGTGCTATCTGTGGTCTTAATTTTCAGTGTGCGTAACTTGGGAGTTAAGGTGTCAGCTATTTTTATGCCTACACTTGAGATAAAACCTTTGGTCTTTGAAGACTAAATAGGCAAGTATATGTCGTCCTGTCTGTAAAATTAATTTACCTATTTGCTAGAATGTTGCTTTGTAAAATGTTTTCTCAAACTCCCAAGCTCTCCCCAGAAAAATGGTTTTGTACTCTGTTTCTTCAGTTCAGTAAGACTCTTGAGATCCATCAGTTTGTACATTTTGAGGCTAGAAAGACAGTATGATCATGTATACCTGTTGGTATTTGATACAGCAGTGTTAGTGGTATACCTGACAACAGTCCTGGATGATTGGTGTTAGGTTTTTTTTCCAGAACTGATATGAAGATACTGCAGTTTGCTGTGGCCTTTCCATCAGTGAGGTGCAGAGACTTTGTAACTCAGTATAAAAAAATTCAAAAATGTTTTGGACTTCATAATACACAAAAATAGTGTTAATGAAAAGAAAGGGGAAACTTCAATGATCTATGATGACGTACTCCATTTGATCTATCAACCATTGAAGAAGGTAGCTTCCTACTGAATTCCATGTATTCTGGGCAAAATGTTGGGTTTTTTTGGCTTTTATGCTCATACTAAATGACTCCATAATTGTTCTCTAATTTAACTTTGATTAAAAAACACTGATGTTTTAATGACAGCTGATTTTTAATTGAAGGAAAACAGCATTAAATAATGTAATTATCTTTTAACCAATTTCAGTTTTTGACGCTGGGTCTATATTAAAATTCCTTGTAATTGCTAACAGAACTTGCTACCATTAACTTGTAAAATAAATGCTTTATTTATATTCACAGCTGTTTGATTTGAAATTGTTAGCAAGATTGATTCAATATATGCAAATTTCTTGGATTATTTTGTGAAGATAGCACAGTTATTTTGTTTTGTTCCACCTTTTATATTGGTATTAACTTTAGACTATTTTAGTTTTGGGAGATGCCTTCTGAGATGTGAATATGTGTTGCTTAAAAGTCAAAACTTTCATAAGGAGTCTGATATTTTACTAAAGTTCTTGCTAATCCAGAGATGCAAATTGTGTTTTATTTTAAATGTTAAACACCTCAGTGTTTCTAAAATGAGGTCCAGGCAGTCATTTATTCTATAAAACAAAAGGAGTTAAAAGGAACACTTTAAAGTTTTTCTATTTCCCTTCCTAGCATGTCAGAACTTTTTTGAAAGACTTTGAAGATGTGTATTTTTTTAATACTTCTGTAGTCTATTTCAGGATCTCAAGCATCCTGAAGCAGGAACTCGTCCTTCTTCATCTGATTTTCCATATCAGACAGTTCTTTGCCTGCAAGCCACATGGGTAACAATCCAAGTGAAGCTCAGCTGAAGCTGATTCTCATTAACCTCTCCTTATAGCTATAGATCAGCTGCACTTGTTTAAAAGCTTAAACTACATTTATGATTACACTGCATTTTGCAATTCAAGATTAGGAAAACCTGAGATGGTAGTGGAGCCACGCTGCCTCATACTCTTAACAAATAGTTGAGAAATGAAAGACTTCCAATAGCAGAGATGTTGGCTTGAATATGAGCAACGTTTGAGGTTGTAAGTGTATGAAAAGGAAGCTTATTACTGCAGTTTTGTTCTTTTACGTGGGTTAACTTCAAAACGGTGTTCTTTCAATACTTTAGATTTCTTGTGGCTTTTTTGAACACTTTTTGACTGCTCTAGGATGTAGCATTGCATAGTTGACCTGAATCCAGTTTTGATGGGAGTTTGAATTAAACTATTATTTTTTTAAATCTAAAAATCAGTATCTTTGTATGTAACTGGAATCTGCAAGTTACCTGTGCTACCAAACCATTTAACTTGTCCATGGCAATATCACAGGATTATAGAATGGCTTAAGCTGGAAGAGGGCCTTACAGATAAAAATCTAGGATTAATGTGATCCCGAAAGACATTCTCCTCTAAACATGTCTCAAAATCATCTATAGGGGATGCTTTTTGGGAATATATATAGAAATTCACTGTTTTTAATGGTCAATAAGGTGTACTTGGGAGTTATGCTGTGTGCACAGTAACGCTATGCTTGAATAAGACAATGGTGGTACACTGCTTCCTCCTCTTTGTCTGGAAAATGCTTGCATTAACTGTTTGATGGTTTGGGGTTTTTTTGAGTCCTGTTCATAGTGTTTCCATTTTGTAACAATTGATTCCATATATGCCATCCAATCTAAAGGACTTTGAGAACTGCATAAATAGAGACCGTTTATGCACTGTTGGTACTCAGGAGGTCCTCATGGCAGCTGGATAAATAATTATTAAAACAAACGAACAAAAACAACCTTCCTCATACCTACCTCAACCTTATATCAGAATTTCAGCAAAAGTGTAAACAGATAATGGGATAGAACAATGTGGTGGTGATAGTTGTTGTTCATGTTCCACTTTTTTTTCCCCTCTTGCTTGGTTCTACCAGTTTGAAATAGACCTTTCTGCCATTCTGAGTAATAACTAATTGTCAGTTTGAGGAGTTTTTGCTCTTTGTACTGATATATATGAGCTTTCTTACAGAGCACATAGCACTCAGACTTGCAGCATGTTCATTTTTCATCTTGTCCTGTGCTAAATCTCTGTGTTCCTGACTTTCGGAATGCTTTTGTAATATCGGCCCACTTTGGAATATGAACAAACAACAAACAACTTTGGATATTTAAAACTCCAGTGTACAAATAAAGAAATTCTGTCTGTTTCTGCATAAGTAAAAATTCAACATAAGTACAGATTGCCATTACTTCTTTGGAGATCATATTTTCCTTTTTGAAATTATTTTAATCAAATTTTGTAGTAATAAAATCCATATGCATTAGCCTACTTATAGTAGTGACAAAGATCTAGGATGAGGGAGAATTGATCCTTTTCTCTATCTTCAAATGCTCTGAATGAGCTATTGGATAAATTGCTGATACATTAGCCTTCATAATTAGTATTTTCTAGAATTGCTCTAAGTCTTAAACTGGTCTCTTGTACTATCAGCATTGTCATTAAATGAGGTATTTCAGCTGTCTTGGTGTTCCTTGCTGTAGAATGTCTTCACTGTTTTTTCTCAAAGATTGTTCTGTAAGTTTTCTCCTTAGACTTAAATCCCCACTACATCTGTATTACTGTGAAACCACTGTACAGCTTGTGTCCTTCCTGTGTTCCCTTGCTATACATGAGAGTATTAGGATTCAGACTTCATAGATTAGCCTAGCTATGAAGCGTAACTGACAAAAGAGTTTAAAGTTACTTTTTTCTCTCCTTTCTTTGCAGTGTTTTTATAGCTCGTTTACATTGTTTGCTACACATGGTAGCTGAGGGACAGCTGAATTTGAAGTTTATCAGTCTAGCTGTTAAGTGAGCATGACTGATATATTTCTGCTATAAAGCCTTAAACAGTCCTTTCAAGTGAACGTATCAGGAGATCATTTTTACTTCTGCAGCATCTTTTTTGACTCTTACTTTCGTTAAAGCCTAGCACTGATCTGTGCAAATTTGTCTTTCAAGACAAAAATATGTGCTGTTTGAGCTGCGTGTGTGACTTGTAGACATTTCTGGCCACAGGAGGGCAGCAAAATCTGTTTGGATCCCAAATTGTAACGGAATGAATGGAGCTGTGCCCTGCAACCAAGGAGTCATCCAAGAAAAAGGTAACAGGTCTGAGAACTACCACATGAAAAGTGCCTGATTCCTAAGTTTGGGATGACCAGCAGGAAAAAAAAAAAGTAGTTTTAAAAGACTTTTATCTTCTCATTAGATTTGACTGTTGAAACACTTGTTGGCCCCAAAAGAATTAAGGGCAGAGCACTGTTTGATTTGCTGGGTGCTGTGTAAACAGATTGCAGAATATTACCTGTTTTTGTGAATGTTTTCTGCTGTAAGAAAAGAGATAACAGTTGAGCAAAGGGTGACAGAGGGGAGAAGCTGATCAGCTCAACCACTTCTTTGGGAATTTTATGTTGTGGTGTTGTTTTTGTGACAAAGGAGAATGCTGGTAGCTCAGTGGAAATTTCTGGGATTTTTTTTCCCCAGCACGTGTATAAAAGCACAAGAGAAATTGTACAGGTGATTTTTTTTGTTGGTTTTTTTTTTTTTTTTTTTTTTTTTTTTTTTTTCAATTGCTCAATCTATGCTGCCACTGTGTAAAGACCAATCTTGGTAACTGAAAAAGAAGATATCATGAAAGGACAGGCTATTGCTGGAATTCAGAGTAAAAAGAAGTAACGTGTTTGATAGAGCAGAAGAAAAAAGTAGGCAAATGAAAATGGTGCAAACAAAAGAATTTAAGGAGCTAACCTCTGTGGTAATGGTTTTTGTCTTTTTCATTTTTTTGGTAGCAACGCTCTGAGCGTGTGACCCTCTTCATTAGGAGGGTAGGGCTACAGTCAAAGTGTGTAAGAGCAAACTAGCCTGTGCAAGCGTTTTCAAATGTTCCAAAGGAACAAGTGAGAGGTCCAGTTAAGAGAGAAACTCTTTCTCACAACTTTCTTCCAAACAAGGAAATGTAGGCACTCAGTAGTTAACATCTGAAATGAACTAAATGTGAGAAGTAAGGTATAGTTTATGTGCTCAGGTAACAAAAAGACTGTGCAGCCCAGAAGATGACTGAAAACCAAGGCAGAGTTTGTCTTTTTCTCCTTTTCCCATGTTACTGAACACGGCAGACACACCAAAAGAATTTATATGTTGTTCTCACTGAAATTTATTGGTGTTCACTCATATTCTGTTCTGTGGATAACTCTTTAAGAAACCATTTTGTTATTGTTTGGGGACGAAAAGAAGAGGGGGTTTGTTCAAAGTTGAAATGTTTCATAGATTACGTGACCTCTTTTATAATGGTCTTCGGAGATCCTATTAGATTATTTATAGATGGCAGAAACCTGCGGAGTTTGCTGCTTAATATTCTGTCTTTGAAGTCAGAAACAGAATTGGGGTGGGTGCTGTCATTTATAGTATTAGGCATTCTTAATAGTGTTTATGGTTCTCTTATTATGGGGCTTTTAATCCCTCTCTATTATATGTATTGGTGAAGTATTCAGTACTGTGAGGAGACTGTAGCACTGATGCTGACTAGTTACTATGGCACATCTAAATAGAAATCTTCAAGCAGCATTTGAACTTAAAATAGCTGCTGGACTTCTGGTGTTTTTTAGATTTCTTAGATCAGAGTAAAAGAACTTAAACATCAGAAAGCAATTTTAAAAGACCATCGCAATTTTTTAAAAACAAAATCTTATTTTGCTGAGGTCTGCATTATATTCACGATACTCTATTAAATATTTAAAATACTAAATATCCTTACTGAGTTATTTTTGAGGCTATTAATTGTTTCCAGAGTTCGTGGTTGCTGTGATTTTTAGGTCAATTAACAATATGGTCACAATAAATAAAAATGAGATTTTTTTTTTGTAACTGTAAAGCTAGACAGCTTCTTTCAGAAATGCGGTCAAACATTTTGAACAACTTTGCAATTTAAAAGCTGTATGTGCCAAGGATGGAGGTGGAGGACTGCCTCACTTTTACACAGAAAACTTGTTACTGTTGAGGTACTGTCAAGTTACGTGCTGCTTTAGTGGATTTCTGCGAGCTCTTCATTGACATTTTACGATGAGTTTATGGATCACAACGTATTGTGGCAATACGATAACCCTGTGTATGTGAAACATACTTTGAAAATCGTGTTTCTGGCAGAAACAGTGTCGTGTACAATCTTAAAGGTAATGGTAGTACAAGTGGTTGGACATACCTTCTTCATTCACCCAATTTTTATCTATTGTTGAATTTAGGTACAGATGTTATTTCCAATCTATAAATCATTTGTGACAATGCATGAGATAAGAAGAATTTTCTTCTGTCTGTTGAAGTTACTTATTACTTCCACCTGTACTTTCGGCCCATGTTAAGAACCATGAGGGCATTGCTTGATTTGGATACAGTCCCACTTTGGATAAGGTCAGGAGTTTCATTTTAGCTCTTCCTGAAAGTGGGCTCTTGGGCTGCAGTTAAAGTACACTTAAAGCTCTAATCAGAAATTTTGAGGAAGATGGCACCGCTGTATGTGAAGGGAAAAAAACTTAAAATCTAAACTTAATAGAGTATTTTTGTTATGAGTGATTCATAATCTCTTCTGAGTAGTCTGATACTTTCTAAGCTTTTAATTACATGAAGGAAAGGCCAGACTACTGTATGTTTAGTGTTTTAGTGAAGGTGGTATTAATTATTTTGTACTTGAAATGCATCTTCTCCAGATGGTCTGGAATAGCTTCTGAAAAGTTAATTTTTGGCGCATGTCTCATGTCAAATTTCTGGCCTCCTACCATAACAATATCAAAGGAATTTGCATCCTTTAAAATCTTTAAAAGTTTTGAAAAGCAAAAGCAAATGGAAATTCAGCTATTTGTAGAATTATCTTGTAAGTGCAGAAAAATTGGAAAATAATCCTTATATTAAATTCAGTCAAATCTAATCTAAGACAATAAAACCCTTTTTTCTTGCTGTTGTGGAACATGAACTTAAAAAAAAAAAAAAAAAAAAAAGTGTTAGGAGGATTTATTTCAGTTTGTCACTGAGCTTTTGGTCTTTGTGTCTGTGTTTTAGTTGCATGTGTAAGCATAGCGAGTAGAACAGTTGAGACAATATTCACTTACTAGTTCCAATCCTTACCTGGAATTTACTAACGTGACTCATTATTGAAATACTCTTCATTCTGCTTAAATGCTTCCCCGTATCCTACTTGCAGATCTTTCCTTTGTTCTCAAATGTTTAGTAACAAGAAGTATGAACTATACCCATCTCCCACAGACTAGAATGCCCTTTAATTGTATAGACTTAAAACTGTTCTAAGCACTTCCATAAATGAAAGTAAACTGGACAGAGTTTTCATCTCAGCTCTTCTAGTTGCACTGCAGTCCTTCCTTTGTGCAGGTGCAGTTGTTTGTAAGACAATAACATAGCTATATCTGCATACGTTAATTTAATATAATTGCTTGCGTATGCATTTTTTTACCAATACTTACTGCTGGCTTTTGCTTCTCTTGAAAATCTCAATTAGATTAAATTTGACCTAGCACTTGTTTGTGACTTCTATGGAAATGTAGGAAATGTGCAAGCTAATCCCAAATTTTGCACCTGGATGCTGTAGTTTCACCCTGAATAGCTTGCAGTGGTTTTTATTTTGAAGACATTTCATTTTTTAATAAATATAAATGGAGTTTTATTTTCTTTGTGACGCAATTTGTCTGTGGAAAAATCAGTCTCTTTAATTTCGTTCTGTATTTTTTGGGATCTGTAGAACTGTTCATCTCCTTCTTGCAATGACTGATCTTCACTGATGTTGTTGAGTCTTTTCAAGGAAGTGTCACATTTCTGATTTAGACTTTCAAAAATTAATATTCATTGGTGTCCCGATTCAAAATCAAGCTAGATATTTTGCACCAAATCTGTCTGTAATTCTATAAATCAGATAGTTTTGGTCCTCTTTGTAAACATTTGTTAGTAGTGCTAGTTTTTGAGAGAAGGATGTGCATTTTGAATAATACACAATGCATGGATGTTGGATGCCTAAATTAGCCAATTTCTGATCCTAGTGACTCTTTAATGATATAAATTTAAGCAGCAAAGATCTTCTCTTGAGCCTCCCATTGCTTGTGCGTTTCTAGACTCTTATTCTTTGTAATTCAAGTTTCTCCTGTGAAAATGTTTCAGATTTATGCAAAGTAACCACAATTGCCAAGTCATGAATAGGTTTTGAGAAAACAACAGAAATAAGTGTTCACGTGGTTTCTTTTAGTTTATCTGCTCTAGGGTACAACAACTAATATGAATCAGTAATGTTGCCATTGTGCTGAATTTGTTGTTGTTCCTATGTTCTCTCATGTATCTTATGAACCAAATCTATTGCTGTACAATTTTTATGAAACAATTCCTGTGAAACGTTCCGTAACTTCTTCCCTACATTCCCAGTCTTTTTTTTGAAAGTCTTTTTTTTTTTTTTTTTTTTTGAAAGATTGGAAATGATTTCTTATTTAAAATCTGTTTTTCTTAAAAAGAAAAATAAAAAAAAACCTTAAAATTGCTTTTAAGGTAACAGAACAATTCTTGGTCCTAAGTTGTATGCTTTTTTAAAAACATCTGCCAAGTGTTTTACTTTCCATCTTATCTGCAGCACGTATTTGACATTCCTCCTCTTTTTGCTTGTTACCAAATGCTTTGGCCTAGCTGTGATCCCACTTGATGGATTTAATTAATTTTGGATGTTAAGTAAAATGCATAAAATAAATCGTATCTTCATGGAAGATTTCTTTTTTAGAGTGTTTTCAATCCTAGTTGCTTTGTAACCAAAGGTGAGATTATGCTCTTCATATATTTGTGTCCTTCCCCCCTTTTTTCTTTTACTATGGTTAATGCATCTTTTACTTCTCTCTGTATTTTAACTGTGATTTAAGGATTATATCTAACTAGATTTAAATCCTACTTGTCAGGAGCAAAGTAGAGCACATGGCACAGAATGCTGAAATCATATTTGAGTCTTAATGTCAGAAAATTTTCATTAAAAATCAGACATTGTAATGACAGATGGTGGAACTGAAAATCACTACAGTAACTTTCCTCAAAACACACTGGTTGTCTGTGGGTTTAGCCTCACCTGGCTTTGTGCTGAATTCAGAGCATACAGGTCTATATAAATGTGTGCACTCATGTTTTTGTTGTTAGAAAAAGTGAGCAGATTTTGTACTTTATCTTTCCTGAAGGTTTTGGAAGTTCATGTCTTAATAATTAGGTGATATACCTATCCAAGACATGTTATGATCAGGATTTTTTTTATTTGTGTAAATTTGTCATAGTTTGTCATAGTTTTGATAACTGCTATCCATAAGTTACCCTGAGTAAGTTTGCAGATGACACCAAGCTGGGAGGAAGGTCCTCAATGGGGACCTGAACAGGCTAGATCGATGAATTGAGGCCAGTGAGATGAAATTCACCCAAGTGTCAGGTCCTGCATTTTGGCCACAACAACGCCAGGCAGTGCTACAGGCTTAGGGCAGGGGCACTTGAAAGCTGCAAAGAGGAAAAGGATCTGGTGAGGCCGCACCTTGAGTGTCCAGAGAAAGACTGAAGCTGGTGAAGGATCTGGAGCACAAATCTTATGAGGAGCAACTGAGGGAACTGGGACTTTTTAAATCTGGAGAAGATGAGGCACAGGAGAGACCATATAGCTCTCTACAACTCTGAAAGGAGATTGTGGTAAGGCATGGCCTCTTCTCCCTGGTAACTAGTGACAGGACAAGAGGGATGGTCTCACGTTGCATCAGAGGAGGTTCAGATTGGGTAATAGGAAGAATTTCTTCTCGAAGAGTGGTCAGGCATTGGAACAGGCTGCCCAAGGAAGTGGTGGAGTAACTGTCAAAGGAGATGTTTAAGAAAAAGATAGATATGGTACTTGGGGACATGGTTTAGTGGGCAGTAGTAGTGGTAGGCAGAAGGTTGGACTAGGTGATCTTAGAGGTCTTTTCCAACCTTAATGATTCTATGGATTCTTGACAGTAGCAACTCCTGATGCTGTTCAGTTAGAGTTGCTACTGTGTGATACAAACAAAGCCAATGAGATAAATTTTAAAGTTCTTACTCAGTTTAACACGTTCTTTCAGTTTTGTATCAGAAAAACACTGTATAGTAGTGCTCCATATTATCTGCATTTCCCAACTGATTTAAACTCCGTGTGTCAGAGAGGGAAAAGGCATAGTGCCCTTTTTTTTTTTTAAAAAAAAAAAAGTTACTTTTCTGAGGCATTTTCAATAATAAATCATTAAGTGAAAACCAAACACATCAACCCTGTAATCTCTTAGTCATGAACACAGAACAGTTTTGTGGAGAAATTAACAAATGGTGACAAATAGCCTATGGCAATAAAATGCACGCTTATTTCCTTTTCTTCCTTCTCTTGATGGGGGTGGTGGGAAGGCAGGGAAAGGATAATGGCAATACCAGACTGATCTGCGTGGAGTATCTCAGACTCTACTGCACATTAGAAAGATAAAATGAAGTCATGAAACCAGACCTTGCTGGTTTTATAACTTTAGGTTATTTTACTTTGGTTTTTAAAGAAGTGTAGTTATTCTAAATTCCTTTAAAAGAGGAAATTGTGCATTCCTGCATGTAGATTTCAATTAAAATTAGGGAATTACAATAATAGAATTTTCTGAGTGATTATGAAAAGTATTTAAAATGATATTTTCTTATGCTAGATAGTAACTATTTTAATTGGGTTATCAAAGTAACGATCACTTAAGATTTTTCTTTAATGTGTATTTTCCCAGAGATAAACATGTTCTTGGAGATGGGATGAAAAGTTCAGGAGAAAAAACAGTACAGATTAAATAGGTCCTATTTATAGTGCTACAAACATGCTGTTTTAATTAGTCTACTAAGCATTTTTTAGGGTTTCCCTTGGTAATTCCATCTAGTAATCAGTGGCCTTCATCTTCTGGCTTGTTGCACTGCGCTCTGCTGAAGTCCTATTGTCTTTGGTGTATTCCATTTGAAAATATTTTCCTTTGATCCAACTTCAAGCTGGAGTTGGGACTTAAAGTAGCTTTCTGCTTTTAATATTGCTAACTACTGATTCTGATCCCAGTTTTACAATAGGTTGATTATTTGCATTATGAGCTTTAGGAATCTTGTCTTTCTACTTCTACCTGTAAATATAAGCATATCTGTCCTTTGACCAGAATAAAAGTTGTGTTAAGCAGTTTTTTTCTTGTACTCAGAAAGTATGTCAATAGGTGGACTAGTGAAAGCTGGTAAAAACAGCATCAGCCAACATGGTAATTTGAAAAACAAACCAACTGCAAGCGTTACGATGAAGCAAAACCTGGGTGCTGGAAAGAATGAAAGGGAATAATGCCATTGTGTCTTAGAAATCCATATTGCTTAGTATATGGCTCAAAGTTCAGTCAAGCTGACTGTCCAAATGTGTAAAACTGCTGGGAGCATCATTTCCTGATGCAGAATTGCTGTTTCTACAGAAAAGCTTAACAGCATGCCAAATGGGCTGAGACTCAGATGTCTATCTTTGAAGGTTCCTTAAACATTAGTCTATTTGTACTCTTTGCAGTATCTACTTTCATGAAGCCAGAAATAAAGCTGATGTTAGACAAGGAAACTGAAGGATCCCACTTTTTTGTTTGCTTTGCATGCCATGCTTTGTCATCGATTTAATTGTTAAAAACTTTTAAAAATTACCTATTAAATACCGGGTTCAGAGAAAAAGGAGAGTCTTTCCTAGCACAATAATAATAATCTTTTTTCATCATCTGTGGATCTGAGGAAATATTTCAGTCTTCAACTATTTTCTGGATAAAGCATTACAGATAACCTGTCCCCAAGAATCTAAAGAACTAAATTTATTCTCAACACAGAAAAGGTGATGATTCAAAGTAACAGGAGAAAGGCATTGAAAACAATGAAGGGAAGTTATTACTTCCCTTGTTTAAACAGATTGGAGAGCATGATATTATCAAAAATAAAGTATAGAAGTGAATAGAATGTAGTTGAAATAGACCTGATCAAATGCTTTCTTAGAAGAAAAAGAATCAGGGAATGTATGATCAGTTTTCGAAAGGTTCCAAGAGTTTGGATATCTGTCATTAAGTTCATAGATTTAAAGGAGGGAATAATCTATAGCTATGCATATTCTCAACATAGCTTAAAAAGTTGGTGAGATTATTTGGATATCTAAATGAGGAAAAAACATTTGAAGTTATGATATTCAGAGGTGCTGTCACTTCTGAAATTTCACAAAGAAAAGGTTAGGTGACTTTAGCATTGTTTATTACACAGAACTTGCCATATAAGCCAAATTTTGCCTATGTAGAACTTGTGCTGTGTAACAGATTCAAATTTGATTCCAAAGAAATTGATTGAAAAGGAAACTAAAACCAGAATGTGGGGAAACTAAAACAATAATGCCTTGGTTCTAAGCAAATGTCTGTGCAGAGCCTAGAAAACCTGTTTTGTATCTGCATTTCAGAGGCCATATCTGTATCCTTTCTGCAGGTATTAAGGTGTTTCTTTAATAAATACAGTTCAAGCCAACTATATGTTTATGCATAGTTTTTTGTTTCAGCTATTTTTTAACCCCAGGTATAATTTTCTGTGAAGGTTCTGTTGTAAAATATTATTCCTCTTTCTAAAGAAGGGGAAAAATGTTAAAATGAGCCGTTAGAATTCTTCAAAGAAAGAAGCTGGTTCTTTTCTTTGTTAGTGGATTTTTATTGGACAAGGTATGTCTGCCACCTTTCCAAAAATAATTTATTCATCATCAGGCAACATGCATCATAGAAGCAGATCACCTGGCAACACCCTGTTTGACAATTACTTTGCCTTGCTTAAATGATTTGTTTAGTTGTAAGAATGTACATCTCAAATTTTTATAACGTGATAGATTACTGAACTTGCATAGCATGAAGTGTAAGTGGACAAAAAACCTCAAAACTCATTTAATACCAAGCCAGACGTATCTGCGCTCATCACCCTTCTAAAGTTGCCGTAAAAGAGAAGAAATGGGCTTTACAGCAGCTGTTGATTGTCAACAGATACTGAGCTCCTTTGAACATCAGGGGAAATATGGATTGAAAACCACTGGTAACTTTGTCTGCTGTCCTCAGATTTTAATAAACAGTAGACTATTTATATTGGACATTTCTGCTGTTGTTCACCATTATGCAGACACACAATGGGGACTGCAGTTACTATCACAGCTTATGTTTTTGTGGATTTTACAACTGGAAGTATCCCCTTAAAACTTCTGAACTTTTAGATGTTTCTGTATTCACATATAGAAGTTTTTATTGTATTGTAAGAAAGAAGCATTTTTTCCTGGAAATGCAGGGTAATTCTTGCAGTATGGAGATGGTTGTTCTGGCTTCATGCCTTTTAGGTTTGGCTTACTCAAGAAGCGATAACATCAATCTAAAACAGACCCACTAAAATAATGTCAAAATAATCTCACTCTCATACCAGAAATACCCATTTGTTTTACAAGGGCTGCTCTGAAACGAATGCCTCCTGTTTTATTATACTGGCCCACAATGTAATAGGTGGTGATTGGTGGCATGACAGTAGAGGTTGAACCTTCCCACCAGTATTCCATTATGTTTTGTTGCTGTGTGACAGATGGCAGCAGAGGGGCACTCTGACAAAATGGTGTTTGATATGGAACTGTATGTGAAGTGTGCTTGAATTCCTCCATACAGGAAAAAATTGCATCCTCTAAAATCCATTGATGCTTGCTGAACATCTCTGGAGATCAAACAGTGGATGTGAGCGCTGTAGGCGGTGGGTGATGCATTTCAGCTGTGGTGACACCTCCGCAAGTGCAGACTTTGGAGCACAGCGTGCAGGCTTTTGTTTATCACTGGCAAAAATGCGTAGCTACTGGTGGTGGCTACTGAAAAAAGGTGTCTTGTAGCTGAGAATTTGCTTCATCAAATAGTGTTGTTATGCTCTTTTTATATGTTGCAGTTTCCAAGGAAATAGGAGGCATTACTTTCAGAGCAACCTACGTACTTGTATAACAGTATTGCTCTGAATGGTGGCACTTCCCTCTGTAGTTTAGGCTTTGTGCTATGCTGTAGCTGTGTTAGTTACTCTCAAAGACTTTTACATCCTTGTCATTGAGAAGAACTTGCTTGCAATGTCAAATAAGCTTTAGCTCTCTCTTCTTTGAATGCTTGCTTTGTGCTTTGTATGCCATGTCTCAGGCATCCTGTGGATTCACCATAGACTTATCCCAGGAGCATATGTATGTCTTGCTTTCCTAGAGAAGTCTGTGCAGAAATAAAAGAAGCTTCAGCTCCCTTTGGCTACGTTATGGAGAAACTTTGGTTGCCTTGTGACTTGCATTGCTGGAATCTTCCCTGTTCAGTTCCCTATGCAGCCATAGGCCCACAGGAATAATTCTCCTTGTCAATGTCTAACTTTTATATAGAATGTAGAAGTCTTTCTCGTCATTCTTTGTGGAGTTTGTGAATAGCATGACATTAAAAAAAAAAAAATCTAGGAAGAAGAAAAACACTCTGAAGGGGGTGACTATGTTGCTATCTTAGCTTTGTATGCTTAAGCCCAGTAGATGTGCACACTTAAGACTGCTTAACTTTAAGTGCACCAAGCAATCCCTGCAGTACACAGTTTTTATGTGTCTGGTGTTGCTGTTCCTCTGGATTCTTTAATTATTAGTCTTAACGATGATGGTGTGGACCCTGAGCTTGTATGTTCTGAGTAGTTAATATTCTTGTCTTCCTGGCAAATGTGTTAGTTGATTTCTTTAATTTGAATAATAATAAGCAATGGTTAACTGTCTTTTATCAATGTGATGGCTACCTGCCTGAGAAATTTTAACCTTATTTTACCTTGTACATAAAGGAAGCCATTATAAGGAGAAAGTGATACTTAGGTAGCTTAACTTTTGTACAAGTTATCTGCATGTCTTGAAAAGTTGAATGGTATCAAACAGAATATCCTTTATTTTCCACTTTGCTATAGTGATTTTTTTTTTTAGTATCTTAATTCATAAATGATGCAAAGCACTCTCACAGTTACCAGAAGTATGTAAGTATGTGTGCGTATGTATGTATGTGTGTAAAGCAGAAGCACTGCTGAGGCATACTTTAAGACCTGGTGTGACCTGACCAACTGTTGATGGTAGCTCTAATTTGAGCAGGAGCTTGTAACACAGATCTTGGAGAGCTCTTCCAAAAACCCTTTGTTGTGATGATTTGTAATGTTTTTTTCTTTATTATATTCTATACTGTTCTTGAAGTACTTTGCTATTTTCTCTCATTATTGTAATCGTATGTTTTCCTAAGGCAGATGTTTCAGTGAACCTGCCTTCCGGCACTTAAGAGACATGTTTTCTTTTTAAATTTTTGAAGGCAGATGTTGCCTTAGCTTGGGTCATTGGTTAGTTCACTGAAGTTTCATTTGATTACTTTCTGCTGGAAAAGACTTCATAACTTTTTTCATTTCTGTTGGCTTCAATACTGACGTATTCATGGAAATTCAGCAAGCTGTTTGAATGACTTCAGTCCATGCTATCCATTTTTTTTTCTCTTCGCTTAACAACATTTGTCTCATTTTGTTCAAGTATAATAAAGTAATTAAAATACATCAGAAGACAGAGGAAAGAGAAACACTGGTGTCTTCTGCAAAGAACACCATGTTGACAAGAGAGAGTGGGAAGATACTATCGTAGATTTCCTCCTCTAAATTATTTAATATGTAGTTTCCATGCTGGAGATAAGTTCATGGATGACTTTACTGTTTACTTACAAGGCCTTAAATACAGTGATAGTTTAGACGTTGTCTGTTTACTGTACAAAGTTAAGCCGAGAGCACTGTTTGTCCAGCAGCCAGCTGCTCAGTTGCTATGTAAGTGCCAAATGAGTCATGTCTTTGTTTCCTAAGGCTCTTTAAATGTAAGGCCTAGGGGATTTTAGTAGGCTACTGGGCTCGTACCCGCAGTTTCATTAACTTTTTTTCCATTTAAATTATGCTTTCTGTTTCAAAGGTGGTTGAAGGGATTTATGCATTATTCCCGACTATTTGCTTTCATAAGCTAGAAAGAATAATATGGAAGGCCACCCTGCAAAAAGCAGCTTACTGCAAAAGTAAAAGGAGGTTTTCTTGTTATTAGAATCATTGGTTGGGCAGGAAATGCCTACTGCAAATATTCTTTGCCTTGGAAGCTCAAGTTTTGCTGCTACTTTCAGATTTTAGGAAAGTGAATTAACCTGTGACAATGCTTGCAAGCTGGAGTTACATTCATTCCTTAATAATATCAGTAGGGAAAAACTATTTTTGTTCCTTTTTCAGTGGCATTATTTTTGTATTACAGGACTGTATACCTGCTCAGCTTTTCAGTGGTGTTTCTTTACAGGGATTTTACTTTGGGTCTTATAGTTGGTCATCTGGAGTTAATTTTTTTCTACCTTTGGGGAGCTAAAGATGGCTTGAATTGATAGACCCATGTTGTCTCTGTTTAACTGGCATTTTGCATGTGCTCTGTGCTAATGTTTGCACTATACAGCGTAAGCCACTTCTTCTGTCTTATTAGAGAGGTTTTTTTCCTTGCCGTTTGTCCTTCTAAAATGCACTGAATTTTATTATATTCTTTTAAATTTGATGCAAAATGTTACTGTCTGCATGTTTCATGTTGTCACTAATGAACTTGTTGTTTAGCCAAGTGGTCTGGATTTGTGTAGTTGTGGAGGTGCAATACAGAACTCTGCAAAAGGAGAGCCAACAGTTCTGAAGTAATGTGCTGATTCTGATCCAGATTGGTTAACCAGAGTACCATTAAAATATCAAAAGACTAACAGTGTTTTGCTGTACTATGCTACTTGCAAAATTGCACTGCTGGCATTTAGTGACAGTAATTAATGATGTCTATGGGACTGGCATCTCTATCTGCTTTTGGCTTACTCATTTGTGTTCATCATATGAGAAAGCAGTGGAGTGAAAAGACTGTGGAAAGAAATTCAAATTGTAATGCTAATGGTCAGCATTTACAGACTGGTAACCTGGCTAAAGCAGATACAGCTGTTAGACATCAGATATTCAAAGTGCGCTTACCCAAATCCGATGATCCACTTTAAAAGTGTGTAGAAAGCATACTAGTTAGCTAGGTAGTCAAAGGATTTAATTGAGTTTATTGTCTAACCTGATGTTCATTTAGATTTTTTCCCAAAACTTGACTAAGAAAATGAATTTAAAAATAAATGTGAGGAAAGAAAATAGATGAGTGGTCAAACAGTTAATATTTCTGAATTAAAACCTCATGATGCAGTATTCTAATTCCTATATTTCCTATGAACTCTTGAATGTTTTTTTTTTTTTTTAGCCCTTTTAACTAACATAAACCACATGAATACCAGAGGCATTCATTTTATGCAGTAAAATGGATTGAATTTAGTAAAATTTTCATAAATTCCAGGTTTATACAGGATCAAGCTTCAAGTGCCATGATAATTACAGTGTAGATAAGACAATGCAGAAATACACATTTGACCTTTCCTCGTGTAACTAAAATGGCTTTGTTTAAGATGCAGATCCAGTCATCTTGAAATGATGTTGTTACTTGTTTATTAAAATGTCAATGAATTAGAAGTTGGTCATCAAACCCTTTGCAGCCTAGGAAGTTCTTTTTTATCAGGATAAGTGTTTTGGAGGGATTCCTGCAGACATTAACCTTGTACAGTAAACAGCCATGATGTGTGAAGTTAAGCTGAAAGTAATGCTTTTTGTTCAACAGCCGTCTGTTCAGAAGAGCTTGCTGCATAGAGGCCAAATGAATCATGTCTGTTTCCTAAACCAGTTTTTTCCTGTTTCTTATTTATTAATGCAGGCTCTCTCTTAATGACAGGCAAATCAGAGAAAAGAGTGTTCCAGATACTTAATTATTATTTGCTTTTTGCTTATTTAGAAGTTGTGCTGGTAATTGGTGAGACAAAGCATATTAAAGTTGTGGATAGGTCTGCACTTCATCTACTTGTGATTCACTACTCCTTAAATGGCACAATCATTTTGTCCTTACTTTTTCTTTCTCGATCTGCTTGAGATATTGAACACAGCGAGCTCAGAAAGGGAAATCCACTGTGTTCCTGCCTGCCTTATGGACAGGCTGCTGCTTAACATGTAAGAGTTGGTTCCCTGGAGGCAAGGTCCTCTGCTTAACAGCTGTGAGGGTGAGTGGCAGGTGGGGGCTTCTGGCCTTTGTTCTGACCTTAACCAGGCTGTTTCTGGGTCTTGCTGGGGAAGGAGGTCTCCTGTTTCTACGAGAGGCATCCTCTCTTAGCCCCTGGTGAGCACTGAATTCAGTGGGAATTAGCCATCCTTCTGTTGCTGATGATGTTGCTGGTATTTGATATGATATTGTGTATTGGTAAAACAGCACTCCTTTTGAGTTTAGAGACTTTTTTCCACTCTTAAGCACAGCAGAGATCGTTTTTCCCTTTCCTTTATTCTCCACTGAAAGATGAAGGCTTGTATTGATATATTTTCCTCCTTGTCACATTTCTTACATACTTTGCTGTAAGGAATAAGTGAATGTAGACACAAGGAGTGGAAAGTAAAGGCAAAAGGGCTGACTGCTGAGGGGCACTAAAGTAATGGAAAAGAAAAAGGAGCAAGAGAGGAGGTGCAATGATGGCAGGAGAAATGTGCCAACGAGAGGTACTGCTGGTACTGCAGGTCAGTTTAAGATACTTGAGAAGGTGAAGGGTTAAGGAAACAAAAGCTTAGAAAGGCTGGTAAGGGGAAACCATTTCCTGGGAGTGACACTCAGAAACGTACAATGGAAAAAGGGAAAAAGTGGAATTTTAAGTATGAGAAGAGCAAATAGAACAAACACAAGAGGTGTAGTTAGTTCTAATAACTGAATGTTAAATGCTGCATGTAAAATGCATAGAATTGACACACAGATAATGGTTTCACTGTTTATTCCTGTTACTGTTAGTTTATATTGTAATCATCAAAACATTTGACTTCAGCTTCAGATTTTGCTGCTGTCAAGCATAACATTGGATAGCTTTGTAACTTGTGCTGCATAAAAGTAAGGACTTAAAATAAAACAACAAAGTGACCAAAAAAAAACATCAGCAAAGCGTCTTTTAATCTACGGTTTGCACTTATAGGGGCAGTAGCTGGGTAATCTGCTTGATCCTAATGTTGCCATTTCTGTTAGTGGCAACTCAAAAATGAAGGTGAGAGAAGTGGTTTCACACAAGACTGTGGGAAGCTGCTATTGCGTAAATCACCTTTGGCTTTCCTCAGAAGCAGCTGTTAAGTTATGGGTTGTACAAATTCACAGGATAGTACTTAAGTGGCTACTCCTTGTACTAACCTCCTTGTGTACTAACCATGCTGCTCTTCATATTACTGAAGGCAATGGTCTGCTGTTAACAGAGCTACCAAGGTGATCTGATAATGTCAAAGCATAATATTTTCTTAATATTTCCAGTCAAGATGATACCAAATTCTTGAATGTTTTTTTCCTTGAGTGAAAAATTACACAGCGTTGTTTCTATACACTCGTGAGATGTTAGTCTACACATAAGAACAGAGAAAGAAAAATTGAAATATATTCATTATTAAGTTAACTAAACAGAGTGGATTCACCTGAGTTGGAAGGAAAGCATGCAGTTTATAAATTGCTAAGTAGTGTGTAATTACTGCACATGTTTTGTATACTTAAAGATGCATTTCACCATTAAGTATGAGAATCTTGGAAGCATACCTTCTAGCAAATACATCCTTTTTGCAAAATTGGCAACTCCTGTAATGCAGAATGTTCAGCCTGTGGTTGACTTTGAAAAAGGGAGGAGCAGTTGAGTTGTGCTGCTTGTAAAAGATTGGCAACTTCTTGTTACTTTTTCTTACTACAGGTTGCTTTACACCACAGGCTTTGAATTTTTTCCTTAAAAGGAAGAAATAATTAAGGGTTTAAGAAAGAGGCTGACCAATTGAAGAGCTGGGCAATTTTCAGTGTTGCTTTTGATTAGTTTTATCACAGGCTGGTAACATTTACTTGCTTTGAGTAAACAATTGAAGTGCATTTTAAATGTGAACATCTTGTAGCTATGAAGCATATTTCAAATATTTTCCTTTTTATTTTTAAACAAAAATGAGCACATCTATCTTAAGTACATGTGTACTATTTTCACTGTTGGTTACTTCTATTTGTTTGAACATTTTCCTGTTGTTTATGGGTCTTTCTTTAAAAGTTTTTTTTTTTTTTTCATAGAACATAAGCTGATTTAAAAACTAATACCATTTTCCATATTAAAAGAAGAAAGTGCTGTGGAGGGATTATCATTATATTAGAACTATTGTTAAGTATAAAAGAGTGTGCTCAATTTAGAGTAACCACTGCACACTGAACTTTGTGGATTATGTGGTTAATTTTTACAGTCTTGGTTGTAAGATCCTGTAAAACTTAGGCAAATGAGAAGGGAGATGGGCATGATCTTGATATGAAAGCTGCAACCCAGAGTCACTTGGTTTTCTTCTAACCATACTTTCGTAGGTGTAAATTTGAAATTCTTACAAATCCATCTGCCATCTTGTTTGCTCTGGCATCCCCTATGAGCAAGGTATTTGCTGCCTGTACCTATCTTAGACTCATCACCTACACGGGGTTGGATGGGACCTCACAACCTTACCTGGTTGTGTAATCCAGCAAGATCAGTTTTGGCACAGAAAAAATGAAGGTAGGGGAGAAAGATGAAGGAGAAAAGAGAGAAGAGCATAGGAGAAGCAGCTGACGGAGGAAAGAAAGTAAAGAGAAAAGAAGTAGGGGAAGCGTGAATGTCATATCATCTTTTCTCACAGTTCTGTGATGGCACAGTGTTTGGCATCTTTCTTAAAATCCCTTGATTGTATAATACTGTCTGCTTTCATTTTAGTATTATAATTCCATGGCCCCTGGGATTCTGGAAAAAATAGCTCTAAAATGTGAATCTCGAGGCTTCAGAATGAATAAATGGATGAATGGAGCATATGATCAGTTGGCTTAAATGTACAGAAGCTCACAGTTTTAAAACTAACCTTGTGTTTTGGAAGAGGGGCTGATACGTAATTTTTCTAAACCATGTTTTTGGCAATATTGTGATATGGAAAAAATCAGAAGTAAGCATGGTTCTAACCAATAGATGCTCATTAATTTGAATACATCTAAAGGCTTCAGAATCTAGTATAAAATACATAGTTCAGAAGGTATAAATCATGAATTAGGTCTTTGAAAACAACGTTAGCTATTTGTGTCTGGGTTGCTTTTTGGTGAAGATTTAGAACATAAATATTTTACAAATTGGCAAAAAAAAAAAAACCCAAAACCAATACAAACAAACAAACAAAAAAAAGCACAACAAAAAAACCAACAAAACAAAACAAAGAAAAAACCCATGTGGAACAATCTAAGCTTTTATAAGTAGAACATAGTTGTATTCACTCAGAGGCAGCCCAGCGTTAATTTTCATTTCTTTTCAAGGGCTGATCTGTTGATCTTTTTTTTTTTTTAAAGAAAAGATGGCATTCTCATGATGTTTAACTCCGTCTAATATAGAAAGGGAAGCAGGCTAAATTCCTACTTAAGTTGTCAAAGGACAGTTTTCATATCTGTCTGACCTTTTTAAACTATACTAAGATAGTGTATGTGAGATAAAACTATATTTTTATGCCTAAAATGATAAAACCATTCTGCAAAGCTTGCCTTAATAAAGAACAGATTGGTTAGTAAGACAGGAGGAAGGGACTCCTACCTAAAAACCAATAGAATGTTCTTGTGGAGTTCACTTGCCTTTCCTGTTCTTTTTTTGTTATTGCCCTATAATTTAAACATTACATAAACCATGGTTTTTTGCATTCTGTTCTCATACTTCCTTGACTGTAGCTAAAATTTCACCACATTCAATCATAAAAACCTTTATATAGTGGAAAAATGGTGAATACTTTGTGATTGTAATTTCTGGCCTTGTATATTGACTGAAAACTCATTCTATACATTCTTCAGGATAGTATATAGTCTTTATTGGTGCTGTTTGACTTTAGGGATGTTTTTGCTTGTCTAGTTGTTTAAGACTGTTTGTTTGTTTTTACAGTGAACGCTAAGGCCCTTATTCCACTCCTATGCACTTTAGTAAGTTCTTGAATGCTGTTAGCTTTTCAAGACTTGCCAGGTACATTTAAGTGTGTGAAGTATGGTCCTTGCAGGATGAAGGCTGGTGTGTTCTAAACTGCACTGCACTCCCTATAATGAATACTGGCTCTTGTCAGTCCATCTGTTATATGTAGTCTCATCTTTATCAGGGGTGAATGCAAAAGAAAAAGACAGCTTCCTTCAAAATTGGATTATTGTTGTGATGCTAAGCTAAGCAAGTTGTGTTGGAATAGCTAGGGCACAAATTAACAATAGAAATATCTGATGATCTGATAGGAAAAGGTGAATGGACAGCATGCTGAGACTATTTAATAATAGCTGTCTTCCTTTACTAAAGATTGCTGCTTTTAGGAATGCATGAAGCTGTAGAATTAGCAAATGTACCTATTACATCTTTCAAAAAGTGTCAGCGTGTCCTGTTACCTACAAGTAAAGGCATTGCAGCTCTTAAGGGGTGTTTCCAAACTTTATAGATCCAGAAGATGTTCTGATAAACATCCATTCAGGGGACAAAAGAAAAAAAAAAACACCTTCCTGATAACTGACTGCTGATTCCTTCTGTTGATAATAACCCACTCCAGGTAGTAGGATATCTTTCTATCTGCTTGAAACAGGCATATTGTAGAATGAGCTGTTTTAGAAAAACCTTAACAGCAAAAATAGAGGAAAATGAGGTTTTCCTCCATTGCAACCTGATCTGTAAAACATTGTTTTCCCTGGACAATTTTGTTCATAGTTTATTTTTCCAAGAGTTAATGGAGAGAGAGTTGAAAAATGGAGGTGAGTTGTGGAAAATAGTAACAAAACGGCTGGTTGTTAGTGAATATTGTGAGTTCTTATTATTTCCTCACTCTGTTTTTCTCATGCATGTGATTTAAAGAAACAAATAAACAAACAAAACCTCCTAGGATGTTCCCTGATAGTATCAATGCATTAAAATTCTGGTACAGAAGTAAGGAAATGAGTAATCGGAGCCAGATTTTTCAGTTGTGGTTTGTTTGTTTTAATTTTTATTATTTGGCCCTACTCTGTTACTTTTGAAATTAAATCAGTGGGAAAACTGATTTAAGAGGAAATCAAGTTCACCAATGCAGGAAGTCCACACTGAAAAAGCACGAGACACTGGAATATTTCTAGTGTACCTGCATTAACTTATGTCCACATTATATTTCCTTAAAATAAAATAAATATACCTAATGTGGGGTAAGAGAGACCAGAATAACAATTTCCAAATGTTTAAATTTGGAAGAATAAATGAGTCGGTACTAACCACAAGCTACCTGACTGAGCACATGACTTAGTCTTCAAATAACTAAGATGACTGAAATATGGTAGGAGGCACTGGAATGGCGGTGGAGGGAGGTGGTGGAGTCGCCGTCCCTGGCAGTGTCAAGAGGTGTCTGGATGAGGAGCTACAAGATATGGTTTAGTGCTTGTGTAGCAATGGAAATGGGAGGATGGTTGGACTTAGATGATCTTGTAGGTCCTTTCCAGCCTTGTGATTCTATGGTAGAATGAGCTCCTGTATCTCTGGCAATTAAAGAAGTAGTGATAACTTATCTTGAGTCATCTATGTAGAGGAGCTAAGAAGCAGGTGATTGCTCATCATGAATGCTATGAAACTTACGCTTTACTAACATGTGATATTGCAGATTTTACAACAAGAATTTTTACAACTCAGCTACAAGCTTCTTTTGACTGTACTGTAGGATTCTTTTAACATTAGCTCCAGAATTAGAGAAAAGGATGCCTTATGTTATGCACTGGCGATAAAAAAAATAATAAATTGTATTCCCCAAAACAGTAGTAGAGACAAAGGAGCTTGATTTGTTGCTTCATTGGTGGGGCTGTTACCATTTCAGAAGTCAGTTCAGTTCCCATCAACTCGTATAACTGCATGTTTTTGTTGTGATGTTTCAAAAATAGGGGTGTTTTTTCTTTTTTTCCTGATGATTATTTTTCCTGGCCTTCTGAATGTGAATTTGATTCTTGAGCCTTTGTATGCTTCTGGAAATAGGAAAATATTCTCATTATAATGTAGATGATCATTAAATACCTATTTTGAAATTCTGTGAAGCTCTCTCAATTAAATGTTTCTATTTACTTTTCAGCGACAGTGATTTGGAAAATTCACCTATTGTGTAAATAGATTTTGCTGGATTGCTGGATTATTGAAGGGAACGGATGCGGTGGAGAACAAAAGCAGTGGGACTTTTTCTTTGAGAATACATCTGATGTTTTCTTTGTTACAGTCAAGTTAGTTATTGCCTTTGCCTAATTATATTTCTTGCAAGATTTGCAGAGTTCTTTTTAATAAGGCGTTCTTATTTCTGGCTAGTAAGAATGTTCATTTATAAATGTTAGCTGAGCTGGCATTCTTCATCAAACATCATCATGTTTGAATTCAGCTTTTTCTAGGAGTTGTATGGAAACCACTTTTTGGGTGTATTAACCTGACAAGTATGGTACATAAGAAGTAAAATAAATAAAAAATAAGAGTGATGAGAAAGCCCAGCAAGCTCCCTCAAACCAGACAAGCAAACAACCTCTAGGCCCCAAACTGAACCAAAAATAATGTAGCAGGAGATACCCTTCACCTTGATGGTGGTATCAGGTGATATGGGAACCAAGTATAAAGAAGCAATTAGAATATGCTGAATTGTCAAAAGAAACCACCAGAAGAAAAATAGCCTTGGTTTCAGAAAATCTTTCTTAGATTAGCATAAAAAATTGAAATGTCTCTCATGGCTTTTGATTGATAGTTGCTGAGTCTTTTTGTGTAATTAAGATCAAGTCTCCTTAATCAATATAGCAGTACATCTGCTCTATCCTCATCTCAGTGAGAGGCAGCCTTTCACATTATCATTTGGTTAGCTGAGGGATTATGGGAAATCTAATTAAAGATAACATGCTAAAACAGAAGTATGTAACAGTAAAAATAGTAGAAAGTATGCATTGTGAGCTTGTGTCCTTGTTTTGGTAGCTGCTTGCTACATTACACTGACCTAAGATGAAGTAAGGATAGGGCCTTACAGGTTGTGTTTGGATTTTGCTGCAGGAAACCTTAATGGCTTTTCAAGTTTTACTTACGAAATTCTGAATTATCATTTGAGGACTGATGGATTATATGAACTTGAGCCCTGACAAAAGATGACACAGAAATAGAGGGGTACTTGCTGGCTGAACAATTACATTTCTGTGTGCAAGAATGCAAAAGCTGTAAGTGCCATAGAGAGTTTAAAGTCCTGCTTGACAAGGACTGAATTAGCAGTAATGTTAGATTTACGAATTTAAATTAAATATTTTCATTTCAATCGTTAATCAGAAATGAAAATAAATCTAAGACTGTCTGGCAATATGTCAGCTGAGTTCTTGTGACAGGAACAAAGCACTTCTTAATGGTTTTTCAGTGTATGGTAGGAAAAGGTCACGTTCTTCAAGGTTTTGCCTTGTCAGGATGAACTATCAAGGTACCATATCTCATTATTCTTGAAAACAGTGATTAGCATTATTTATCATGACAAGAGTTGAGAAATGCACAGCGAGATGTTGTGTTTTTAGACATAGAAGCTGTAGTTGAGTTTAATGCCTGTTTTCTGTAGCGAAGGATGAACACACACACCGTGCCAACATTCCCTAAAGGCTATGTTATGGCTCACTCACTTTCCGTAATTCTAGCTACTGCACATCAGATACAGAGGTAGACAAAAGACCTATTGATTTGAGCTTGGTTTTCTCTCTTTTAAGGGAGTATGTGCTACTTATTTTCTGCACAGTAAGGATTAAACCTTGTTGGTAACTATGAAGAGTTGCATTTTAGAGAGTTTTTAAAGGCTATTAATAGAAATTTTTGAAAGTATTTTGTATTAACTTACTAATAAGCTGGTTGTCTAACTGAAGATTAAATAGTGGATCTGTTGCTGATGAAAGCTGCTAGCTTTTGTTTTGATTTTAGTGACTAGGATCTGTTTTGCTGACTGCACAGAATGAGAATTTGGAGGGTTTTTCAGTAGGTATACTTGATACTGATAAATCCCTGACATGTCAGAAAAACCTTAGAGTTGGGGAATAAAAACAGAGAATTTGGGGAAGGCAATTAAGGGCATTTTTGTGCAGGGATTTGTGTGCTGTTTGGTGCTTGGCAGGTGTGGTCTATCTTTCTATCTGGCACAACAAAACAGAACAGTTGTGCTAATGTGTGCTGAGAGGTGGGATTAATAACAAAATTGTCTGCCTGGTCACTCTCAAAATTAAGAAGATTTAAAGTTGAAAGCAGGTATAAGACCACAGTACAAAAGTTGCCAGGGAACAATGTGGTTACAAAGAACCCCATTAAATGAATTGCAGAGATGACTTGAGTTCAGAGTTGAATTCTGAGAGCTTTCCACCAAGTAGATTTGCATTTTTATATCATGAATGAGCTTTAAGTACTTGCATTATTTGTTTTTACGAAATAGAAAGAAAGAAAATTTGTGAAGGTCAAACTTAGTGGTGTGTGGTAAATACTTAAGATAATGCTTGTGAGAGCAAATGCTTGTTAAAATCAGTTCAACGTATATGAAGGGGGAAGAGGGAAGGCTAGCTGGCCCTAAATGCAGAGCTGTCGTAGCAGTGCTGCTATTGCTGCCCTCAAAGAGCTGTTGGGACAGCTGGGGTTTACCAAACTGAGGTGCTGCAGTGTGTTTGTAGCCAAACAAGTATTCGGTGCGAAGGACTTCTAGTGGGGTTCTAAGGAAGCTGGATGTGCTGGGAAGTCTGGGCTTGTTTGACTGCTTGTTTGCTTATCAGGTGAAGGAATTCAAATAATCCAGTTTCTTGCTGCCTCCACATAAAGAATCTGATCAGTGCTTTTGGTTTTAGAGCAGCAACTATTTTTAATAAGTACTCTATGAGATGGAATTGAAATTAAAACAAAGACCATAAGATCTGTTGATTGATGAAGATAAACCCAAGTAATAGCCCATGTTATCTAGATAGAAGTCCTTGTTAAATAAATGTGCTCTCTTTATCACAGTTACGTTTCATGTATGTGAGATACAGAAGACAAATATAAATAGTATTTTTTTCTCTTTCCATTGTTGGAGGCTGTTGAAGCAATAGGGATCAATGTATTAGCTAAGAACCAATATATTACCATTTACTGCATGTGCCTGACAGTAGCTACTTTTAAAAATTAAATCCATTCAGGTTGTGTGTGCATGTATGTGCAAGCACGCATATATGTGCACATAGTGTGGTTTTTTAGGTACGGCGTTTTGTGTGCATACTAACATCACAATATCTGCCTGTAACAAATGATAGGTTCAACCTCACAAACTGGATTTCTTGCTTAGGTATGCTAACAGCCCTTGATGTTGCATGTGCTGAAATGCTGCTGCTTCCACTGGATTCGTTTAAAATTGGAGGTGTTTCAGGAAGAGATGTTAAAATTGAAGGCAGGCATAGTTCTTGTGGGTGATTGGCATATGAGGAATTACAATTTAAAATATAGTCTGTAATAAAGATTTTCCAAGCTTTTGCTCTCAAACAAAATAAATGGTTCATTAAAATGTTATTATTTTGCATGATGCGATAAAGGTTTCCTATCCACATTCCTTACATACATTCTTGTTGTATTTTCTAGACTCATGGTTATAGCATATTTTGAAATGTAATGATGGCTTTGATTCTGTAAAATATACTATTTTATGATGACAAAAGAGAAGGATGTAATATTTTCTAATAGATGTTGGAGGCTGTATCCAATCTCTTAATATCCATTAAGCAGTGGCATACATTTTAGTATCACAGTGCAGTAATTACTTAAGTACAACCTTTTAAAACAAGATGCATAAGGATATTGTATGTGTTTGTTTTGGCTGCAAATACTGTTAATAGGTTTGAGCCTTGTTTCTGATTAATTTGGAGGTTTGGTTATTATCAGGCTAAAGCTTATTCTCACGTGTTCCTAAGGATACATTAACAGCAACAGCTGTAAGGTTTTGTGAAGGCAGAAAGCTCTATGGAGTATCTGTAAATTTAGCTGAAAGTGGATTTGGATGCCCAAGTGTTTTAGACATTTTTTAGTTTCAGCCATAAATTTCAGATACCTGTGCTTTGCTGTTACCCATCTGAAGTAACGTATGTTGAGAAGTGCTCATCACTGTTCAGACGTTTTTCTCTGTTATCCTCAGGAAAGATGTCTAGAGATCGAGCTCTGAGGAAACAGCAGCAGTTGAATAACTTGGTAGCAGCAGTGACAAAGCTTGCTAAGCCTGGAGATGTGATTGTGGATTTCTGCAGTGGAGGGGTAAGGTATATTTTCTCATGTGTTGCAATTTCTTTTGGTTTTCATCTTTGCAGTTGTACATAGATGCTGCTGCAAAGTGAAGTAAATATGCTGAAATTTTAACTGCTTTTGGGTGTTCTGTCAGCTGTTAAGGGATACTCAGCATGAGATGACACACCAACATTGAAAAGTGACTCAAATTTTACTGTTTGTTTTTCTTTTCACAGGGTCATGTTGGAATTGTTCTTGCTCACATGATGCCATCATGTCAGGTAAGTTCTAAATAAAAAGTACAGATGGTATGAGCTTTTGTTCTCTAATATCATATTTAAAAACATGTGCAGCTAGGGAGAATGATCTTGAAGACAAAACGAACTTTTTAGGAAGGCTTCTGCTCTACAAATATAGTACCTGTACTTATCACATTGTATTAGTAGGGAGTAGCATAGGTGTTATCACCGAAAAGGAAAGTTTAGAAGTTCCTCTTCAGAAAAAGAGAAAAACAAACAAACAAAAAAACTAAATGTACTTCAAAGTACAAGTATGTAATTGAATGTGCACTGAAAGAGCAAAATAACTAAATACAGTGTATGGATGATATTACTGCTTTCTAACAAAGCCCCTAAGCTTGTGTTGTAAAGTTTGTATGGAAATGAAGCCCTTGTAATGAGAGGAGTATCTGGCAATGCCTCTGCACCCTTTTTTTTTTTTTTTTTTTTTTTAACCTCAAGAAAGCCTAAGTGTGATATGATAGCACTGTTGCTACTAGAAATCTTACAGAGGTTATTGTTTCATTTGTGTACTTGTATACATGTGCTATGCTCAGTCTGCAGTGAATTCTGCTCAATCAAGGAAGTGATTGAAGAGGGTTTTTCCTTAGCTTTCTTCTTGTAACTTTTGTCTTTGTAGTGTTGTGTTGTGGAAATGAGGTCCAAAAGAAAAAATAAGATTTTTTTTTTTTCCAACACTGCTGAATTGGTGATGATTTCACTCTCTTCTCCTGGCTGGGGAAATCACCGTGAGATGAAATTTAGTGAAAGGACCGAGAGGCTGGTTTCCTCTTTAGCTGTGTTGCTAGGTATGTTTCTGGGCATGGCTTGGTCAGGATATGCATTTACAGACTATGGCTGTGCACCAGCAAAAGAGATCCTGCAGGAAGTAGATGAAGAACTCCTCAGAGAACTCAAGGTTTCACTCACACCTCTCACTGAGTTGGCTGGTAGCAAGCAGCCTCATGAAATGACATGAACTATAAAAACAGTTACTTACGTTACATATGCTTTGTTTTTCTCTTCTGTCTCATCCAGTTACTTTGTCTTGCCTTTAAAAAAAATAATTTAGGGTATTTTAACCCTTCAGAGACAACCTTTTGAGTTTAAAGATTTTTCACTGCAGTTGGAGAGCAAAAAAAAATTGTTTGGAAACATTTGCCTTAGAGGTCATGATCTGTCATTGGCGTGTACCTATCAAATTCTTTTCACTGACTAGCAGGAAAGTGGCTCTTCACTTTCAGAGCAAACATGATGCCAAAGTCAAGAAGCCAGCAGTAGAGCTGAGCCATCCAGTCTTGCTGATGTGACCCAGACTTCCATACAACTTAACTTTGCAAAAAACAAACAAACAAAAAAAAAAACAACCACCACCACCAACAACAAAACTTTAAGGCAGAGATTTGAAACATGCAAATTCCTAGTGTAACTGCAAGTATGTGAGGTGTGTGCCTGGGGAAAGGAAGTTCTAGTTGGAGGGAAATGTAAAAATATTTGCTAACTGATTGATATTGGTAGATCTTTGATGCCTTTCATTATGTCACCTGCTAATATTCTGTACATCTTACAAATTGAGGAGTTTTCTCAACTAAACAACAAAGTTTTGTGCATGTTAGTAATGTTGCTCTTTGATTTTTTCAGTATTATTTTGTCTTACTGTGTTGTATGTGTGAAACCTAGGTGGTGCTCATAGAAAATAAGGAGTTGTCTCTGATGCGTGCTAAAGACAGAAGTGATGAACTAGGTTTAAACAACATTTCATTTATTCAAGCAAACCTGGACTATTTTAATGGCACTTTTAACATTGGGGTAAGTGTTCATAGCTTTTCAACTTCAGAACATTAATTTCAATATCTGATTAATTGTTCTTAAAACAATTACAATATTTGAGACAAGAAAATTTTATATTTGTACGAACAATTATTTCTGATGCCGTGAGAAGAATCCTTACTATTTTAACCTACGTTAGGTTGGGTTTGTATTTATCATTTGTTGCAAACTGACATCGCTTTGGTCATTATATGAGTGAAGAAGGAAGAGTCTGCTCCAATCAAATACAAAAATGAGTACTGCTGGAATGTGTTGAAAAATAGTGTGGCACATTTTTGGTTTAATCACGTGATTTTGAAATAAGCAGCTTGCTGATGAGATAATCTGGAGAGGGTTTTGAAGGCAGAAGGAAAAGACTGCTCGTGGTCAGAATAAGCCTGGGTATGGGGGGGTATGGTAAAGTGAGATCTGAAATGTAGAAAGGAGAAAAGCAGTTAAGATAAAACAAACTCAGGATTTCACAATGCAAAACTGACAAGAAACCTTGTAGAGAAATGCCAACGGATTGGAGGGCTGGGTAGTCACCAATTGGATGAAGTTCAACAGGAGCAAATGCCAAATTCTACACCTGGAGCGAGGCAGCCCTGGTTGCGTGTGGAGGGACAAGAGGCTGGAGAGCAACCCTATGGAAAGGGACCTGGGGAAGTTCTGGCTGATGGCAAGTTGCACACTGCGGACTCACATTCATAGGTGGCCTAAAAGACAAGCAGTACCCTGGGATGCATCAGGCTTGGTACTGCCACTCAGTGAGGAAAGGGATTGTCCTTCTCTGCTCTCACTTAGAGCACTGGGTGCAGATTTGGGCACTGCAGTGGAAGAAAAACATCAAGCTATCAAGAAGCGTCCAAAGAAGGGCTATGAAAATGGTGAAGGGTCTAGAGGACGAGATGTATGAGGACCAGCTAAGGGGGGAGGCCTCATAGCAGCTGCAGCTCCTCACAGGGAGCAGAGGGGCAGTGCTGATATATGCTTTCTGGTGGCAGTGACAGGACCTGAAGGAATGGCGTGGAGCTGTCAGGGTCATCAGGTTGGGTGTTAGGAAAAGGTTCTCCACCAGAGGGCGGTGGGCACGAAACAGGCTCTCCAGGGCAATCAGCATGGCCCCCAGCTGCTGTAGTTCAAGGAGCATCTGGGCACCACTTTTAGACACAGGGCTTGGGTTTTTGGGTAGTCCTGTGTGGAACCAGGAGTTGGATTTATAGTCTTTCCTGAGTCTCTTCCACTCCAGGATATTTTGAGTCTAACTATCATGACAGGGAGAATGTTATACTAATGATCTATGTGGCTGTTCTTTGTGAAGCATATACTTGAGCTGTGTTCATAAATGTAGAATATCTCAGTTTTTTAAGACTTATAATGATCACTTCTGTTGCAGCCAGTGGGTGATATTTTGATTCACAGTGACTGTAAATAGAGACCCAGACAGGCTGAGCTGTGGGCCCAGATGAGCTTCATGAGGCTCATCGAAGCCAAGTGCAAGGTCTGAACCTGGGTTGTGGCAGCCCTGCTGTCAATGCAAGCTGGGAAGTAAAAGGATGAAGCACAGCCCTGCTGAAAAGGACTTGGAGGAAATGGTGAACGGCAACTGGACATGAGCCAGCAGTGTGCCCTCACAGCCTGGAAAGCAAACTGTATCCTGGGTTGCATCAACAGAAGTGTGGCCAACAGGAGGTGATCCTGCCTCTCAGCTCTGCATTGTGAGACCTCACCTGGAGCACTGTGTCTAGATTGGGGTTGGGGGAGTCCTCATACAGGAGAGATGTGGATATGTTGGAGTGTCCAGAGGAGGGCCACAGAAGTGACCCAAGGGATGGAACACCTCCCTGTGAGGACGAGCTGAGAGCTGGGGCTCCAGGAGGCGGCTTTTCAGTATCTAAGGGGGGGGCTATAAGAAGGAAGGTGACAGGCTCTTTAGCAGAATCTGTTGTGACAGGACAAGGGGAAATGGTTTCACACTGAAAGAGAGGAGATTGGACTTGAAGAAGTTTTTTACACTAAGGCTGGTGAGGCACTGGCACAATTTGCCCAGAGAGGCAGTGAATGCCCCGTCCCTGGACACAGCCAAGGTCAGGCTGGAGGAGCTCTGAGCTCCTGATGGGGCTGTAGGTGTCCCTGTTTATTGCAGGGCAGTTGGACCACATGGCTTTTAGGAATTCCTTCCAACTCAAAAGATTCTATGATTTTATGATTTGAATACTGATTCAAAGTGTCTGCGTTAGACCCGGAAAGTAAATTCCTCTCCAGATTTCTAAAGTGGTAAAGTGTACAGCATAATGCTGTAAAGATTCCTCTCTTATAGTCTTGTTTTCTCTTAATGAATGGAATATGAACTTTTACAACAAGTTCTCATCTTTGGATGCAAGTCTGATTGTTCCTTAAACTATCCATCCAAGGGGCTTCTTCCACTACATCTTATAATGTTTAATGCTGAAGGTTCATGGCACATAAATCCTCCAGATCTGTTAAACGATTTGTTTGTTTCTTCAAGAAAATGAAGCATAGCGCAGCAGAAGGGGGATAACAAATTATTTTAGCACAGTCTTTCCAACTGCAATTTTCCAATTGTCTACCTTTATTTTCTGTGTTATATTGTTGTTTAGATTTCATTTAATGAATCAGAGATTAGTTTTTTAAAAAACAACACAATCTCATGAATAAGTTAGTGATTGGTGAGAGTGAAATGTATAATAGATTGTCAGAGAAGTTTGCCTCCAGTTTTGTGGCCACGGGAGTTTTAGATCTTTTTCTGCTCTTTTTTAAGATTAATACTAAGTTAATCATCTGTGTGAAGTTTTTATTTAATAAAAGGATGTTATATTCTCTCAAATCTTGTGACAAGTTTAAATATTTAAATAGACATCAGCAGAAAATTTTCTTTTCAAATTTTTCATTTCCAGGCCTGTGATTTCAGTGTACTTAGCTTGATTCTCTTGATTCTGTAGGCTCTTTGAGGAAACAAACCTGCAGCTTTCTCTTTCTGGAGACCTGAATCAATCTAAGTTATGGAATTAGTTTGTCTCATATAACGATTCATTCTTCTGCATGTGCTCACATTTTCTTTGCAGCTGTATGTAAGGGAGGAGCTGACTGCTTTTCTTAGCAGTAGCCCAAATGCTTGATGGTATCTTGGAAGTTGAATTATGTGAAGTTTAGCTACCTTTGAATCATTGTCACAAATGCTGGTCTGTTACACAAATAACAGTGTAATGATGCATAGATGTATACAAAGTTTGACAGGGTATCATTCCTAAACTGTTCTTGTAAAGGTGATCTCTCATAGTTAACAAAACTTAAAGACATGAAAAAAATCAACTTGACAGAAATCTTCATCTTGCTCCTTCTGGTATTCATTTAAAACGTGTGTATATGTATCTTTAGATAATATAAAATGAATAACTGCGTTATTTGGCTATTTTCTTAAGTGTTATGTGTGAGGAGCTCAAAAGCAGGTTTAGAAGAATTTATCAAGCAATTCCCTTTTGCTCTATTGGATCATCAGGGAATAAATTCAGGTCAGTGGTCTCACACTGCATTAAGTCAACTATTGTTCTCTTCAGGGGCTGCTTTCCTTTCTCCACAAGTGAATTTGTGACCAAAATGCATTATCTGCATTTGTCTGCGTTCTCTTTGTTTCAGGTAGCATGTTTGTTATATAGGATGTCCTAAAAAAAAAACTGCCTTGAATTTTATTTGTGATTTTTCTCTTGAGCAAGTTGGTTCTGAGGAATGAAGAAGAAACCAATTGGCTTTAAGTCCATGTAGGCTCAGCAAAACTACTGGTTTGGTGGTTGTTATTTAACCGACATGGGTTTTAGGTCTCCTTCCCAAGCATGCAAGCAAAGCAGAGGTCTTTGGAGAAATGTAGAAGTAACTACTCCATGATAATCTAATAGCTGCAATATTAAAACTCGTTCTAATCTTAAACCAGTTTTATTTTTGTTGTTAAATTTATAAAAACAGAAAAAAATAATTGAAGTTACTACATCTATTAATTTGAAAGTTCTCCTTGAGACAAGAGTATTTGTTACCATCTGTGTGCAGTTATAGTTCAGCTCACAATTAATGGTCTGCTCAGCTTGGCTTACATCAAGCAGCCAGCAAACAAAAAAGTCTTTGTTATAATCCACATTTGAGAGAGAATTTTTTATCTTCCGATTGCTGTACCTTGAAAAACAGCTTTGAACCTTGAAACGTGAGCTTTGCAGTTTTAAGTGTTTTTTCCTAAATTCACAGAAATAAAAGCATAGAAAACAATGCAGCTTTACAAATCTGAACCACTGTATAAAGTAGCAGGCAGAATTTTCAATCAAGGGAATGGCAGACTATTTCTCCAGAGCTGAGAGACCGTAGAAGCAGGTCAAGTGAGGTCCGTTGTTGACTTTTGTTTGATCTTTGGGACTGTCTGGTATCTAACAAGGTACAAATGGGAATGAGTTTTTTTGTATTTGTAAATCCTTTTTGCTTAAACAGAAATTTTTGACCAATCTCCATAGTAGTTTCTTCAGTGTTTTTCTGGAACTTTGTTTTCCTTTGAGTTGATATGGCAGTGCGGTGCACCCATGCATGCATTTATCTTATGACTGTTTCTGAACCTTTGTTTACTGTTGGTGACTCCCTTGTGAGTGCAGTTGGCCATAAAGTTTCATCTGCATAAACGGGGAAGAGAGAAATGAAAAACCAAGAATTAAATATCAGGCCGCAGCCTTTGGCTTAACAGTTTTCATTGCTAAATACTCTTCAGATATTTAAGTAACTCAATCAAAAATATGCAACAGGATTGTATGTAGGATATTGCTGTAAAGAATTTGCTTATTCCTGTTTTTTTTTTTGTTGTTGTTGTGTTGTTTTGTTGTTGTTGTTTTCAACATTGTAGGTGGCTCTACATGCATGTGGTGTGGCAACAGACATGGTGATTGAACATTGCATCAAGGCCCGAGCAGCCTTTGTCATCTCCCCTTGTTGTTATGGCTTCATTCAGAACACTGTGAAGTTTAAATATCCAAGAAGGTACACTAGGGCTAACAAGATAAACTTTAAAATACCAATTTAAATTTAAAAAAGAAATGCTAAAGGATTGCAAAATTAGTCAATCGTTGTAGGTGTCTGGGCTGAATTGTTCTCAATTGCAATGCAGCTAACTTCTCTTTCTAATTGCAAATTCATCCCTGACAGGGAGATTACCCTAAAAGGGTAATTTCTGGGTTATTTTTCTGGATTTATCTATTCATTGAAGTTCACAAAGGCTTTACACTATAAACATAGTAGATGGAGTTTGTAGAAATTGCTGTAATATGCAGACCTTTTACCTTGAAATCACTGCACTAATAGAAAGCTCATGGAAAGAACTGTAAGAAGGGGAATTGACGTTTTAATACTGGAGAAAGATGTAAGCAATCAGTTTAAATAAATGAATCTGCTTTATGCTGCAGTTTATTGCTTGTGAAACTGTTCTGATTTATTCCCATGTAGATCAGCATTCCTGATTTTTGTTGTTGTTGTTGTTTTTTGGATCATATTTTTAATACTTTTTCAGTGAACAGTGTAGCTATTCTGTTCTCCAAATTAGCCATGTTGGAGATGTTTATGTATGTATGTAGGCTTAAGAATTTTAATGCCTTTCGCTGATACAAATAGAATGTAGAATTCAGGCAGAAAGTGGCAGAAGATGCTAACTGCTTTCCTCGTAGAGCTAGGTTGGGGAGAGGTTTATTTTATTTCCTGAAGCTGAGCTTTGCCTTTTATGTGTCCAAGATGGATCAGACTTAATCATACTAGGAATTACAGTATTGTCTCAGATCCATATTTGCTACAGTAAGGAGCTGAAACACACTGTATAAAAAGGGATCTGACAATCTAACATAATGCAAAATATTTTTCATATTTTTCTCCAGTATTCAAGAGCGTTGTCACAGAAGTGTTTGGAGAGTAAATAATTTAAAATTTACTGGTTTGATGAACTCTGCATTTAACGGTGCTTTCTTTCTCAATTTCCTGTATCTTCGTCTGTGTCCCTTTTGTTCTTTGTCAGTGGAGAAAACAAAAAAGCAGTATTCTTACAGAGGCGGCAATAAAATTGTAGGCTTTCTGAAGTTAGCGCATAATGCAACTTTTCCATTGGCTTGTTAAACAGCAGCTTTTGACAGGTTATGGTTTTAGGTCGTGAAGACCAGAAATGCACACTGTTAGGAATCTTTTGTTTCTATAGGTGCTGCAAGATGGTGAATTGTTGGCGTCTTTGCTAAAATTATGAATCGTGACAGTATAAGCCAGTGTAGGAAATGCTGTGGTTCACAACTTATCAAACCTTTCTTGAGCTATCTTTTAGAGCTTACTTTTAAAAAATGAGGGGGAGAAAAAAGATTATAAAACGTACCAGACTGCCCGTATTACTACATGACTCACGTTCTCTGTGTGGCCCTTTTCTCCCCACTCAGTTCCATCTTAGAAACTTATGTTAGTGATGCACAGAAAATATATGCACGTCTAGAAGTTGTATGCCTGTATAATACCTAGTATGTGAAAATATGGAAAACCTAGTAAACCTCTGATAGCATTTTTAATGGTTTAAAGGGAGGGTTTCTATGAATAATTCAATAGAAGTGAAAAAAACATCAAATGTGCTTTTTCTGTATTTGTAAATGAGGTGTATTCATGTACAGTCTCTTGAATGTCTTTTGGTTTGCTACAGATAGTGCTGTTCTGTTTAAAATGTGGTCTGGTATGTAAGGGATTGCTTTTATATTGCAGCTGGACGTTTTAAGATGTTAATTGAATTGTCTCTTTCTTTTTCCAGTCATCAGTTCAGGGAAATTTTATCCTACAAGGTATGTAAAGTAAGCAGCTGGGTGTTGTGAATGGATGGTGTGTTGTGCCATTCCTTGCACTTCACTGGGTCTTATCAAATGAAATATGAGTATTTATCTTATAATTGAGAAGGAATGCTTGTGTTATGCAGTAGTGCAGATGTCACTGTGCTGCCTTCTCTCCACCATGCTTTTTTTTTTTTAAGTTTCTTTCCATAAATTTAAATATTATTTTCCAGAAAAGGTCGTCTTATTTTTGTCATAAGTTGTAGAAGAGCAATTCCTAAACCAATCCTAAGGAATCTCCTTCAACATGTATCAGTTAAAAGTTACAGGGTAGCAGTTTAGTTATCTAGTCTTAAATACTAACGTTTACACTGTAGAAACTTGTAATCGTTTTTAGATACAATTGTTACTTTTATAGATACTATTTTCTGGTGAAATCGTACTTCTCCCTCAAATTTATGTCTAGAAGATCTCATACAATGAGCAGGAAAAGATAATTCTCTTCATCAAGAATTTTGTGCAGTACTGTTTTAAAAACTTTACGTAAAATTAATTTTAAAAGATTCAAATGTGTTTTGATCCTGGAGAGACATGGTCTGTGTGGATGTAGTGTGAGAAAAGTGGGAGAAAGAAGCAGTGAAGCATGCAGGTCTGACAAAATGAAGATAACAGAGGAGTAAAATAGGACAAGACAGTGCAGTAGTCAGGAGATGACTGGTACCGATTCATGGAGATTTGTCCACTGTGTTTAAACTTAGTGATGAGCAACCAGGGTTGTGAAGGTTAGATGCACTTAATGTGGTATGGAAAGAGAATATTTCTATTCAAGAGAAGCAAGATTATATAGAAACTTAATTAACACTAATTTATCACATCCTAGGCAAAGTCTCAGTGTTTAGAAAAGAATTTTGGAGATGCAGAATAGTCTTCTATTACAAAAAGATGTTTGGAAGATGCTATTTTTAATCTCCAGACATGCTTTGAGACACTGAGCATACTGAAGAATGCTGTATATAGCAGGCAGACCTTTTTGATCCTGCAGTAAGAGGACATTTGAGAAAGAAAAAAAACTTCAGCCAGCTTATACAGGGAGGTTCAGTTATTATAGTCTTTGTGACAGACTGATTTAACACTTCACTGACTTGCACAGAAATAAATTTCCATAGTTTGCATTGATAAAAGGGCATAGTGAGATTTGAATCTGTGATTAGTTTTTTCATCGGTTAACATTCCTTCAGCACGTTTACAACTTTTAACACACAATCAAGAAAAATTAAGGTTTGAGGTTAGAAAATACTTGCTCACATATTGTTAAAAGTTGACCAGTTGACAGTACAGACAGGTATGGTGACATGAAATCAAGGAAGCCTAGGTTAGGATAGTGTGTGCAATATTATTGAAGTTCTGATTTTTGTTGTTGTTGTTTTTCTGCTCTTTTTTTTTTTCCTTGAATCTATTTGTATCTGGAAATTTAAATTGCATGTTTTATCACCTCTTCAGAAATTTCAGCATCGTTTCTGTGTTGCAGAACTGCATAGGGGCCAAGGACAATGCTAAAAAAATATTTCTGTTCTTAATAATGTAAGAGTTTGTACAAATGATCTCGGCTGGATGGTGCCTCAAGTAATCCTAGTTATAAATAACTTCTGTTACACAGCTAGCTGTATGCATTTTTATATATTTCATATTCCTAAACTGTTATAGGATGCTGGCTAGTAGCCAAAGCTACCATGTGCTAGCCAGACATTGTCTGTGTCACCCCCCTCCAGTTCCCATTTGAAATTCATTTCTCTTATCTCCCATTTTAGTGAGATCTAAAAAGACATCCAGAAGTCTGGCAGTTCTAAAACGTTTTTGATGAGAACATTATGCTGTAATTCATTCATTTACAGTTGCAAAGGTTATGGTAGCTCTAGATGACTATCATGATACATTTTTTTAAAACTCTATTTGTCAAGATGCTCTCCCTGTCAAAGACCTAGAAGGAAAGAATGAATAACTTTAGATATATGGCTTTGAAAACTTGATAGGCATTTTTGTGGGTATTCTAAAAAGCAAGTTAATGGCTTCTGCATGCACAAAGTTTGTGCAGTTTAAAGTGGTTATCCTAGTTACTTCAGAAATGCTTTTCTCCTCATTTTTAACCAACAGAAGGTGTCACAATTTACTGGTTCTGTCACAGGAAAAAGATATGGTCATAAGTTAGACTTCAAGCCTTAACTTTAAGGCTCATCTCTGGTAGGAAGCTAAGGCACTGGAGTCAGTCCAGATTTCCAGGTTAAGTGGCAAGTCTTTTATTCTTCCTCTCCTGCCAAACCCCTCTTTTTCTTCCCAAGCTGCTTATCTCTCTGCTGTTCCCTCTCTCCTAAAAACAGCTACGTTGCCTGTCTCTTTTTTTTTCTCTGTTCCCTAGTACCTATTTCTGGTTTAAGCATTTTCAATCCTTTCATTCTACAGAAATAGTAATATTTAAACCAAAAAATATAGCAAAAATGCCCGAGCAAAACATACTGAGTTCTAATCATGTTATAGCACATTGCACATTTATTATGGAGCTGTGAGCTGAAAACCCTTGTGTTAGCTATAGTAGGGAACTGCCTCAATTGTACCATATGATTAAATTAAGTACAATTTGAGTTTAAAGGCAGGCAAGAAACATATATACTTGAGTAGAAATCTGCTTATAGTTGCACTTGATTTTTTTCAATTTTTTTTACAACGCAAAGTAATATAAAATTAGGATTTGCACACTGATTTTTTTTTTTTTTCTTGAAACAGTTTTCTACATGATAGTGTTTTTTAATATATCTGAATAGTAAACTAGAATCATAGAGTCACAGAATAGCTTGGATTGGAAGAGATCTTAAAATCATCTAGTTCCAACCCCAATTAGATTTTAGTATTAGTATTAATTAGTAATTAATTAGTATTCAAAAGAAAGAAATGCTATGAACTAAGTATCTTTACTTTTCCTTTTAGGAGCACATGATCCTTTGTAGGTTTGCAGATCAGACAGCTGTTCATCTTCCACCTGATCGGAAGCTGATAGGTATGAATTTCTACAGCTATTACTTAAAACATTTCAGTAAAGTCTTTACATTGCTATATAAAGGAATAAACAGTGCTGTGAAATCTGGGTTTCTTCACATTTTTCTCCTTGCTGTTCTGAACTATGCTGTTAAAACTGGTGTCTTTGTTCCTGGCTATTAGCATGAGCCAGAGGGATTGCATTTTACTTTTTTCTTCTCCACGTTTTTCCCTTCTATGAAAAAAGTGAGGTTTTTGTGAACTTCAGCGAAGTCCTTCTATTGCCAGTCCATTTCACATTAAAAGCATTTGCTATTTGTAGCAGTGATTTGCAGTGTGAACCCTTTATGCTGCTTGTAATTGCTGGTAGTAACCTATTCAGATGGGCAAGTAGCACCAGCTGTAAACAGCAAAACTACATCACAGAATTTAGGCTACATTTGATACAGACAGGTTTCATGGCATGCAAACCTATTCTGCCCACCTCAGTACTAAATTTGTAATAATCTTGGACAACATCCTGAAGATTTTCTGGGACTCTATTTAAATGAGTAAGTCTAATTTGACAACTCTGACCAGAGCACAATTTGGCTTGCCCCTTATTGGGGTTACAAGGTTTCCCATTGTGGGAAAGCTTATGCTATAGCTTCAGATTTCTATATTACTGCAATTTTGAGTAAGAGTAGCTGCCTTCTTTTGGGTTATTTCCTTGCAGTTAGTGGCAAAAGCAATATCATCCCCATAATTTCAGATCATTGCTTAACTGTTTTCTGAGATAAAGAAATGCATAAAGTTGGTGGTAATTTCATTACTCACATAGACAGCAAAGTCTATAACATAGCATTTAATAATCAGAAGCACAGAAGTTCTTATTATGCATAAGTGTACACCTCACTGTTCTTCCACTGCTTTTTCTATTTTTTTATCTGAAGAAATAATAAAAAAAAAAGACAAGATTTTGAAAATATGGAATAGGCAAAGCTGTTTCTTCATTACGTGCAAAATTCTAGTTTTTTTATTCATAAGAGGTTGTAATGTGCTCCTGTCTGGTACTAATGTTCCAGTGGAAGCTATAAACTAGATTCCATGTCAGAAAAGACAGAAGGGCTTGAGAACTCTAAGGGTATAACGGTGGATTCTTGGCTCGTGTGAACCACACAATCACAGAATGACAGGGGTTGAAGTGATTCTATGACCTGAGGAGATCATCAGGTCCTGCTAAAGCAGGTATCCCACAGTAGGTTGTGCAGATAGAACTTTGTATGTTCGAGTTTTAGGCCATTAGTCCTTGTCCTACCACTACATGCCATTGAGAAGAACCTGGCCTCATCCATTTAGCCTCCCACCTCCCTTTAGATATTTATAAACATTTATTAGATCTTCTCTCAGTTGTCTCTTCCCCAGGCCAAACTTTTCCCATGTTATTCAGCCTTTCCTCATACAGGAGATGCTCCAGGCCCTTTATCATCTCTGTGGCCCTCCACAGGACTCCTCCTAGGAGATCCTTGTTTTTTTTCTTTCTTGTTTTTTTTCCTGGTGAGCCCAGAACTGAATGCAGTAGTCTACACGTGGCCTCACCAGGATGGAGCAGAGGGGGAGAGGATGCCCTCCCTTGACCTGGTGGCCACAATCTTTTTAATGCACCCCAGAGTACCATTGGCCTTCCTGGCAACAATGGCACACCACTGTGCCATGGCCAACCTGTTGACCACCGGGACCCCTAAGGACCCCTAGGTCCTTTTCTGCAGCGCTCCCCTCCAGGAGGTCATCCTCTGCCTGATATTGATGCACATGGTTATTCCTCCCCCCTTACTAAGTATATGAAAGCAGTGGAAGCAAAGAATCATGTTTTTCAATAAGACTTGTTCAAAGAATTTTGATTATTTCCTATACTAGCTGCAGAAAAAGAAACACAGGTACTAAGATGACAGTATTTTACAACTTGTCTGTTCTTCTGCTATCATCTGTGGTATTTGTGAATGGAAAAAAAAATCAGCATGCAGGTACCGGTGTAGCAACAGGAATTTTCTCCTGCTGTTTGCTAGATGGACTGAAAGTTGGAAGAGGACTCAACATCTTTTAAAGATTGTAACTGTTACCTTTTCTCTCTCTGAAACTGTAATTTTTTTTAATCACAAACATAACTTCTATGTTCTTTTTCCTGGCAAAGACCAAACACAAATCATTTTTCCCCTTTCCCAGACAGGAAATGTCATTGCTTTTTATGTTTTAAAGAATGGTTGTTGCTTTATTTTTCCCCTTAAGGTTCTAGGTAACGCTTCTCAGCTGAATTGAAAACCATTCCCATTCCATTTAACTATTTCAGCTGTGAAACTTGATGTTGGGCTGATTTGTCATGTTTGCAAAACACTTAAGATCAACTCAGATTAGTGTTGCAGCCATTGTGAGATTTTGTTTATGTTTGTGCAATGCATAATCAGATATTGAGAAGCCTCTGCAGATTTCATTTAATGCAAAATATTTCTGAACAACTGAAGGCTTTTTATTTTCAGTTGTAAATGATAATGGCTTGTTCTACTTACAAGAATAGTATTGTAAAATGTATTTCAGCAATTATGCAGCCTCAGTAAACTAACATAATTTTGTTTAATTACCTAAAAGCCCCTAAATAAGCTGCACACAAAGTACAGCATTATAGCTCCCCTCACAAATTGGAGGCTACCACCAAAGTAGAATCAAAATGTCATTATCTTGATGAAGTCAAAATAGTGAATTCAGTTGAGAAGGAAAAAATACTTCTGGCCATCAGCTCACTGTGGAAAGAGAGGAAAGACTCCACTAAACGTTGTATTGAAGTGTGATGTGCACCAGCTGTCCTGAAATGCAAAGATACTAGGGGACATGTTCATGCCAACTACCTTAAGCTTGCACAGATGCTTACCAGGTGCAACCAAATTCCATATATATTGAAGGGAAATAAATAAGCAAGTAAGAGAGTAGTTTAGAATACCTGACTTACGTCCTGATGATGAACTGAATATGAATTCTCTTTATGAGTACTGATCTCAGTCCAAAAAATACATAATTTTGCAATTCTTTCAAGAAAGAGAAAAGGGACAGTAATACTGGCTTTGAGAGTGGCTTGGCGACTGTGTGTCAGCCAGTTCCCTCAGGACTCTGGGATGCATCTCATCAGGACCTTTAGACTTGTGGATATTCAGGTTCCTCACGTAGTCACAAATCTGATCTTCGCTCACAGTTTCATTTGTGTCTTCAGATCATCTACACTGGATAACTATTCAGTATTTTCTTCCTTCCTTGCTTGTTAGTAACCAAAGATTTTCAGATTTTAGATCAAATTGTGGTAGGAAAACAACTATGGTTATAAAGGAGTAAGGATTCAGCAACTCAGGAGCTGAGGGACAAACTAGCTGTTTTCTTCCTGTGGCTTTTATTTTAATGCACACACTCTTCTGCAAGTTTTGGGAATACTTAAAAATAGCTGTGCCTATTATATTTCTCCCTACGTACAGAGTTAATAATCCTTCTGAAGAACATTAGTAAATGAAGGTTACAAGATGCAGATGTGATTTAGAACTATTAATGCTTGTCTGTTTGAAGTAAAACAGATTAAGATAGATTTTAAAGCAGATTTGGAACTTTTTTTTGATGACTTACTATGTTTCGTCTTAAAATTGAAGTACATATTTCTGATAATGCTTGCGTATTTTTAGACTTTCTGTGCTCTCCTTTCCTCTTTTTTTCAGGAAAGCAGTGTATGGGGCTTGTGGATCTTGATCGAGCATGGGCTGCAGAAAGATGTAACTACTCTGTCCAAGTTACATCGATGGAGCCAGAGAGCTGTTCTCCAAAGAACAATATGTTTGTGGGCACCCCAGTTTAGAGAATGAAATTTGACGTTGATCATAAATCTTCAATGCATGAAAACATACAGCAAATACAAGCATACTTGGAAACCAGACATCATGCATCTTGAACCCATCGTGTTTGGAAAAGGAAGCAGCATGAGAAGTTTTAGAAAGTGAACTGCATGCAGAGCATTGCAGATTGTAATGTGTCATTAAGCAACTTTAGGTTCTCATAGTGAGAAGCTTCTCTAACAATGGTCCATAGAATTGCATCCATCTGCAGAAGCTTAGAAAAAAGGGGAAGAAGGCTTAGAAGGGAAGGTCATTTCCTTTTCAGTAAAGCTGTCTTGGCTGCTTCAAAAGTGCATTCATGTTCAAAACTTCATTTGTGCTCATGGGCAGAGCAGTTATCAGCCGGTAATGCAGTTCACTAGAGGGAACAGATTTACGGTGTAGTGATGGAAACTGTTGCAACAGTGACGAAACAGTGATCAGATGAAACTGATGCAACAGCTGTTGGCTAGATTTTGCTAAAGAATGCCATACTATTTCATCAAGATTCTTAATACAAATTCTTCAGAATGCTTTCAGCATCACTCTGCATATAATTTGTATTTCAACTTAATGCTTTTAAAAATGATGTGAAATTTTTACCTTTAGATATTGCACAAGAATTCTGTACCCAGTCATTGGAAAGTGGGGGGGGGGGGGGGGGGGAAGGGGAGGGAGGAGGTAAAGAGAGCAAACCCTTATTTCTCTGTCCTCCAGATTATAGAAGCTAACAGTGATGTAACAATGATGGTTAGTTCACTGCCACCTCTGCTAATTGAAATGGATTACTTTCCATTTGAAAGAGACTTGCTGTCAAATGTAATTTTTAAAAGAAGTTCTTGTGTCCATATATGTCATCTTTATTTACTTTTATATTCAATTTAAATTTGGAAGAAGTTGCAGTTGTGGAATTATTTGAAAAGCTCAATCATAGACACGTTATCATTAAATGAAAATAAATGTTGTTCTGTGTTTGGGTTAGTATGCAGTTTCCTAACCTACTTTAAAACTCTGTTCACACTGTCACAGCAAAAAAAGCTCACAACAAGATATTTCTTGTATGTTTGTGGGTTTCATACACTTCCAAATTCTGCAGTGGTTTAATTTAAATATATCTGAAGTTTAATCAGCATATGTGGGAAAGAGAATTACAAACAGCAACAGGTATTGGAGGAAAAGAAAGGATCCCAATATACTTCATTCTTTATGAAAGCTCTTTCTAAGAGATCTAAATGTTTGTTTTAATGTGAAGATTGAAGGAAGCTGCACTCTTATTTGGAAGCACGAAGGTAAGCAAATAGGTATTAATTCATACCTGCACTGTGAATTCTTGAAAATAATGTAGTGTTTTTTCTGCAATTTTCTATAGTTACAAGAGAAGGTAGGGATTGGAAGATTGCATAGCTAGTATAAAACACTTGGCAATATCAGTTGCCTTTGGAGGTTTTGCTCAGAGATACATTTGCCAAAGAGAACTGTTTGTAAGTTAGAACTATGTCAAATCTGAACATTATTCACGTTAATTTATTTGGATCTCCAGATTATGTATCTGGAGTGAGAAAATTTCTTCATTACTTTTTTATGATGAAGGAAGGACAATATTATGATTACATGCAAAACTGAAATCAAGTTTATTTTTTTCTTCGTTTGCAGCTATTTCCCTGAGAAGCCATGTGTAGGGGAAAGTATTTAGGCTAGTTTTATAACAAATCAAATTCATGCAGGTGATTTCTGAGTGAAGCAATTAGTTTTAAAACTTTATAGGTGTCAAGCATTGTATTTCTTAATTAGTAACTCAAAACTATTTTCCTCAACTATTTGAGTTTCTCACATGGTTTTTTTTTTTTTTTTTCAGATATGCTACTTGAATGCTTCAGTTTATGCAAAGTGAGTGATACTATTGGAGATTTCCTTGTTAACTGATTAAATAATCAGTGATTCTAGAGATTAAATTATTGACTAAAGGTACACTGTTTCCTCTTTAGACTATTTCACTTGACTGTGCTGATTTTTCATGAGTTTGTACAGCATCAGCTGAGATGGAGCCCTTGGAACAGGGCTAAATGATACAGTTGCACTAATAATGAAGACAACTATTAATTTTAGTGTTTACCATTTTAGACATAAATACTTCATGATCATAGAGAAACACGAACTTGTTACGTGAACTGAAATGTACCTTGTTACCAAGTTATTCTTTTTTGTTGGTCATCCTTCCTTAAGTGAAAAAGTTCCTTGAATTTTTAGAATTAGAATGGCTCTTATGCAAGTACCTGTGGGTTGGAATCTTGGCTGCACTGGAGGTGGCAAGCTCTCTGTGATGCTGAATACATTATGTTTTCATCACTGACTTTAATGTATATGGCACCTGACTTTTTAATTACTTCAGTGTACTAAGCCATCATGATGTTTAGACTCCAGTATTTGTTTAGCTCACAGCAGGTATGTCAGCACACAGAGAATTTATTGCCAATTGTTTTTTGGCTGATATTGCCATGTTTTTTTCTTTTTAATTTAACATTATCCCTTCTTTTCAGTGGGTATCTTTTTGAGTTTGGAATTCGTTTATCAACACCAGTGCCCAATATGGTATTTGTAAACTGATGAGGATGGAGTTTCTTGAAGTTAGAAAAAAAATCTATGTTCTGTCTGTATTTGGAATCACAGTGCAACTGAATGAGTGGTGAACTCAGCAGAATCTTAATATGTGGGTTCTAAAATAATTTAAATAATGGTGTTGGTTAAAAAGGTGGCCATGAAATGTGGGGCAATTGCAGGCTAGCTGCAGAAGCATTCGGAATAGGTAAAACACACAAAAGAAAAGGCATCTTCATTTCTTGGATGTGTCCCCTTCATTGGCAGAAAACAAGATCTAATTTTAGAAAGTGTTCTTAATATTTCTGAGCACCTTATCCACCATAAACATTAGTTGACATTAAAATGTTTACACTTTTTTCAGTCAAGAGTAATTACTTTATCTTTCCATTAACATATCATTATATGATATAAATTACTCTCTCCTGGTGCTAGTTTTCCAAAGTTGACTTGTTCTCTACATCCTGGAACAGCATTCCATACATGCTTTTAATTGTTGACAACTTCTTCCGAGCATTAAATGTTGACTTAAAATAATGCGCCAGTGTAGTTGGTGCTTTTTATTCAAGTATGTTGTTGTAACTCTAACATTTCTAACATTTATATTATGTTTGCTGTGTTTGGTGTTGTAACATTAGATGTAATTTAACGCAGCATTTTGACAAGATTTTGACAATTTATGAAGGTACAGTAAGTTACTATGAACTGTTGTCAGTATCACTAGTATCTATCAGTAGAGCTCTAACACCTTCAAATGTAGCATTATAATCCTCAGTTAAATTAAATAGGTGCATCTGTCCAATAATGGATGCAGGAGACAAAGGAAAGTCGGTTTCATTTATTTCATTAAAGCAATAATGAGGAAAAGGCTTATTTAGGTGAAACAGTGTAAGAGTTAATTAATCTCTGCCATGTAACAGTTTTGATTACCAGATTTTGATGTGTTTCCTGGTGTTGCTGTTTCTTTTTTTCTTATGCTACTGTTTAGAAGACAACAGAAATGATGTTGAAGACCTCAGCGTGATTCCTATTACAGCTGTATCAAGCAGCAGTTTTTCAACTGTTTGGGATTGATATGCTAGAACAGATGTTCCTAAAACAAGGTTGCAGGTAAGAAAAGAGATAAATCTTGTGTTTTATGCTTTGTGTTTGCAGTTGATAGCTGTTTACTAAGGAGGCTACAGAGTTAAATGGAAATAAGCCATATCAGGTTGGAAATCTTCCAAGACTCCTCATTCTGTGATTTTCCAGGAAGGGAAGTGAGGGTGACCTGCCTATGATTCCTCATGTTGTACTTCTTGCTTTAGTATTTGCCTTTCTGAAGCCATTGGGGAGCCTCTCCTGTTTCACAACCTATTAAAGAGGAGTCTCATGAAGGTTTCAGACAGTTCTCTCCATACTATCAGATGCATCCTATCTAGTCCTTTGGACTTGTTTTGGTCAGAGAATGGTTTTCAAGAGGGAGAAATAGGCTGGAGATATGGTATGATGGAAATGTTAAATCTGGAGGAAAGGAAGTTAACTGACATATGAAATAAATATGAACAAGACTAGAACTCACTTTTAATTTACTCATTCAAAAAAAAAAAAAAAGCTACAGAGTAACTACACTGTTGAAAAAAAGTCTGATTCTTATCAGATGTTTTGCCTAATACTTTCAATACAGCCAATGTAGTTTCAGTGTAAGCAGAGGAGCAGTGCAAATGTGCAAAGGAAGGTTGAGTTGAGTAGGCAGTAGTTATCTGAGATACTCCAGCTGTGGAACTCAATCCTTCTAGCAATTCTGTCTTGCTCCCCATCCCAGCATGTTTTAAGATATTTTTATCTGTGTTCTTTTTCTGGATTGGGGACCATTTCTGGTTTACCTGTGGCTGTTTGAACTAATCTAAGAGCTTTGCCTGTTTTTGTTTTGATTTGTTTTTGTGATAAGCTGACCTACTCCTTGGTTGCATTGACTGTATAAAAATGCATATTAAAGACATGTAAGAGGCCAAGAAAAACACGTAGGTGATTTTTAACAGCTTATACACAAAGAATCCTATTGTTTTGCAAAGAAAATACAAAACTGGTGTACTAGAATAATGTAATCAACTTAGAGCTTTGCACAGAACTCCAGAGGTACCAATAAGTTTGTGTCTGGGTATGCATTTTTATAATGTGTATGTTTCTCTGTGGCATCTCATGTTCAGCCAGTGGAATTCCCCATCACAAATTCTCCCTGAGCCAAGATTTCAAGATTTAAATCACGCTCTTAAATAGAGCTTGTTAAAAGCAAAACAAAACAAAAATGGATTGCTTAAGTTATCCATATTTAAAAGAGACAATAGTGAGGGATCATGGTGGATAGAAGCTTCCTGTTTTAGAGCTTACACCAACAACTTTGGGCCACCTGCACTCCTTCAACAGCAGAGTTGCCCTTTTCTTTGAGGTCTCTGGTCAGGACTAGTATTGGCAACCAGAACAATCAGAGTTCTGAATTGCTGTTTTAAATCCCTGGTGCTACCATTTAATTAAGTGACTGACTTCTTAAAATCAACTTTTACTCAGTCTTCTTCAGCTAATAAGAGGCTATTGAATTGCACAGCTCCTAGTTATTATGGTTTTTCATCAGCTATTATTGTTTTTCATGCACTTTGGCATAAACTGTAGGTTTATTTCATGGATAGATAACCTGATCTCATACTCATGCTGTGTTAACAGTTCCTGAGCTATGATGCATATATATTACTGCGGCTCAATATAAGCTTGGATGATATCATGAACAGATAACTTCTGGTCTGTTGTACTGACATTGCTTTCTTAAACAGAATCACATAAAATATAGACAATTCAGATTGTCTAAGAGGCCAGGAGATGAAGTAGATATACGTATTTCTGTGCACTACTTTTGCATGCTTTTAGTTAGTTTTGTAGAAATAGCTAATGTTTGGCACCATGAAGGTTGTTTTTATTCGTTTGGCATGTTACTGTTCAAATACCCATTTAGTGTGGTCACCTACTATAGAAATAGTTAAACAATACTGTAAATGGGCATGTTCTCTTTGTTAGGATGATTGCTGACACAGAGTTCTTTTCATTAAGTAATTTGACCGCAGCCATCTCTTTACTTTGGAAAAGACAGAGGAAAAAAGCTCTTGCAAATATATTTTTCTCTCGGTTTTCATATTTGCAGTGCTTGTATAGGGGATATAATTAGAATTTCAGAATAAATTACCCAAGGTATTGGATGAAAATCAAGACTCAGATAAACGTTTAATTCCTCCTTTTTTTTGCATTTGACCATTATACACAAACGTTTGGTTATAAATGGATGCCTCATCCTTGTTAGAGTAACATTTTGTATTCAAAGTAGGAATCTGGAAAAGAAAATTTTTAAGTGATTTATGCAATTTGAAACCTTCAGTTAGTTTACAAATCTCTTTTACAATTGGATTACTTTTATATGCTCTGTCATAAATACCAAAAAGCCCTCAAAATAAAATGTGTTCCAGAATAATCCTTACTGAGAGTTTCCAATTGCAGCTTTTAGCTCCTAATAATCTTAAACTAGCAAGATATCTGTACATGATTAGTATACACAATAGCTGCTGCTACAAGAATAAATACTACTGACGTGTACGCTGTCAGTCTGGAGGGCATAAACCTTCTAATTGATTCTGTGTTAGCACCTACCTTGCTTGAAAGAAGTGAGGACATTCAAGTTCCGAGAGTAACACGGCCTCGCTCTGTGTTCTTACTCAGAATTTGCTGGTGTGTGTGGAAATTAGGAGAAGGTTTAATTTTAAACTTGTAAAGGGTAGTCAGTTTTGTTAGCATTCTTCAAGATTAGGTGCACATCTTTTTCATCTGTTAACCATGAGGATATGGACAAATGTGTGCAAAAGATTGCTATGATGTAATACCTGCTTCCATGTACAGAGAACAGTCTATGCAGTGCAGAAAGCACTGTTTTTAAGTGGACTTAATCCGATTGCTTTCTGTTCCAACATGTGTTAAATGTGTTCCTTTTTCCTTTTGTGACCACTGCTTTTAGTTTCAATGAAAGTACAAACTGAGTACTACTACCAGTCTAATTTTCTGATGGCATTCTTTAACTCCACTCAAGGGAAAAATGGCAGCTTGTTTATCTGTGGTTGCCCTCTGCCTTTGAGAGCTGACAGTTCAGAAGGGGCACTGTTACTCTACTCAAACCATTGCAAAAGATTTTTGAGTAGTTTATGCTATAACTCTTGAAAGAAGGTAGAGCTTTTTATAGACACTTTACTATCTGTCTTTCAGTTCTAATACCTCTCCTGCTGGACCAAGCTCAGTTATCAGAGTTATGCATGTATTAGAAGTAAAAAGACAAGAACAAAATGTATTTTCTTGAATGTGTCAGCAAACAACCTTTATCCCTTTGTTTTAGTTCATAGAACAGTTTATTAATTCTTTTATTAATGCTTTTATTAATTCTCTTACCTGGGTATTCTGCTATTTAAAGCTCTGTAGAGCTCTCTAAAATTGGATATTTTTTTTTGGTCCTAGAATATTTTGTCATTGCCTGTAAAGCAGTTTTGATTGGAAACTGTTGATAGATTTGCTCCAATCTATTTCTTAGATTTTTCCCTCTCCTTTCATGAAACAGTCACAATTCATTTTCTGTTCCTGAAACTTTCTTACTTTTGTTATTGCAGACCTGCTTCAATCCTAATGAAAAAACTTCTAGTTTGGAGCTCCTAGTCCATCTCAGTCAGAGCTACTGTGTTTCTCTACCTTAAGAAAATCTCAGTTAAGGAGCATGCTTGCTTATTTAAGACTGTTGAAGTCCGTATCCAACTGTGCATTAAATACTGATCCCAAATTAATTGTTTCCCCTCAAAAAATATCCATAAAAACCTATAGAATTGTTTAAAAGTGTTAGTTGGAGTTATGTATTGGTTTTGAATATAGAGCTTTAAGAATATAGTAAGATTATATAAAGTAAGATTGAATGCTGCTGTGTCATTTGAGCAGACTGTAGAAGAATCAGAAACTGTTTACCAGACCAGGTAGATAGCCCTGAAACTCCTTAATTTCCTTTCGTACCGAGCACTTAAGCCTATCTTAAATCTTCTCCATCCTCTTACCACTCACATTGTAATCTGAAGATGTGAATTTAATGGACTTCTTGAAGTTTTTTAAGTGCTACATAATGAAAACCACCAATAAACTTTGTAATGCTCAAAGGCATTAAAAGGCTCACAAGCAACTACGTATGCGATAAATATCATACCAGTCCTGTGCTGTATGCAGCTGTTAGAGACTATACTTGATGGGATCTGTCTCGCTTTTGACTTTCAGCGGACAGAAAACTTAGTGATATATGTTAGTTTCACTGAGGTATTTGATTTTACAGGATCTGCGGACCTGACCCAGGATTATCCCAGTCCACTACCATTATATTTGCTAGAATATGTAATATTGGACTCACTGCACAGAGCGGTAGTCTCCATTCTTGAAGGTGCCCAAAATCTTTGTCGTGGGCCAGCAGATCTATACAGCTGTACTTGAGCAGGGGTTGGGACCAGATGACATCCAGAGAACTCTTCCAACCTCAGCCGTTCTGTGCTTCTGTGAAACAATGGAAGCAATAGAAGTTATCATCTGTCCACCCTGTTTGAACTTCTGAAAGTTCTTTTGGGTATTGCAAACATCTTTTCACCACCTGTAGCAGGTTTTCCTGCCTACTAGCTCTGCTTGCCCCACATCTCAGAACGTACTAGGAATTTTTCATATGTCAAAACAAGATGTAAATTAAATAAGCAATTCAATGAATTAGACAAGCAATTCTTTTTCTGGATAACAGCAATACTAACTCATTTATGTCAGTAGTTCTAGGTTCAATTACAAGCAACTAGTAACAGAGGATGCATCTCATTACACAACTATATCTCAGCTCATACAAGTGACATGACAATCAATCAAAATCAAATGAGATGGCAAATATGAGGACCCAGAGTATTTTATATAACTTGACCTAATTTATCCCACCTTTGTCAGAATCTGTAAAGCAGTTCGGGTTCAGTATGACGAAGAACAATTCAAAGAATTGGGTTGAAGTAATTCTCTATCATTTCTCTCTGGAAAGGCATTGTCAGGCAGCATATCTATGTTAGTATAAAACTGCAACTTTTTTTTACCCCTAATTTTGGCAATGAATCCATGGCATGGAGATAAAAACAAAGTTACAGAAACTGTTATAATCAAGGCTGATTTCTTAGCCTACTGTAAAACATTTTCTTTGGTTCTGCAATTACCTGTGTTTTTTCTTGTTGCAAAGAATGTGTTTCATGAGCAGAATCATTTGAATCCATGCTGTGCCAGATTAATTTCATTGGCTTCTTTTGACAGAAAACAATTCTGATTACTTTTCAGACTGGTTTACGTTCTTACACGTTAAAATTCTTAAGCAGCCCAAAAAGTCATAGCTTGCAGCCTGAGCATAGGAAGGTTGAGCAGAAAGAGAAAGCTCATGAAGTCCAGATACACTTCCCTTGAAGTCCAGATAATATACAACAGAACATGCTTAATTAAAGATAGTTCACATTAGAACTGAGGTTGAGAACATCTTCATGGAGATCTCAACATAATACTGCATTTTTCTTTTGTTACAGTTAGAGCAGTAAGTATGAGGTTAAGTTTGGTTTCAGCTCACGTCCTTGTGGTTTTTGCATTCTTAGCAGCTCTTTTTATTGTGATGTTCTGTGTAACATATGTGATGCTGTTCCTGTTTTGTTTTCTATATATTTTCGCTTAGTTACAGATAGTAATTTGATGATTTTTTTCTTTTTCTTCAAGAATCTGTCATCAGCCTTTAATATTGCTGAACGGAATGTTGTTATGGACTTCATACCCATGAAAAAGACAGTTAACTGTTGATTATGAGCATTCCATTGTATGTATTTTCTTATCATGTAAGTAATATTTTTTTATTAATAATCTGCTGATCATTTCTAAATGGCTTCCTTTTGTTTCAGTTCTCATCCCTCATGCTGACCACTAGGTGTGCATGCATGTAGCCCATGAAGGTGATGATGAAATTGTGATGCAAATAACAGTTTTCTTGCACTGAAGTATTCTGTTTTCCTAAGGATAGGAAACAATGTGAGGCATTGGCTGCACAGGGTAAAACTAGACTTGGGGAGTTGTAGTATGACCTGCAAAACAGGCCATAGTCTGTAGGATTTGTATTCAATTTATTCTATTATGAGAACAGTAGAATCTTACACTGATGAAAAACCGTGTTACAGAAGTGTGACTGTTGGGCTGCTTGGGAATCAGCCCTGCATCCTTTTCAGCAAACCCAGCTGGTTTGTTGTGACAACTTTTCCAAAGGCTGATTGAACTGCAGCAACGAATGGGAGCTAACTGGCTGAGCCAACCAGGAGCAGACAGCAATGATGCTAATGTATTGTTGGAGGCATTTTTTTTTTCAGTGCTGACTGCACAAAAATAGTGTGTCAGTCATTTATTCATCCTAAAGCTTTCTCTATTCCTTCTCCTTTTTAGACAGTGTCAGAAGCCACATGCGTGGTTTTTCTGCTCAGTCTGTGAAGGCATTCACAATTGTTTCACTCAGACGTAAGGACCCATCTCAGGTCTGTCTCTGTGCCAGTCTGTAAAATGTGGGTCAGTGCTAAATATTTCTCAAGCTCGTGTTCTCTAATAGTTGCATCACCTTCATTGCTGGTGTTACGGAGAGGTGTAGGATACACAAGGCTTCCATCAGAGCAGGAAGTTTGCCATCATTTTCTGAAGTTGACTGTGCTGCCCTTCACTGTTCTGAGGAACACGTCTCTTATGCCAGTCACAGATTTTTCTGCATTCAATGATCGTGTCTTGAGTAGAACCAATCTCTTATAGGGTAATGTTAAGTTTGGGGGATACTTCTCATCCTCAATGCAAATCACCTTGGTACAAAAATTGATCAAGTGGCCATATGTTCAAAAGATATATACAGACTGGAATAGGGGAATTTTCCATTCAAAGCCCAGAAAGTTATTGTGTGTTTAGAGGGAAAATAAGTACTTCATCCTATAATAAAATACAGGAAACTTCAACGCAAATTCCACTCTTAGTTTTAAAGAAGGATCAAGTCTGTGTGGAAAAAGCTTGCTTCAGAAAGCAAATTAATAAGATGTGACATGGGAGGGAGGGGAACATTTAGAGGCTTTTGAATTGGCATTTCCAGTGCCATAATGTCATTTAGTGACTTGGAATGGTGTCATTGTAGTTAACTTCCTTAGCCTCAATGAGCGTGAAATACTTGGAAAGAAGGATGGGTTTGTGGTTTAAATGTGAAATTGGAAAACAGGAGATTTATTTTTGGGTAGATGAGAGATAACTTGATTTGGGGGAAACATCACTTTCTGTTTCTTAATATCTGCTTATGAAAACTGGAGATTCACAAAGATTATTGCCTGATTCATCTGAGTAGAGGATCAATGTAATGTATTCTAAGACCCAAAGAAGGAAATTAATATTAAAAAGAGTTAACTAATGCCAATAAAAGTTAGTTGACAGTAGATTGGCCTAAGGCAGTATCTGTTACTATTGTGATTGTTTAATTCACAGCTACCTGTAACAAATGAAGGTAAAATTTGAAGCTGGTTCTGTGATATTTGTTATATTTACTGCATTCCAGTACCTACTATATCTAGTAGTATTTGCCATTTAAAAATATCTGCACTGCTATCTTTACAACTCTTTTTTTCTTAATATTGTCTGTTCAGTAAATACTAAAGAATATTCTAGAAACTCCAAAAAGCCAAAACAAACAAAAAAACACAGACCCAAACCCAGCCAAGCAAAATGAAAGCTAACAAGCAAACTGCCTTCATTTCACCAGATGTGTCAGACTCTTCCTCTGCTCTCAAAATAGCATATCTTCAGCAAATTTAGGGTCTTAATATTTAAAGAGGAGTCGCAATCTGAACCCAATGAATCTGTGACACTGGAAGTCCAAGATGGGGATCAGAGCTGATAGTGTGGATTCTTGAGGACAGGACACAAGTTCTTTGTGATGTGGCATCCCAGGATCTTTCTAAGGGAATGGGGAGGAGTAAATTAAGCATAGTAAGCATGCATTCATTAAACACCTTTTAAGACCTGTCTGCACCTTCCTTTTTTGATTGCTGCATGCATTTTGAGTCTTTCATATGGAGGAGAACAGCATTACTGTTTTAAATACCTTGCATCTTCCTCCATGTTTCTGCTTCGTTGTTGCTGATTTGCAGTGAAAATCATGGTTCATGTTGCACTCAACAACTCGTCTTTGAAAGAGATTCCTTGGACACTTGTTCCTTTGTCCATAATCCTCCACTTCATCTGCTTGGTATGTGCTAGTCATCTGTCTGAGTGCTTGATGCATTCCTATTGGGCATTTATTACTAATGTCTTGCTGAGCATCACGTCAGCCACCCCTGTGACTTCAACATTTGTGATGCTTTCGTGCTGCTTCGTTAATTGTAAGGTATGAGAGAATTTCTCTTACTATTTCCACATTTTCTCCATCTTCTATGTGTTAGTTTGATACACACCCTCACAGCTCTATGTATGTGTGTACAAGTAAGAGCATGGAAGGCAGCTTTGTACACTGTTAATTTGTCAAAGATTTGATTCCTGTACTTATTCACTCAGTGTCCTGAATATGAATAACTACACTGTTAAGAAAACTCCATTTAGATCAATAAATCATTGCCAAAACAAATGAATTTGTAAATGGCTGGATGTCCAGTCCTGCTGGTGGGTATGGAAGTGCAGTATGTGATCTTCCAGTGACTGGTTAATTGTTTTTTCAGACTGGTATTCCAAAAGCAGCAACAGTTAACCAAAAGCAGACAATCCTAATTGAAGTAGGCACCATGTCTGACCAGCACAGTTATTGACACACAAGAATGCCAGAGAGACTGCGGAGGAAATCTTAAATACTGAGTGCAGCCTGGACAGATTAAATGATCTTACCACCATTTGTGAGTATACATGATTTCAAAAAGTAGCACGTGCTTTAAAGTTGCTCTGTACTTAAGTACCACTGCGCAGAGTGATGTGAAATGGGTTTGACTTTACAACACGTCCTCTTGGACGCTGGAAGGAAAGTGTCAGGTTGCCCTACACCTTCATTCACAATGCAGCCAAAATGTTGCTTTTGGCACCTGTCCTGAATTTGGCCGCAGTGTAATTTGTGGATATTTTCCTTCTGCGTGTTGGAAAGATATAGCCGGATGCTGGTACCAGAGAGAAATCCCTGTGGTTATCTTAAGTAGGACTTCTCCCTTTTTGCCCATAAAATCTTGACAACAAATTAATCCTGCAAGGGCTGTGGGCTGATCCCTCATCACGTATCTGAGTGAGGGGAAAAAAAATAATTCAATCAGTCAAGAGCTGGAAATCAGCTCTGCTTCAGCAAGAATCTAATCTAAGCCAGATGCTCCCCTGTCTTTCCCAAATGCTACTGTGTTATTGCATGGGTTATCAGCCTTCTATTGATGTGAATGGAAGGAATGGCATTTGGTCTTTGGTGTAGTTTTCATGTCTAGCTCAGTTCTCCATGGGGTATGCTGTCTCAGCACAGGTAACAAACACCTTGCAGAATTATGAGCTTTTAACTTTTTTTTTTTTTTTTTTTATATCTGTCTGAATGGTATTGGATTGATACTGTGGACAGGAGCCTTAGCACAGGGAAATTGGGGTCCTGAAAAAATAATGGAAGGGTGGAGGGTTTTCTGCTGAAGATTTCAGTAAGTGGTAAAACTGCTCTGAGAGGTGTAATTTTATAAAACTCACTAGCTCAATTCATCCCTTGTGCAAAATGTCTTTACTACTGTCATAACCACAGTGTTGCTTGTATATCTGTGAAGTGTTATAAAAGTGCAAAATACTCTGAGCAGAACTTCGAGCTCAAATCTGAAGCCTGAAATCATATTTTAGGAAGCTGGCATCTAAGTGCTCCCTGAAGGGTTTGGCTTTGTGTTACAGCACAAACTGGAAGGTCTTTGTTTTCTGGGTCTAAGCTGTGTGTGACTTGTAGCACCAGCTGACGAGATTAGCTGTGTTGCATGCACACATCAAAACCAATGCTACAATCTACTGGGAGCTGTTGGCCCATCTGTCTGTAATAATCAGAGCACTGTGAGTGGTTCTGACCACTAAATTGGAGACAAATTGCTATTTAGTGTCCCCCAGAACGTCCCCATGGCAGTAGTTCATAGAAACCAAGCAGACATGGCTGCCATCTTTTAGTGCTTTAATGTGGAACAGAGCTGGAGTCATCCAGGTTGGTAGTGCCATGTGGTGCACGGGTCCTGCTTGAACCTCTGCTTTCTTTGGCTGGGGCGAGGGGCACCTGGCCACATATGCTAACATCAGAGCTATTAAAGGAAACTTTGAGCCAGAACAAAGCAAACAACAAGTTGTAATCCTAGTGAAAAGCACTGTTCTGGAAGAACCGCGTTTGGCAAAAGTAGGCTGAATCTTAATGCTCTTACCTATCCATGCCTGTGGACTCTGCTTTTGGCGAGGGGCGGGGTGGCTGTCGAACCTCAAGTGATAACAGCTCCTTTACAAAATCAAAGCTCTGCCTGTGCTCCACAGTCGGTGCCCGTTGTTCTCCTCTTGTCGTGCGAGGAGGGATGGCGGCGCAGGGCGGCCGAGGGGACGCGGCGGCGCTGAGGCGCGGTCCCGCCGCCAGGTGCCCCTCAGCGGGAGGCGGGCAGCCCGCCCTCGGGCGCCCCTAACGGTCGTGGGCGGCACGGCCGCTCCTCGGCGGCACCTCCTCCGCCCGACAGCGAGACGGGCGGGCGGCGCAGAGGGGCTCTTCGCTGCCGCTCCGAAGCTCTTGCGGCACAGCCGGGGCGTGCGGTAGCCGTGGTACCCTCAGCACCGCGGCTCGCCTCTAGCACCGCAGCTCCCCCCGCAGCGGCCGGCCCGCGTCGCTGGGGAGCCCCGCCGGCCATGGAGCTCTCCGTGCGGCTGCTGCTGGCCTCCTGTCTCTCCCTGGGGGCGGCCGGAGAGTTTGACAGAAGGTAGGGGCCGGCCGCGCGGGGCGAGCGCCGAGCGGGGGTTGCCGCGGGAAGGGGGCGCGGGCCGTGCCCCGGGCGAGCTTCGGCAGTCCCGGGGTGCGAAATGGCGCCGGGGGGTCCTTGTCGCACCCGGGGCCGTCTCCTCAGCTAGGCGGGGCGCCCCGGAGCCGGCGGCCGCAGGACGGGGCCGGAGGGGCGAGCGCGGGCACCGCATCGCCCTTTCCTGCCCGGGGCCATGCCCGTGCTCGGCTCCGGGGCGTCAGCGCCGTCACGGCTGTAGAAAGTTGGTCGCTGCAGCGGGGCCGCGTTCTCTCAGGATTAAACGCGAAGCGCTTCACGTGCTGCGAAAATAAAATCAGTCTATTGACGCCTCGGGGCACTAGAAACAGAATACGGCGGAGAACTGTGACTCAAGTTTTAACACGAAGCCGGGTGAGAGCGGCCGCGGGGCGAAGAGAGGAGAGCCGAGCCGAGCCCCTGCGCGGGGCCGGAGCGTCAGGTGGGGCGCGCGGCGCGGGCTCGTGCCGTGCTGGTGCGCGGGGCAGCGCCCTGCTCGCTGCCTTCCCGCCTGTCGCTGAGGCGCGCTGACAAGTCACGGCAGCGCTCTGCCGTCGCCCAAGGCTGCGCTGCCTCTTTCCCTTTAGTTTTTATTTACGTCTCTCTAGTTCTCCCTTTGTATTTATTTACCGTGTAACGTGAAGCTCGTGTTTTGATTTTTTCTTTTTCCCCCTCCCTTGAAGTTTCAGTAAGAAAATTTGGTGACATATCGCGAAACAAATCAATGCTGAAATTCTGGATGGTGGTTAATTGCGTGTTATAGATAATTTCACAAGTCTGCAACGATTTAATAGCGACCTGTGAGCGGCAGCAGCGAGCACATTGCAGAACGTGTCCGTTGTTTCAGGTGGTACAAAGTTACGCCAATTATCTTCTGCCTAAAGCTATGTCCAATGTCTGAACAACATGCTGCATTCGTAACAGAAATATCACAGGCTCAGGTCAGAGCACTTTACCAGAAAAAGAAGTGTTTTGTTGTTGTTGTTGCGAAGTTCAGAATGATTTTAGTTAGCTGCTTCCAAAGGGTTTCACCAGCTGTCTTTGAACTGTCTCATTCAGGTGGCCCAGACAAATAGTTTCCTCTGCAGGACTGTGCCGGTTTGGAAGCAGAATTGACTGCTGCTGGGGCTGGGCCCGTTTGGCCTGGGGACAGTGCCAACGTGAGTATCATTGCTGCTGGGGCTTTTAGTCACTTATAGGAGAGGCTTGGACGTGCCCCTAGCCATCCTTCATACACAGTCTTATAATGGATGGCCAAGGCTTTTGCACGTGTGAGTCTGGCTAAAATAAAAGGATGTCATCAGGTCAAAACCCAGTCTGTTATTAACAGTTCTGAAAAGGATTTCAGTCAAGTAAAGTAAACTTTGGCTAAGGCAATGAGAACCTGTGAATTTCTGTTTTGTTTCCACTTCATTTCATTCCTAATAGCCTGACATAACACTTCAGTGTTATGTTACAGGCAGTGCAGGCCAGAATATTTATATCTGAGAAAGAAATCTAAACAATTGACGTTTCATTTTAAAAGTCAATGGATATACTCAAATTGATACTAAAGATCAAACATTCTCACAGTAATTGCGAACTAAGGATATATAAACCAGCCTGACAGCATCCTTTTATTGGGCCACACATGAAGAAAAGCATCTCTAAAATTATTATTTTCTAATAGTATATTAGAATCGTATTCTAACATGCTATTTAAAATCCTTGATAATGGCAGGATAGCAAAATAGATAAGTTCATCATTCAGGGTATCTTCTAAAAGTACTCTATGATAGCAGCTAGGGTGATGTAGAAGTTCAGGTTGTTAGGAATTACAGACCTCAGTTTGTTAAAATTACGGGCTTTGATTTTGGGAACGCTGGCTCACGTGCCTAACAGTTCACACAAATGGTTTCTCCACAGTTTTTGCAGGACTAAACCTACAAATAGCGCTTTTTGCTTTTTTAATTAAGATGCAAATGACTGAACTATTTTTTGCTAAGCCACTTTTAAAGCAGAACAGGTGTTGAATATTGTTAGATGCATAGCCTGCAGGACAGTGACATAAACAAGCAGCAGGCAGAAAGACAGGCAAAAGATAGAAGTAGCACTGGCAATGCAACTGCACACTCTCAGCAAAGGTTTTGTTCAAATCTGTGAATGGCAGCACTGGCTCCTTCTATCCTGAGCATGTTAAGAGCTTGCAGTGTTTAATAGGTATATAAGATGACTGGTAAAAAGCTGTGCAAAGTGCTTTTGGAACATAACACGCCTGCTACTGTTATGAGATGAGAAGATCTCAGATTGGTATCTCTGAGCCTGTATCATGAGTCATTTTGAGTTTTAAGGCTGTAGTTTGTAACAGAAATATTTTTTTCCCTGGGATGGATGCTTGTAGAGAAGGAAGAATAATGTGAGGTAGTTGATTGTATCTACTCCAGAGGTGATAGGATCTATGTCTATCTTTTTGAACTTGTATTTGGAAATTGTTAAGCATTTAAATGTTTGAGGCTATGGACATTTAACTGACAAGTATCAATAATTTGCACTGAAATAAAAGAGATCTCGCTGTGGCTTTTCACTTAGACAAGTCATCTCCTGTGTGATGGCCATAAATTTAAACTTGCATTTAGCTGGAAGTCAGCTACAGATATACTTGCCCTTTAAATTCTCTCTCACCAACTCTGATTTGAGGTTGCTGTTTTCAGAGTCTTGGGAGATGGCAATAGCATAAAGTAACATTAGCAAAAAAGTCATAACTAAAAGTAAATATATATATATTTATTTATTTATTATTTTAAAAATATATTTTATAATATAATATATATATAATATAATATATATAATTAAAATATATAAAATATATAAAAATATATTTATATATATAAATATATATAAAATAAAAATATAAAAATATATATAATATATAAAAATATATATATATATACTATATATATATATAGTACAGAGGGTTTTCATTATTTTTGTTACCCTGAATTTTGTCAGTAAGATTATTTGTAGTGATTTGCCATCTTCTTCAGATACCATTAATGTTCTTTTTTTTAAGGCTGAATCTAAATGATTCTCCATCTACTGTTGAAGTGCATTATTCACTCTTTCAAGGAGTGCAGAGATCGATTCTATACGGTCATCTCCAGTAGTTGGGACCAGATTTTAAAAGGAATACAGTTCTCATCTAAGTGTGGAAATTCTTTCTTTCTTTTTTTTTTGTTTTATTTTAAAGACTATTGAGAACTTAGAAAAGCATCAAATGTGCAGGTGAAGACCTTGCTAAAAACTTAGCAGTTAATTCTAGTTCTGAAACAGGAGTCAAAGTCTGAGAAAAGTATAGCAGGGAACTCTGTTCCAGTTGTGGGTGGTGAAAATTCCAGTCGTATCACAGAGTGGGAGATGATACCAGACGAAAGCCAGCACTTTCTAGTGCTGGCAGCCAAATAGAATATCTGTAGTTAGCTCTCCACCTTGGGAATGAGGCATTCAGCGTGAAGGATTAACCTCACATGGAAGGCAGCATTCCTGGCCTCAACTGCAGCCTTGAGTGTTTGACTGTATAAAGGGATATTTCTGAAAAGATTCCAAAAAATTCAAGGATACGATAGAGAAAGGCAAGCCTCTTACTCCTGTCCCCAGAATGAGTGGCATAAATGTTAACTTTCCTTTACCAGATGTATCTTTTCTTTGCCATTTCTAGAATAAATTGTAGTTATGCAATGAAAACAAGTATAGAATCAGACTTAAAAACAGGCTGTGAGACCCTGTTTGCTATGAGTTCAAAAATGAAGTAGTACATATTCAGGCAACAATGCTGAGCTTTTTGTTAATGGACATGAACTGCTGTGGTCAAGCCAAGCGGTTTGAATCATCTTTGCTATGCCTGCAAGTGCTCCAGCACATTTGCACTCTCACCTGTTTACTCATGCATAACTTGTTGTGTATACACCAATCACATTTGAGTTTATCTTACTGGGAGCAGATGTGAGTGCCATGCTGGAGACAGAGAATAGCAAGAATTCAGGCTCTGATACATGAGAGAGCTGCAACCTGCAGTTACCAGAAGGATTCTGAGCTGTGATTTCAGGCTGAAGTTGTGCTAGCTGCTCTACCAAACACATGTGGGCCAGTCTCCTGCCCCAGCCTATTGAGAAAAGAACGTGGTAGCTTAAGACAGCTGTGTGGTTTAAGATAATGGTTTAACTGTGAGGAAGGTTTAAGCCTGTGTATGTCAGCTTTAGAAGGGCAGAAGTGTGGCCCAGCTGACAAGTGGTAAGTCATTAAGCCATAGTAATGCAGTGCCTGTGATTCATCATCCATCCATAAAGATGCACCTGGAAACAGAACCACGTTAGCTAGATTTGCTTTTGAAAAGTGTGGAGTAATTCCTTTTTCTCCACACTTCTCCACTGCAGGATGTAGGGGTATCCAGCACAGCTGTGCTTGGTGCTGCTCAGTCAAGCAAAAGTCAGCGTAACTCTGCTGTCCTTTTGACAGCATGCAGGAAGAAGTCAAAATCTGAGCCCTCCTTTAATTTATACTCTAAAACATCTTCTGTATCCTGTGAATGAATTATACCAATCAAGACTTCTGTGTGCTTTTTTACACGTACATCTGATATCTGTAACTTGTAAAAATAAGGCTTTCTTGCATTTTTATGTGTTGCTGTTATGCACATGGCAAAACTGTAAAGCAGAGTAAAAGTGAGGATAGAAGAAGTTTCTTCTGGAGTTCTTCTTTCACAGTAAATGACTTTGAATTTCTTAGGCAAAACTTTTTTGGTCAGAACAGATATGGAAGGTATGGACAATACGTTCATAATTGCTTTTGTGTTGCAAGGCAGCTGCATCTGTGGTACTGTGTTGTCCTAACCCAGAACCCAGTAAAGTATACAGATGGATGGGGGAAAACGTACTGGGACATGTATCATTGCATGCATCCTGCACAAACGTGCTTTTCTCACCAAAAAAATGTGTTCACTCAGCTGTGAATCTACATGTACATATTGGGCTCTGGAACCTGGTTAGCATATCAGGAAACTAAACTATGGGATAGGAGAGGCACTGATTTCCAAGGTGACCTGATAGCGGCCTTTCAGTATATAGAGATCTACAGCAAAGAAAGGGGCAGACTCTTTAGCTGGGTCTGTGATAGTAAGGAAGGATGGCTTCAAGCTTAAAGGAGGTAGATTTAGGTTGGATGTAAGGAAAAAGTCTTTTACAGTGAGGGTGGTGAGGCACTGGTACAGGTTGCCCAGAGATGCAGTCGATGCCCTGTCACTGGAGACTTTCATGGTGAGACTGGATCAGGCCCTGGGCAGCCTGATCTAGCTGTGCTGTCCCTGCTCGTTGCAGGGGAGTTGGACTGGATGGCCTTTAAAGGTCCCTTCCAACTTAAGGACTCTGGGACTGTGATTCTATGATATATGTGAGAAGTAATGTGATGCGTTTTACTCTTCGCTACGAAAGTAGAAGTTCTCCTTCCAGCAAGCCATGCTAACAGCCATTTTAAACTTATTTATTCTCTTTTTGTGGACATTTTTGCCACTGATCCATCTGGGCTCCTTGAAAGGCATCCTTAGAACTAGTGGGCTACCTGCCTTGCTGTAGCTGGCTTGCAAAAAGCTCTGTTCTTTTGAAACTATTAAAATGATTTCCAAATATGTGTGCCTTTCATGAACAAAATACACCTGCTTTGTACTTGGCCGCATGCCTGTTTGTAATTCATTTGTATGCTAGCTATATGTAGTCAAGCTGCATTAAAGATGTAGGCTGCTTTTTGCTTCATTATTTCACTTGCAATTTAACAGCCCAGAACTAAACCTGTTTTATTAAATAAGAGCTGGCAGAAAGAGATACCACTAATTTAATGCAGATTATAGAAACTGAGTAAGATTCCTTAAGCAATAGCAAACTGCATGAATTCTTATTCTAGATTACGGTTTGGACAACTCCTTTGCTGGAGGCAATAGCAAGTGTGGTTTTGCTGCATTCCCACATACAAAATACAAGTTTGAATCCACAGCTTCTGTAAATTGATGCTGGCCTACTGTCAGATCCTCTGTTGGCATGAGTCTGCATGGTTGCTGAAGTCAACAGGGCTGATTCTGAGGGTTTGTCTAGTGAACAGAACAGAGTTAACAGGAACAGAATTTCACTGAAATTGAATTTAACAAGCTTTGCTGTTATTTGATTACTTCACTTATTCCAATTCTGAATTCTCCTTAAACATTAACAAAATTAATGAAGTCTATCTTGAGAAGGGATTGTGAAGATGAGTGCACTCTTTTAGAGCATCTGTCTGTTGCAGCTCAGTGGTTATTTCCCTGTGCTGAGATTTGACTGTTCTGCCTATGGAAGAAAAGCAGAGCAAGTCAGCAAAGGTTTTTATTTTTTTTCCTACCACCTTACTATAAATCCACAATTAACATGAAAAGCCTAGGGACAGAGCAGTAAACAGTAATCTGTTAGTAAAAGTAGAAGTCAGGCAGTCAGTTTACACCTCGTTTAAGCGTTGCACCAAAAATAAAAGTCAGTTGGAAGATGTCAGGTTAGCATTAAGATTTAGTCCAACCTAGTAAAATGCATGCTATTGCAGGAAGTTCTGCAGGTGGCCTGCAGTAAAGGGGGGGGGAGCTTGTGCAAGCTGAAATGGCAGATGCAGACATAACCAAATGCTTTGCTGGAAATTGTGCATGCTGCTGCCTTTTTACAAGTGCTATGGAGAAACTTACACATGTATGCTGCTGCTTCTGTCTCAATGTATATCTATGCTGTGTGGTTTATTTACAGAGATGCATGGTGGTGGGCTGGGAAGAGGTGGTTGTGCTCTCATTGATGCCGAGATGATTCTGTGTAACCAACAGTAACGTTGATGGGAGTTCACCCACATCATCATGTCAGCCATCAATGGGAGACGAGGCTGTGTGTTTTAGGGCTTCTGCTTGTGCGCATCACGATGCTTTAAGTGGAAATGGCAATTCTGTATAATCTGAGACGCACAAATCTTCAGCTAAATAAAACCATAATTTTGTCAGTAATGAACCTTAACAGCATTGGCTTCTACGAGGTTGGCCCCCTGGCAGAAACCTCATTAACATCAGCAAGAGTTTTGTTACTAAATTTGTGGTTGCAACAACGCAGTCTGTATTAATGCATCGTGTCAGCAGTGTTTAATGAATATCGATGTGCAGTGCATCTTATAAATGGCCAATAATTTTGTGTGTTTTTAAATGTCTTTTCTGTGAAACATACCTATACAGAATTGCAATACTGTGTTAATTTTGCCAAGCAATAAAAAAAATGAGGTTTTGCTATTTTTATTCAGTTAAAGGTGTGGGGATCGTTTCATTTTAGAACCTTTATGGTTCTAAAAGCAGTTATGACTTTGTTATATTAAAGGTACAGTATCCTTTTCCACTCCTCCATTGCATCTCTTCTGCGTAGAGGTTTTGCACAGTTTTGCAGTCCAGTTTGTCCCCAGGAAATGCCAGCAGTAGTACATTTAGTACATACTGTCAATTTGAATATGGAGCTTCCTTCAAAGCCCAACAACGGCCCCGGTCTCCCTCCATTGAGGGGCTTGCTGGTTAAAGCAGATTTAAATTGATACAAGTGACAATCAGTGCAAATCCCTAAATGTTGGGCAGTATTGCTTAAAATGCAAACAGCCGCTGTTGTTAAGTCCCCACCCTTGATAACAAGGCTATGGAGCCCAACAAGCTGTGCGTCTAATATTCATTTTTATTGGCAAATAAATTGTCTTAACGTGAACCCAAAACATAGATCTGTTTCCATCTTATTTCACTTTTGTATTATATTTAGTTACGTACGGCAGTAAGAGCTGAAAAGGTTTCTCAGTGTTAACTTCAGGCGATCCAGATTCAAACTTCATACAAATGGCCAGTGAATGTATGCACCAGTACAGATGTTCAGATGCTTGAAAATGAGTGTAATGTTAATTACTCTCAAATTAACATTATCCTGATGCAAACCCTTTATTTAATGTTATGCAGCATTAGAGATACAGATATGCATATTTAAATGAAAGGATACTGTCTCTTTAAGAAAGGCATTTGTGTTCTGTTGATGGAAACGTGGGATCTAAACCATGAAACACGAGAATTTGTACAATATTGTATTGTATTGTAAAGCAGCTCCTTAGTTGGTTGAATAAGAATAGCATCACGTCATGATATTTAATTACCCTTATGTATCAGAATGTGTTTGTTAAATCTCATAATGCAATGCAGATGTAAGGTGTTTCTATTTTTAAATGTGTACCAGAATTTTTTTTATTTCAGAAAAGCTCTGAATGTTGAATGTGTGTAAGTCTCCAGGAATGTAACAAGTTGATAAAAGCCCCAGCCAAGTCCATCCTCCTTACAGGGGAGAAAAAATAAAAAAACAAACTGGAATTTCTTTTCTTTTCTTTTCTTTTTTTTTTTTTTGGATATTTGTTTTACAGCTTTCTACGTCTTAAGGCAGAGAATAGCCAGCCTAAGGTGCCAGCCCAAAGGTTAGCCGAACATATTTCTTGAAATAATTTTGGAAAGATTATGGCTTGGAGTTGTGGCCTCTAAGTCATTAATTATTCATACAAACTATAATATATGGCAAGAAGATGTAGATGTTCTTTTTTTTTTTTCTTTTAAATGTTTTTGAAGCATCTGATTTGGGGAGGGCGGGGAAGGGTGGGAGAGGGAAGAAAACTAACAAGGCTGTTCATCCCGGTCACCTATCTGATGACATGCATCTTACCTCCTAAACAGTTGCACTTTTTCCTTTTTTCCTTTCTCTTTTCTTTTTTCTTTATTTTACCGTCAAGCCCCAAGGAATAGTTTTGCTTTTCTGCGAGTTGTTTATACTCCCAGCATCACATTTACAAGCTGTCAGATCTGGGAGGCCTGATTTTGCTTTCGCAGTATAGAATTGTGCAGCAGGAGGCTGGTTTGGGATGGCTGACACGCTTACTGCCCCCCGTTGTCTGCTTCGCGCCTCCACTACAGGTTGTCATTCTCACAGCAGGGAAATGTTACAGCCCCTGGCCTACAGCAGTGCACAGCCTGGCACGTTAGAGCAAGATGAAGTCAGTGCTAGTTTAGATTAGTACTCAGGGCTGTGGTCTCCTGCTGCTTAAGAACTGATATATCTTGTTTACTTATCCCTGCGGTGGGAGCACTGGTCTTTAGAAGGGGAGCAAAGCCATCAGCTGCGCATTAAAGTTGGCTTTGTTACTGTGGCACAACAGTTACTGCACTGAAGCCACTGGGTGTTACATGACTATAACCAAGTTAGTGGTAGGGCCCCGTTTCTTTTCTGCCCCTCGTGTGGTGACACTCCTGCTAGCCTGGAGTTGGGTAGAAACACGGAGAGATTTGGGTAGCGAACCTGCATTTGAGATGATAAATCACTGTTCTTTAAGGAATTGTTGTAAGCTGCTTGAAAGGCAAACATGAAAAACATGACAAAACCTGAAATATTTCTTACTGTTCTCTGTGCATTGTGTTAGACCAAATTTCCACTGGTTTTTAAACAGTTCTAAAATGCACAGGTGTTAGGTTAACTTTCACTGGCTTCATTAAATCCTGTTGATCTCAGCGGTAGCTAAGTGTGTTTTTAAGTGCTGCTCTGAGCAGCAGGGCATTCATGAACCAAGGTCTGGATTTGGTATGCAGTTGAGAAACACGTTTGAGTATAGTGTAGGCAAGCAGAGAATTCACTGTAACAAATAGCCCCCATGGGCTGCAGTTTGTCATGTTAATGTGCCATTACCACAATCATATGTGCAAACTGAGTAACCAATTTATGCAGGCAAAGGTGAGAGTTATGTGTGTAAGATTAGGATCCACTTATCTAATGGAACTATATATTGTAGGTAGAAGCTTTGTGCATTTTAACCTGTTAACATGAACACTACAAATAAATGCAAGTCACTTAAAACAAAACAGCAAACAGCAAAACACAACTCAGACATAATATGTCACCATTTTATCTGATGTTATTATCAGTCTCTAGTTACAGAAGTTGGTCAGGCACTCTTATTATCTTTCAGTGTAAGGAACGTTTTGCATGTGAAATTATCTGAAAGTTGATACCTGCTGACTATAATCAAGCTTATTGAACTCTGCAGGGATGTATATTGTGACTGCTTGTGCACGTAGCTGGGAAGCTTTTTTTTTTTTTTGCCATAGTAATTCTGTAATGTGAGTTACGGTTATCGCATGGTTTTACCACCTGCTGATAACTATGTAGGGGTAGCTTGAGGTTGAGCTCTGTGCTTACCTCTGTGCTTGTATGTGATGGAGCAAAGAAGAAATATGTAACTGTAAGAGTTTGTGAAGATGAATAGTATGTAATAATCTATGGGCTGATGCATAAATTACTTCCCGTGTTTGGGCAAAATGAATTTCAAGAAATTGGGATTTGGGATCAGGATAAAAAAGGAGCTATGTGTTACTTGGAAAGAGAGAAGCAAGGCAGATGGTCAACACAGATTATTTCAGATGCAGGCATTCTTGTACAGTTTTGACTTCAGAGAGTTGAAAAAGAGGTTGGAGAACAGATTGAACGCGTGTGGTCTGGCATTTTGATGTGAGTGGAGAGCTGCAGAAGGAGCAACTTTTGAGGGCAACTTCTGTCAGTGAGAAACTCTTGTGGACATCAGTCAAAGAAAGAAGGTGCGTGGAATCAGGAGTTAACATTATGGAACAAATTCAGCAGCAGAACAGAGCAGTGTTATAGCATTCAGGAGTGCCCTCACATCTTTATAGTCTTTTGCTGGAAGACATGGCTTAAAGTGTTAGAAAAGCAGATGAGAATTGGGATGGTAGAGACACTCCGCTATGCAAGTTCAGGATTTTTCATTGTTGATCTCTAATGAAGGAGTTAGGTAAGAATTAAGCAGTGTGACTGTCTTGTTAGGACTGCACCAAGCAGCACTTGGTAATGGATTAATCAACTGCTAACATGAACATTTTAGGGAGCTGAGTGCAGGGAGAAAATAAAGGTGAAAGAACCGACAGCAACGCCTCCCACCGCCAACACTGCAGACCCATAATGAACAAATTGAATGTATACTTCATTGAAGTACTTATGCAGCAATTAAAAAATCATAATTCAGAATGATTTAGTCGTACTCAGGCACACCAGCTGTTCCTGGTGTCTGGGAAGATGGCTGGCTTCGAGCTTTTATGCAGGCATACCGCATGCTGAGAGCATATGCGTTGCACAGGAATTCTTTCTCCCACGCTTGAGATAAACCCACAAAAACAACTCTAAACCCAATTCACTCACTCATGTTTCAGTTCCCTATTGTTTTTACAGGGCTTAATTTGTCCTGAATTTTGCTTGAAACTTAAAATGCAGTATTTATCATCTTATTTTGGAAGAAAGTTCTTGCCAACCTTTAAAATAGGTACTCTGTTAGATTTCTGGCTAAATAAAAGGCTTGAAGGATACTTCCTTGCCTCCCATTAAAGTCACTGGGAACTGAGACAGAGCAAGTCTTTGTGTCTGGCCCCAAAATAATTTAAAATGAAAAGATTGAAATGAGGTGATCACGTAAATAGTTTGGTGAGAGTGATTTGATTCCTTGTAATAAATGCTGTGAAGTTTGGAGGTGTTGGCTGAATTACGTGCATTGCAAAGCTTGCTGCAAAATGCTTTTCTCTTTTATATAGAAGTTCTTCCGTTATGACATGGAACTAAAATTGAATAGAATGCTGTATTTAAGTTGTGTAACACTCAAGTGGCTGTGAATACATTCTAATAAAAGAGATTTCTTCAAGAACTGTGTTTGGCAGCAAAAGTTGGTTTCCAAATAACTGTTTATGTGCAGAAAGCATTTTGTAATGTCTTTGGCTTTATGGATAGTGGTTAGGCAGTCGTTAGAGTAGGGACTTTTAAGCTGTAGGCTGCTGAGGCACTGACATCTCCTTTAACTGAGACTTTTGAAAACAGAAAAGATTTAAGTGCTCTTCTGAGTTTTATCTTGGGAGTAGGACATAGTCTAGATCAGGACTTACCCACCTGTCGTACAGGACAGCAAATATTGCAGATAATACTATGGGGCTAAGCTGGTTAACGTGTATTAGGCTGTCATCTGTTGAGGATGCCACAGATCCCATCACCCATGTCTTCTCTCTGTAATTAGTTCTATGTAATTTGCTTTAGATTTTTTTATTAATGCTACTGAAGGTTTTTTTTTTTCTAGTACAATGTCCTACTTGGTTGACTGAGAGAATACTGAAAAATATTGGATCTTCTGAATTAGATGCACTTTTCCATTTCTAAATTCTAAATTGTGAAGTTTTTTTGTCTTCAACTGTAAGATCATCCTTTTGCAAACTGAGCTGCTGCTAACGTATGCTTCATGCATTTGAGGAGAGAAAGGCATTTTAGTGTCAGCTAAACTAAAATTGCAGCAGGTTCTCTCAGGGAACTTTACCACTTCATTCCAAGCTGTTATTTAGCTGATGGTGCTTTGTGTTCTTCTAAGAAGTTGGTATTATCTGATTGGGTCCTGCTTTACAGTATGGATTTTCTTTGAAGGACAGTTGAAACTTTATGGAAGCTCTTGCAAACATATTTGTAGTCATTTCTGTTACTAGTATGGATATATTGTATCTCTTTTTGCCCAATGATGAGGTTGGTCTTCATGCTCTTCATTTTTTCCATCATCACCTCTAGGTAGAGTAGGGCTTATGATATTAGGAAGACAAGAGATACGGCATCTAAATTAGCCCTTAAAACAGAGCCTAGTTCTTTGTTTGTGACTGCAATGATTAAAAAAGCAGCAACTGTTTCCAACTACAGTGCTGTAGAATTTTGTGATCTCTCAGTTGCTCCCCTGACAGTTCTGCCTGTTACCCAAGGGCATGCATTTGAAACTTACCTTCTGTAGTTCACTGAACTGTTGCAGCTACTTTCACAGAAAAAGAAACTCCATTAGATAGCTGGTGAATCTGAGTCCCGTGTCTTTGTTTCTGGCCAGTGTTTATAGGAAAGACGCATCTTGCATTAAATAAAACCACCCCTCTCTGTTGCTTTTTAGCAAATTCTCAAAGACAGAATTAAAAGAGATGCAGCAGTGTTAGGAAGATCCACCAAGAGCAGCACTACAGATAGAAAACAAGGTCTTCTGTTCTCTGGGGATCCCACGATGCATATGTCTGATTTTTAAACAAAAAATGCCCTGAGTAGAGAGCAAATACAGACCCTGAACTGAACCAAATTCATTCTGTGCTAACTGTTGCTTCTGTGGATGCAGTTGTGGGAACTGCTGATTCCGGATGCTTTGACTCTTAAGGAAAAGGCTTTGGATCATTAGAGATGTATTTGCAAAGTTCTTTCACAGCTGCAACTAATCTCATTTCTGTTTTAATTTTGTTTAATTCAGCCCTGTTGAACAGCCTGGCTGGAATGCAAGCTAGTGCCTTCTGACAGATTTCTGTTCAAATAGATCCTTAGTACACACAATTTTATAATACAGACTGTTGTCAGATCAATGAATATTACAGCTGGGTCTAGTTAGTGACTTTGCAAATTGCAAATGATACTGACAGTTTAGAAAATTAAAGTCAGGGTAAATAGTAAATCCTAATTACAGAGTATTTGAGTTATGCCACCCTCTGTTTTCTTTGTAATTTGTGTCTGCCTTACTTAAACAGTAAGCTCACCAGAATTTTACATCTGCACTCTCTCACAGAATGAGAAAAGCTAGGGCATATTCCAGTTTACCAAATTTAATGACGTGAACCACAGTTCATACATACACAGAGCAAGTGAAGGCAGTGTGTGTGCAAGCTGATGAGCTACTAAGGGAGCTTAATATGCCAGCAACAGCACAACCTCCTGTTGTACCAAAATAGAATACCAGTGAGTCCCACATGTATTGGGGTGGCAATTACTGTTGAAAATGCACTTGTTATTCAAACAGTGGTATTTGAGACACAACGGTGCTTAAAGGAGGAACATAAATGCTACTATTTTTGTTAGGTCATTGCCTTTTGTTTTAAAGTAATGCACTGTCAGTCATGACTGGAACCAAAGAATAATGAGTGGTGTTCTATTTGCAGCTATATGCCAACCAGGATGCAAACACGGAGAATGCATTGGGCCAAACAAGTGCAAGTGCCATCCCGGATACACTGGAAAAACGTGCAACCAAGGTAAGAAAGTGACGTCCAAGAAAGAGAATTTGTTTGTGAAATCACAGAAATATTGTTGACCCTTGCAAATGCTGCGTATGTTGCCTGCAGGCATAGGATAACAAACTCATATACCACGTCTGTTACTCCTGTAGCTTTTCTGAAATTGAGACTGACATCTGTAGAGAAAATGGCATCTGCAGTGGGATGATACAAGGAAAGCAATTGCTTTTGTTCAGGTGAAATGAATGAGATTAACATAAAGTGTGTATCCACATGCTGTCCTAATCTGAATCAAGTAATTTGAATCTCGTGGTCAGGATTGTTATTTCATAAGGTCACAATTCTCAGGTTTTGATAGTGAAACCGTATTTCTTCAATTAAAAATGATTTCTTAAGTACTTTATCATTTTTTTTGTTTCTAGGCCTGAACTGGGTAGCTTAGCGATAACTGCACTGTGTAAATAAGAGTTGAAAAGACGAAGCCTTCTTTTACTGAATTAGCATCTTGGTTCACTGTAGGTTATATTAATCAGACATTCATGCATGGTATTGGTGACAAAGTTGCTGTGGCAGATGTCCATGAGGTTTTTGAGATTCCTGCAGACAGCCATGTCGCAGACATCCATCAGTCAGATCAAGTCACTACAGCCTATATCAGTTCTACTTCAGATGGCTGTTCCTGAGGTTGGATTATGCATTCCTGCCATGTGCTAATTCCACGTTCGGTTGAGACCCAAATGGTGTGTGCTTGATGCAGAGTCTGCTTTTGCTGGGAGGATATCTGAATGTATGGCTGGGAAGGGGGCTACAGCACAGCTCAGCCCCACCCCCAGTGTAACAACTGGGTGGATTAGAACTGTAGGCATCCCATGAACCCCACTTATGTACAGGATAAATGTGATCCGTGTTACTGTACTTCAAAATAGCAACTATTCTGTTCACTCCAGAGGCCATCTTTTTCTTTTCTGTTCTGGAATAATTATTAGTAATAACGAAGTAATGGCATAGGCAGAAGAAATGTTGGAATTTCCCTGTGGAGGTGGAAGTCTTTCTAGAATATGTGAATGGTGCTGGGCTATGAAATGTGAGTGCTGATAAACAGGCTTTACATCTCATCTATTTGTGGTCCTCAAAGATAAAGCCATGTACCAGGGATCAATCCAAGAGAACAACGGAATCTCACAGCAGAACTGTTGCACTGCAACTGTGTGAGGATGCCTGAAGGCTGGTCCTTTTCCAGTGGCAATCACAGAACGGCCCGGGTTGGAAGGGACCTCAAGGATCATGAATCTCCAACCCCCCCCACAACAGGCAGGGCCACCAACCTCCCCATTTAATACTTGACCAGGCACTCACTTCAGGTCACTTAGGAATTAGGATAGCTGATACTATCTCTCTCATATTATGCTGCTATCATCAGCAGCCAAATGGCAGTGAAATTGCCCAAATCTTGCAAGTAACTTTAGTGTTTCCCTTCTAGCTTTTTAATATCAGGTTAACAGCCATAAGCAGTTAAGGGGAAAAAAGAAAAGAACATTCTGAAAGAAAATCCCTCGTGCCAGCTCTCAAGTTTATAGCAGTAAGAACGAAACTAAAGCTTCTTTCAAGATGTGTTGAACGGTAAATTGATAGCAACTCTTCATTAAGACCTATCTTTATAGACAAAAGTGAATAGTTGCAAGCTTGCCATTTTTACAAGCGTATGCAGGCTTCTTTGTGTGACTGGGAAAGGTTGTCTTCATGTGAAGAATATAAAAGATCTGTTTTGCATATTGCAAAGATTTGGTCATTTTGTTTTTTAATTATGCCTTCTTCCCATCATGTGAAGATGAGCAACTGTATTCAAGTCCACCTGGTCAGAACAGTGAAGCACATCTATTCCGCCCCCTGGAGCATCGTTCAAGAAATACACCTTCAAGGGGTGAGATGGTCCCTGTATTTCAGGCAGCGTGCTCCTTCTACCTGCACGGCTTGAAATGATAATAAGTCTCTTGCAAAGGGGGTGGAGGCTAATGGACCAATGGCTGCGATGCAAAGGCTGAACTTGCAGTGTCGTTAGCATGCAGAGCAAATAACTGACTGTATTCCCTTGATACCACGTGTCTGTTATTCTAAAATGTCTTGACTCTCCATCACACCCAGTGTTGTAACCTGCTTTTGTTTCTTTCCTCTGCTCGTCTTTCAGGATCTGTACTTAAGTTATTTCTAAGCTCCTTTGTGAACTCAGAACGATGGGAATTGTTTATTGGCTCAAATAGAGGCAGAAGTTGGTGCTTGCTGGGAATGACAGCTTGAACTACTTTTTTATAGTATGAGTGATAGTTAAATCCTTGACTTTGTGTTGGGTCGCTGGTTGTCTCAGTCTGAGTAAACTTGTTATTGGATACCTGACGTGTTTTCTGATTCAAGTTGGCCAGTAGGCAGAAAAAGGCAGAAAAGATTTGAGTTCTGCAGCCTTTTGCAGGAACTAATTATAGAGAAAATAGCAGAGTGCACTGTGCCTTCCTAGGAAGTAGTGCTTATGTACTCACCAGCTGTTTGCGGGCTGGTTCGGCCCGGTTAGTGGCTGATGGAGTGGGGGAGCCCAGACCCTGCTGAGTGTGCCCTAAAGTTGGTAATTATCCATGATGAAGTGTGAGGCTGTGCACTGGTCAAAGAAGTCCCTCCAGGTTTGCCAGTGTAGCTCTGTTGTCTTTTCCTTTCATTCACATTTTAATTTCTTTTCTTAAAAATTAAATACTCGCACTCAGCAGCTTTGCTTCTGTTTTGGAGCTTCTTTCCATAGTGCCTAAAGCTTTCAGCCTGCTTTTATGTGCACTACTGTGTTCTGTTACTTGGAAAGTAAGAATGCTGGTTTTGTACTGTGTAATTGTAGTAAATGTAGTAACATGTCAGCGTCAACAGTTCAACAGCAAAACTTCAGGTGTGGGACAACAAATGGAGATTCCTGCAAAGAAATTAAAGGGATTCCTAAAGGCCAACGCTATGAAAATGATTAACATTTTTAAATTCCAATGTGAAAGTTCAGCCTATGCATTTAATACATCTTAGTTTACTTTTTTTAAAGAGGAAACTACTGCTGTTTTCTCTTCGCCTCTTTTGATGCACTTGTACTGAGATGTCTCTATAGATGTTGTTTGAAGCATGCAGTTGATATCTTTGGGTAAGTAACTTGACCTTTTAAAAGTAGCATATGTTCAAGAGGTATGTTGCTATAGCTGATTATTTGACCACTAACAGGAGCCTGAACCTGTTCTTGAAAGAAACAGTCCTTACTTATAGAACAAGAAACACATCTGAAGCAGGAATGTTGCAGTGCTCCCCCTGTTTATGTGCAGTACATCCGAATTCTTCTGTGGGAAGCATGCTGTTGCAGATTATGGGAACACAGGGGTAGATAAAGGGAGCTGTCAGCATATTCATGCAGGCCTGTCTAAAGAACCTGCAAGACCTGCCAGTAATTATCCAATATACCTGTTAGGAAGCTGAGCGTGCTTGCTGTGTGGTTTCCGAGTACGTGCCTGCATTGCTGAAAAGAAGTAAAAGACAAGTTGCACTTCAGGGAAAATAAGGGGCTGGGCAGAGTGCTTCAGTGCAACCTGCTTGGAATGTGGCTTTGCTTTTAAGCAGCCGGGGCACTGCCAGTGCTGTTTTCCTGAACTGTGGCATTGCTTCTGACTCCATAAGGTTAATAACATCTTTCAATAGCTGATGTCAAAGGCTGAAGTGAAAGCCCATGACACGTAAGCTTTAGATTTAAGTGGAGCTGCGCTAACAGCTTATTTCTGATGCCTTGTGACCTTAGCTTTCTGTTATGTCAGCCAAGGTTAAAAAAATCAGACTGTTTAAAGGCACAGGCATTTTATTCACAGCTATGTATTTTTAGACCTGAATCAAAGGGGTCAAAAGCTGATGCGACAACATTTGCTCACAGGCAGAAATAGAATGCAGAGAACAAATAATTTAGTCAAAATTTTGCAAACAAAACCTGTGTAATACAGTTGATGGCACCTGCCTTTTAAGATTAGGTTATTCTCAAGAGTGTCTCTGTCTGTCAACACCTGATCTTTCATTTCTGTACTAAGAATATTTTGTACCAAATGGTGGTGTACTATTCAGGTGGGATTCCAGTTATTTAAGGGTCACAGCGCAATCTATGCATTATGGAGGGCAGCAGATTTTAAACTGAGAACAGTCATTAGTAGCCTTTCAACTTTGATCTGTGTAGTAGTTCTGGAAGCAGCTGTGAGAGACTGTTGTTAAGGGTAAGAAGTTTTGGAAGTGTAAGCGAGATGTTAGTGCAACTATAATATCTGTCAGAGGAAGTTCCACAGAAGGAAAAAAAGCAGCCTGCTGTGCTACCTAGAGAACTTTGCTCCCCCAAATATTTGCCAGTTAATAATTAAGCATTCTTCTGTCTTTTTTTTTTTTTTTTTTTTTTTTTTTAAGAATAAAAAATTTAAGAGTAATTGTCCTCCACTGTCATCATCGTCTGTTGCTCTTCCATTTGACCTGTGCCTGTATCTGTCAACTCTTAGCTGAAGATCCCTGTTTCGCAGTAGGAAATGTACATCTCTTCTACATCTGTTTCTCTTTTAACAGAGCAGTACAATTTATGATTCTCTGCTATTGGTACCTGCTGGGAGAAGTATGCTCTCCTAGCAACTTCAGAAATGTGTTCAAACTCCTGAAGAGTGAGCGTTGGGAGGGGATGCTGCTTCTGCAATGCATGCACAGCAGGAAGGTTGCAGAGGAGGTCATTCGTCCTTGTTTCCAAGACACAGGTTCATCTCTCCTGGCAGCTTTTCCTTGCTGAAGACATGCTTATGCTCACCTAGTCTTCCTCACTGCTGTAGGAGTGCACGTTGCTCTTCAGGCTTCCGAAGGGAGGAAGTAGACTTCAGGAAGATCTTGTTCAGCTTTCCAAAGGGAGGAAGTAGAAACTGTAACCCTATTAGCCTGTTCCAACAGAAGGGGAAACTTGCTGCTCTTCCCAGGACCATGGAAGATGAGGTCAGGTGGAGAAAGACTGTGGGATGTGGGAGACATTTCTCTGCTCTTCCTTGGCTCTGTGAAGATGAAAACAAAGTAGCTCCAAAGATTTGTTTTCGTTCACACAAACACTGTTGGGAACTCTCAGAAACAGCAGCAGCATTAACAGTGCTCATTTCTAGGCATCAACAGAATCCTTGAGTCTGATTTTGAATCATATCAGTGACTTGGAGTACAATGTGTTTATTTTTCTCTTGATTGCTCGACATCACATTGATCATAATGGAAGGGAAAGTGGCGATGGCTGTTTGCAAAGTTCCTGGAAATAAGTTGCTGTTATTGTAACAGCACTCCAGTGGCATTGTGCAATACTGGACACAAGGACCAGTCGTTAGTTAAGTGCTTGCTGGCTGGATTTGTGAGTATATTTATTGTGTTCACCTGTGCTGTCATCTTTAGTGATCCATGCACAAATAGCTAAGTTCTGTAGTGAATTATTCTGGTCTACCAATCACATCAACATATGGTCCTGGAAGAGAAGGAATTCCTGACTCCATCTTTTCTTGTGGGCTTATTATTTTCAGTTAAAGTCATGAGTTCTGTATTATAAATCTGAAATAATAACCTCTAACAGTAGTCCTTGAAAAATATCACTGGTGTCACATGTACTTTTTTTCAGCATTTCTTGGATGATAAGAAACACTTTTTTTTCCAAGGGATTGTTTTAAGGAGATTCTCATCAGCTTTTCTGCTTTCTGCTGCAACTGACTTTGAAGCATGACAGCAAATCACCAAATTGCTCTCAGACGCACTCCAGCAGTGACTGCAGCAGTGATATGTGCTTCTTCTCTTCTCTACAGTTCTGATTTGGGCAGTCTGCACTTCTACATTTGCTAATGAAATTTGCCAGTGCTTAACTTAATGATAGTTCTTTGTTTTTCACTCATTTTTATGACGAGGTACCTGAAAAACAGAAGTACATACTCCACATGGCAGGAGGACAGAACAGTACATTGTAGAGTTTGTTCTGGACGTTTGCTGGACTGCACGTGTAGAGCTAATTGCTGTATTTTTCCTTCTTTCTCAAGGAACTTGTTTTAATCGGCTTTTCACACATAATTGCTATGTTTTTTTTTCCCCCATCCCCTTCCCTTGTACTCTTTGTTTCAGATCTAAACGAGTGTGGACTGAAGCCCCGGCCGTGCAAACACCGGTGCATGAACACCTACGGCAGCTACAAGTGCTACTGTCTGAACGGCTACATGCTTCTGCCAGATGGAACCTGCTCCAGTACGGCAAGGCTTGGTGCTTTCTTTTTCATCAAAGCCCCTGCTTGGGTTTCCCCAGGAAACTTGTATGAAATTAAGTTGTGTCCCATGCTGGAAGATTTATCTTGCTAGAAATTAGGCACTTGTACAAATTGAGCTGAGCTGCTTTTTTTTTTTTTTTTTTTTTCCCCTAATGAAATTAGCCTGAACAAACCAGAAGCAAATAGTTTAATTTTATTAGTTTTATTATAAGCTTTCCCAGAAGCATTCTTCAGTGCTGTAAATCACTGTTAATTGGCCTTCAGGGAGAAGTGCTTGCCATTTTCATTGCAGCAAGACACCTGCAGCTCTGTTGTATTTTGTCCTTATAAATGTAAAATCATTAAAGCTGCAGATGTTGGTTGTCTGACTGGCATAAAATCGTACCGTCATCTCTCTGGAGATCAGGTTCCTACTTGCTCCCATAAAAGTGGATATTCTGAGCGTGTGGAGAGAGAGAGAAGGGAAAAGAAATGACCTCAAATTAAAGATACTCCTATTTTAAAATGTGGATAATGTCCAGGACATGTTATATATAGTACGTACTGGAATTTATTTTCTTCATGAGGACTACATTCCATTACTCGCTACAGTTGTAGGGCTTTTTTTTTTTTTCCTATTGTTGTCATTTTTGGTTTTTGTTGTTGTTTCTTATAACCACACGCATTTGCTCTTTAAAGCCTGAATGACTACCTGTGGAATTCTACAGGTATCGTAACTATAGCATGTCTCAGTTCCACAGAGGTCACAGTGATTTTCTGTTACTGGTCAGTGTCATTATCTAAACGCGTTCCATTATTTGTCCCTAGGTGCCCTTTCTTGCTCAATGGCAAACTGTCAGTATGGCTGCGATGTGCTCAAAGGGGAAGTGCGCTGCCGCTGTCCTTCTCCAGGCCTGCAGCTGGGGCCTGATGGTAGAACCTGCATAGGTGAGTGATGAGTTGCAGATTTAATATTTAATATATATTTTTTCCTCATAGAATTTTCATCCTTACACTGAATGCATTTTAAAAGTTCATCAGGTGTATTTAGAATGCAGTGTACATGTAGTTTCAAGAGGTGACTAATGAGGATGGAGATGTACTGCTCAGCTATTCTCAAGTGTTCTACATCAGAGATCCCCAGTGCTTTCCTCCAGTCTTGCAGGTTTCATTGGCATCCAAGCCCCTGGCCCTTACTACTCTCTAATGTTCCTGTGTAATTTTAAAGTACTGCTAAAGTCTTAGCAAGAGATGGCTTTCCTTCATGGGGCAAAAAACGCTCAATCTCCCTTTTTCGGTACGAAATGATTGGGACGTATTCTTTCTAAATAATTTCTCTGACAAGCTTAAGTTGTGCTAAACAGTAAATACCTCCAAGAATGACAGTTATTTGTGGCTAGAGCTTTGTCTTTTCCTGACATGTGCTCAAGCCATTTGCTGTTGGTGAGTTTGTCTGCTCCAGGGAGTGTGCAGACACGTCTGCAGTGTAGATGCAGTAGAAAAATAGCGTTGTAGATGGCAGTAAGAAAATTGAAGTGTGCATTGACTGCAGCTCATGAAATCCTAGTTTGAACAGAGTTTGAAAGACAGCTGGGAATTTAGTGCTTATTTATAGCACAGGTTTAAATTCCTCTAGACATTATTCTGTTCTTAGTTTAACCTACAGAGATCATTCTCTTGTTAAAATGTTCCTTCCAGCCAACCAGTGTAGAGCAACCAAACAATTCAGGTAGGAAAGAAACTCATTTCAAATAGATAACAAAGAAGTAAAAAAGAATTCAGCAGAGTATTCATTGAAAATAGGGATTGACTAATTAATGACTCTCAACTCAGTAAATCTGTGTTCCCTGCTCTTTGGAGTAGGTTTGGTATACATTTTAGCTTTAAAAGATGTGTAGCTATTTGAGGACTGAAAATCATAATTATTTTCATTGCAAAAGAAAGTCTCATTAGATGTTTTGCTTGTGGATGGAAACTTAAAAATACATCCTTGTAAACTCAAAAACCAAATTATTTTAAAATCAGCATCATAGTCGGTTAGTACTTGCGTTGGTAATGCGGCCTTACAGCAGGACAGAAGCAATCCTGTTTGTAATCCTGCCTCCCTGTTGAACGCTGGCTCTGACAGCCATTGGGTGCTGCTTGTAGTATTTGCCTTAAGAGCAGCCGCTGGCTTGGGTTTGGGAGCGTGCCTCCATTGCAGACCATTGATTCCGAGATCAGAATGCAAATCACCCCTCTGTGCCTGGTTTTCATGGGCAGCAGGTGTGAGCTACAGCCTGCTGCAGCAGGCAAAGGGGAACCTCCTTACAATGTCTGGGCCAGGTGCAAAGTGGTACAGGTCTGTGGGTTTGCAGGAAGCCCCCATCACTGTGCTGTGCGAGAGCTGTAGGAGGCCAGCACTTTCCTTCCGTCTTCTGCCTAATGATCAGTGTTACTCCTACCAGTAAAGAGCATCCACTCCACTTCCCACGTTACATGCGAGCAGTAGACATGTGTCAGTTTTCAACAAAGTATTGATTAGCTGTTCAGTCCTGTACCTTTAGGATATATTATTGCCTTGAAAATTTAACAGTGTGACAACATCCAACATGCTAACTTCCTTACATGAATTTGCAAATACGTGAATTTGTACAGAAGGAAATTCAGGCCTCTCTCACAAGCAGGAGGGCATCAATCACTCAACTTTGTTTTGCAGCCCTGACGCTTGCAGCTGAAATGTTCCTTTTTCAGAAAAAAAATTGCACAGAGAGCAAAATCTTGCTTTCCCATAGATTAAGAGCCTGATAGAGGTGCAGAGGAAAGGCCTGAACTGTGCCCTGCAGATAACTAGCAAATGTCAGAAGCAGTGTGCTTAAGACGCAGCCATGCGTGGCAGGTCCCTAACTCAGAGAAGAACTGAGGTAGATTCAAATACTAAGAAGACTTCAGCTCAGTTTTCAAGGGCTAGAGAATGTAGTGCGAGCAGCTTTTGAGTATCAGCCTGCTTTCCTGCTGAGAGCCCTGCATGCTGTGAGAGCAGGCTCTGTTGGCATCTGCCTGATGTACTTAGCATGAAGCAGCAGCTTCAGGGAGCTGAGAAGTGTCATGCTGGATGAACATCCCACAGCTCAGAGCTCTGTCCTTACCTAGATGAGACACTATGTTAGGTGCTGCTGGCAGAGCAAATAGAAGCCATGCGTCTCAGCACCTTTGATATCTGAAGGTCACCTTACACACATCTCCATGAAAGAGGGGTCAGCTACGGTGCAGGGTAAGAACTTGCAAAGCGGCAGACAAAGTGTTTGGCCTGTAGTGATTGACCCAGAAACATTGCACCCTTGGCCTCAGCTTGAACTCCTTGTTGAGAGCAAGTCCTGAACAGATGAGAGTTTCTGATAAGCTCACTGAGCAGGCCGTGGATTACGGATGCTTGAGATCTTTATAAAAGCAAGTGACCTTCTATCACATGATGATGTAGTAGGTACATATGGCCTGTGCTACAGGAACAATGTTTCAGGCATATTTGGAAAAACAATTACTGGGGTATTTTTTATTATTATTTCTCACCTATATCCAAGTGCTATCTTAATAACCACGCAGGGCTTAATGGGCGAAAAGTCATACAAGTGCATGACATAGCTTTTCTTCAGCCAAACACCATTACAGTGTAAGGATGAATATTTTCAGGCCTTGAAGAAGGCATTCTCTTGTCTCTCACACGGAGTTGGGAAGGCTTCTGGCATGGGAACCATAAGAATCTGGGCATGTGGTTAAGAGCTAAACCGAGGTGACACAGCTAGAAGTGCTCAGGTGTTACTGCTGGCAGACCACCTTGCATTCAGAATAACATTTTCAGAAGTACTTTAGCTATTCTTCAGTTTTCACAATGTGAAACAGTTACATGTGGGTCGTATAGCTTGCATTTTACCTGTTACTAAAAGTAATGCAGTTCCTCTGTTTCCACAGATATTGATGAATGTGCCACTGGGAGAGTTATCTGCCCGCGATTTAGGCACTGCGTCAATACTTTTGGAAGCTACATGTGCAGGTGTCATAAAGGCTTTGACTTAATGTACATTGGAGGCAAATACCAATGCCATGGTAATACCACATTTCTTATCTGCGTGTAACCAAGGTGTATTTTATAAACTTGAATTAATGGTTTAAAGAGGAATATTTGCTTATGGCTGGAATGTTGAAGAAGGTTATTGTAGGTTGCTCTGCATTTGTATTTTAGGAAAGGGTGGGTAATAGAACTAACTAGACTGAATGTGAAACTGGAAGCATATGTTTTACTCCTATTGCAACTGGTTCTCCTGTGAAAGGTAGCGGGAGAGCAGTGCTGGTGCTGCAGGAATTCCTGCCTAAACTTCATCTCCACAGGTTTCACTGGGCAGAGACAGTTGTAGGTTTGGAGCAGCATGTGCAGCATGTTCAGCTGTGTCTGAGCTGTCGTGCAGTTGTGATCCACTGCGTGCCCAAAGATCCAAGAAAAGAACAGTGCCTGGGGCACACCCCTGCTCCTTCCAAACCAGGCTGCAGAACCTGCTTATTCTGGAGACAGGGTTGGTAAATAACCTACCTGTCTTTGTCTCCACACAAGACTGGAATGCAGCTGGTGTATGCCCTTCAACAGAGATGTTTCTGATCCCACTGCCTTAGTTTCCCATTGCCTCAGCCAATGTATGATCCTTTTTACTGAAAAACAAACAAACAAAAACAATTGTGTAGAAACAACAAGGCATTGCTTTATGTTTAAGCATAGTTTTAGAGAGAAGTCTTTGTGCAGAGGCCTAAAACATATAAAGGTCATGTATGTAGTTTCTATCTAGACACAATAGGTACAATAAAGATGAAGTGTTTTATGAAAAAAAGTAATTTTAATACCTGGGTGTTTAAAATGTGGATATTCCTGAAGTCACCACATTAACTTCCAACTTTTTCCATTTCAGTTCTTTTGAATTTCTTGAAATTTGCATTTTTTCATGATTGTGCTACTGTTCATGTTTTTGCAAAGATTAACAGGAAGAAAGGTTTCTTCTGATTTTTGATATAACTTTCTGTTGCAGATATAGATGAATGTTCCCTTGGCCAGCACCTTTGTGGTAGTTATTCACAATGTTACAATACACCAGGATCCTACAAATGCAAATGTAAAGAAGGCTACAGAGACAATGGAACAAGCTGCATACGTATGTAAAACTCCTTTTCCAAAAGAAGTTCGGAAAGTAAATTCGTGTGTCCATGAATCCTGTGTTGTACCTTTTCAGGTATAACGCTATCAAGCTTCATTTATCTCAGCTATTTTTAAAAATTAATGAAGGTCAGAGTTTTGAGTCTTAGCATGCTTTGATAAAAATACCTCTCTCTCAGACACTTTCATAATTAGAAAGATACTCATCTCACCCTATTCAGGGCTTCATTCTAGAAGTTGCTTCACAATGAGGACAAGTGAGTAAGTGGGATAAGTCTGGTCAGACGGTACATATTACTCATATGCTGCTATTACGTATGCTCTGCAACATGCCCCAGTCAACAGTTTGCCATGTCCACTCCCCAGATCTTAGCAGAGCTGAGAGGATTTCTCTGGAAGAATTTCCTCAGAGGATTCATATTTGTGTTAGGAGAAGCAGTCATCCCTCTTGGTACAGAATAGGCCATTCTAGCTCCTTAACATGCGATGTCCCTCAGGACTGCACAGCTCTATCTGCACGATCATTTTGAGCACCCTGTGTTCATATGTGGGTTCTGGTTGTTGGTGACTCACCCGTCTTTCTAATGAGCAGTACCGCTGCAAACTTGTTTCCTGTGGCTTTAGTCATTATGGCTATGCTCTCACTATGGTGATCTTTCACAGCACAAATGCTTATATAAATATATTATATATGCTTATATAGCTTATGTTATATGTAGACACACTTGTCATGTTACTGGGACGTAGTCCTATGATACAGTTGATATTTTTATTCGCCACAGGGTAAAAACAGCAGGCTATTCAAAAGAATAGTAGTAAGCAGATCGAAAACCTTTTAACCTGCTATCTTCAAACAGTTCATTGTTTAACAAGCAGTATCTTAATTTCAGCTCTGTGTTATACTTCAAACACTTGTGTGTCCACAAAATAAATGAGTAGAATTCTTACTGGGGCTTTTAAGATCTCTAGTGAGATGAAAAGGTTTATTAACAAATAGTAAAATACAAATAACAAAACAGATGTTCTTGGATTTCATGTCTATAGAAACTCTCCTTAGGATATAAATCTAAAATTTGTTACCCTTTATTTATGAAATACTGGGGAAGGTGGTATTGTAGGCAATGTCACTGTATTGTAGGTGGGGCTCAATTCATCTTTTCTTTTTTGTGGAGGATTAAAAAAAAAAACAAACCACCATTCACTCATTTTCCTGGTGCTCAGCAAAGAAAAGATTTAAAAGACAGCTAGTTGGCTTCAGTTAATTGTCTATAAAGTGATAAACAGTTGTAGACGAAGAGGAGTGTTTAAAAGAAGTGGAAAGACTTGAAAAGTACTTTCTTAAACCAAAGGTATCTGCCCTGAAATGACCTGCCTTGACTGAAATGGTTGTAACACTGGAGTATTACTAAACTTCCTCTGAGTAAAAATGTGTGAAGTTTTACAGCTTAAGATATACCTTCATGTCCATGCTATTTTACTAACAGCTCATTGGGGTGAGTTTTGTTGACTGAAAGAGAGTTGATGCTTGGGAAGATGTAGGCACTGTGTGCCTGCCTTTGGTCATGCTAAATCATCTCTGATATACTGTAATGAGAAGTACTGATAATTCAGTAGTGTTGATGCTAAGGTGTGTGACTAGTTAGTGGAAACATTCAGAAGAAGAGGCATTAATTCAGCAGACTCTTCATGGCAATGAATTATATTCTGAAGTTTCTGGAACGAGGAGTCCATTTTGCTCCCATCTTTATTCTCTTTGCAGTTACTCCTAAGATAATGACTGAACCTTCTGGTTCATATCACATATTCAAGGGCACACTGTGCTTCCTACAGGAGGCACCGGTATAACCAATAGGATTCCTGATGCAGGATGACAAAACAGCCCCTCAGACCACCATGTGTACTTGCTTTTGTTACAGAAAGGCCGGTGACCAGACCAACAGCTCGACCCACACCTGGGCCAACAACTCGAACCACATCAAGGCCAACAACTCGACCCACACCAAAGCTGACCACTAGGTACATACCTGTGACAACAAGGCCAGTAACAAAACCAGTGGCAAAGCCTGCACCTCCAACGCCACCTCTACCTACAACGTTAAGACCTACGCTGCCACCACAAAGAACTCCTCTGATAACCACCACACTTCCTTTGCTTGTTCCTGTTGAAACTACATCTTCCCAAGGAGCTACAGATGATAACAGGATACAGATAGATCCTCAGAAGCCCCGAGGGGATGTGTTCAGTAAGTAGATTTACTTACCCTTTCATTAATCATCATTGTAGAAACCAGTGTACTGTTTTGGTGTTTTGGAACGTTTTATCAGTGAGAATGAAGGCATGAAAGTGAAAACAGTCATGTGCTAGAGCTGTGTAAATAACTGATCTTATGACCTAACAAAAATGTGTGGAAGAAATTCTGGATTAATTCAACCAAAAATTCCAATTAGTTACATTTTCAGATGAAAATTTTGGAGGGAGAAAGGAAAGCCATTTTGTTGGAAAAAAGAAATATTGAAATACAGTGTAACTCATACAACTCAGGATGGCTCTCAAATCTGACTTTTTTAGACAGTGTATTTCCCTAGCTTTGAGAACAGTAAGAAATAGGATCATGTCTGGTTTCCTGCAAGGTCTGTTTTGCTGCTCATATTCCATGAATCCAAACAGTCTTCGATGTTTATGACTAAGCAACTGTAGAATTACATAAAAATAGCATGGAGGTTAATGGTATGGAGTGCATCTATGAAAACATACGTAAAAGCTGAGAAGGCTAAAGAGTCTTCTAGCACAAGGAGGAGCCTTTTTAAGAGCTGCTCTGAAAGATGCAGCACTGTTTCTGTGCCAGCTGTAGCACATGCCTGAGATGGCATAACTGGCACGTGTAGAGCTGCACACATCTGCCAAGAAGCATTCAACACCCAGTTTTATCTTTAGTTCTGCTACGGATCTTAGAGATGGGGAGGGTGTGTTGGAGCAGCCTTTTTCCTTCAGCGTGATGTACAATAAAGCTGCTGAACAATGGAGGAGGAGGAAGTGTGCTGTCTTGCAGCAGGTGTACAAGCAATGTGGGAGTTTTTGCTTTGGCATCTATGTAGGAACTTCTGGGGATGTGTTCTCTTAGATCATTAAAGAATGAAATATTTTTGTCCTTATTAAAAATGGTTTGTTTTCCCTGTTCACATTTTGTCTGAACATTACTTAAGATAGGAAAAAAAAGCATGATTTGGAATTTGGAAATATATATCCTGGTACTGCTCAGAGTTTTCTTTTGATGTTTTCCAGGTTAATTTTAAACAATCCATATAACACATTCAGTTAAAACTGAATGTTTTAATTGTTTTTATGTAAGAATTTTAAAAGAAATACACTAAGGACTCCCAACACTTAATATAATGGGAAACATAATTAAAAATACAGTGTTCTGTGGAAATTATTTTAGACTATAGCAGTGTGTTCTAGAATGCAGCAGTATTCCCTCTAGAGGTTAGATTTAGAAGCTCGTGCTTTCAGTTTGAGTGTCTGGGATACACTGTTGTACAGCCAACCTATATGTATAGGAAAAGTTCATCTATGAAGTGTTCACTTTTTGTTCAGGTTAGCTGCCACCCTTTGAGGGTTGTGTGTAGCTTCAAAGGCATCGGGGCGCAGTAATGTAGGATTCCAAGAGGTGTCAAGCAGAGCAGTTGTTACCAGCTTCATTTGGCAGGATGGGGATGGATAGCTCCTCAGATCAAATCAATAAGTATGTCTTTAATCCCACGTTATCTTTTCCTCTATGTCCTGCTACAGAGCTGCCCGATATACCTGTGTGTGTGATTGGTATACCTGAAATACTCTAAGTTTGCTCTAGAGGATAGGAGTTAGCACCGTTATTCTCCCCACCTTTGGCTGCTTTGCAGGAGGTATTCCCTCCCACCTGACTTGTGTCCAAAGGGATTTAAATAGTGAGTACAAAAAAGCATTTGTTTAGGATTTGAAACTTACAGTGTGGTGGAAAACAGTTCTGTTCTTGGAGAAGGTGTCTGACACAGCAGTGTGTCAGTACCTGCTGCTTTGCTCAGCCATCTGAGCACTTCCGTTGGACAGTCCATGGCCAAAGGGGTTGGCAGTGTGCTGTACACTGATAGAGGCCCCATGCTCTAGGCCAATTTCTGCAAACATAGTGGCATTCTAGAGCGAGGGAGGGAATGAGATGACACAAGCACACTTGCTTTCTGCAAGCATTTCTCAGTTTTAAATTTTTTGTTGTTTAACGTTTTTCTGAGGTTGCTCCCGGTGGCACGTTCACACTTTTCTCCCTTTGTTGCTTCTTGTCCTGCCATCTCATGCTGAGAGACCTCAGCTAAGCTTTCACTTCAGAACTGATGAGCTCTGAAGTCAGCTGGGGCCCAGTGAAGTTGATCTGTTAGCAGCCACAGAGAGCACAAAGCGTGCTGCTGTTAATGTTCTTTAAATACCTTTGCAGTTTTTGACAGGTATCGGGTTGTTGCATTTCCCTTGACGCTTTCCCCCTTTTCTAAACATGCCTGTAATGGCTTTGGGGATCTACTTTTCCACAGAACAAAAAAAAAAAAAGAGTGTTTTTTAAAATGGAATTCCTACACTTGGCCTTTGAACCACTCAGTCAGATGCAGACAGTGGAATCTGGCACCAAGGATAATCTTCTCCTGATATGGGTATGGGGGGAATGGAAATGAGGGAGGAATGCAGCGATGGCTTTAATGTTTAACTGTTTCACTGCAAACTGTGGTGAAGGAACCTCTCCTGTTTACTAAGATGGATAAAGTCTGACAGGTAGAATATACTTCTCATTAAGAGTAGGAATTTCTCTTACCGTTGGGATCTTAAAACAGGTCTTAAAAACATAAGCTTAAAGACAAAACTTAACGCACTGGGTATCAGCATTAAAAGACAGTTGAGCAAGTTTCTTTCTTAGTCCTCAGTGTTGCTGAAAAGACTTGAACTTGGAGTCACTTCTCGTAATAGCTATTAACAAGATTTTAAGATGGGATTTTTTCTGCTGCCCCTTCCAATGACTGAAAAGTCCTTAGTGTAGTAAATGCAGTTATGTGATCCTTGAAACTGTAGAAATAAGGGAAGCGCTAAAAGTAAAGACTTGGGTTTGGTTATTCCGTGATATCATGGAAATAGCATTTTACAGTAGCATTTAACTTACCTTCACTGTTCTGACAACTATTAAAATGTATCTGTCTTAATATTTAAGCATTTGAGATGGGCACTTTGTTCCTGTTTGTACTTTGGAGCTAAACCCTAAGATTGAGGAGCTGATAGTTTAACCACAGGGCCTGTTTGTGAGCTTTTGAAACAAGTTGTTCTAGCTGTGTTTCCCTCAGACTGAATTGCTACTTTCCAGTGCTTCTCCTTTCTCTTTAGAAAAGCACATTGCTTTAAAAAAAAATCTTCTGGAAGTACATATAATAAGATGTTTGATTTAGGTCAAAAGTGTGAGCTTTACAATCACCTGAGAAATGCAAGAGTAGACTTTGGAGTGGTTGCTCATCTGCACCATTGCTGAGGAGGGTGGAACAGTCCACAAACACAGTTCCTGAAGTAATTCTTACCGCAGAATTGGGATCTGCAGATTTATGCTGTGCAGCCAGGACACCAGGGATATCTTTTTAGCCTGGGATAAATCAAAGTCTTCCCTGGGGGAAAGGAGGATGTACTCCTCTCTAAATGACTGTGGAGTCTGGCTGACCTTTGGGCTACCCTTTCCTTTAGCTGCTTTCTGCCAGTTCTGTGTGACATCTCATCACTTCGGGGGATTTTTGCAAGTGGAATTTAACAACTTTTAATCATAGCAACTATTCAGGCTGAAAAGCTTTTTATGAGTTTTGTTTTGACCATGAGTGGGAAGTTTGGTCATGATCATTGTGTGGAATGGAAATGCATAGGAGTGCAGTGCTCCTTGTAAGGCAAAACTGGGTAGTAACAGTAGTAACAGTTATTGTAACAGGGAGCTGCACTCCATATTTTGCTTTGGTTTTGTACCACCAAAGCAACGATAGGGCTGTAATTAAAACGGCGTGATGCGTACAACCATCTCTCACACTCCCAAGCTTAGTAATTAACAAGTAAATGAAAATGGTCCTATTTGCTTCCCCAGGGATTACAGAGCTGAAAAGAAAACAGTCCTTAGCAGTTGCTAAATGTTCCCTCCCTGCCCATGCATCCAAGAAGTGCTCCAGCTAATTCACGTGGAGGATATGGCAGTGTTGATGTATTGGCTCACTCAGAGCTTACAAAATTCTCCAAGAAGCCAGGTTTATATTTAACGAGCTTTATCAAACTGTTCAAGTTAAGTGAAAAACACACTTGACATGCTATATAAAGTACACAGAAAGGGCTTGGAAAGCTTGCAGAAAGTAGCTGTGCCAAATACTTGCTCCCACGATCACCACTCCACATACACATTGTCGTGGCGCAACACAGGGAACACATGGAGCACACGGAGAGTCCCGCATCGCTTGTGGTAACTCTGCTCTTGGATCGAGTGCACATTCCTCTCAGTAGGTGTGAGCACAGAATGGGCTGTTTGAAAGCCCAGTGTGCTTCTCTAGGAGCCCATAAAAGCACTGGGAGAGGACTTAAGGGGAAAGGTTTGAAGATTTTTGTTTTTAACTTTCATTTTTTCAAACCTTTAATTATTGGCAAGTAATGTCAGCTTTAATTTGGAGAATGCTTGTATGTGTGCACAGACAGAATGGATTTTTAGAAAATGAACATAAAATATAAAAGAGATTTATGGAATTCTAAGTATATGAGAAATGGTGTTGTACTAAGCAAACTGAAATAGTGATAATAGTAAAACAAATTCCTAATATTTCCTGCAGTTTGTTCCTGCAGCTTTTTGCTGCCTGAGCTGAACTATTTTCTGTTATGTGACTGTACTATTTGTGAATAGATACACTGCAGAATGTTTACTGGACTAAGTGGTGTAGGTTGTTCAGATTCATAAGACTTCCACTGTATTAAATCTCACAGGAGCTAAAGAAACCCATTAAACAAAATAGCAAAAATATAATTGCAAACAGTATCTTAAAAAAGAACAGGCCTTTGCTCCCCAGGCTGACCTGAAGTCCTTAAGGCTGATCATGCACTGGTATCATGGACTGCAAATTGATGTCTTCCAAAATCTACAGATGATTCTGATAATGAAAAAAAAAAGAGAAAAGTTGTAAGAATTAGTGTAGAAATTAACAAGTTTCATACAGCCTTTGAGTTTATTTATGTGTTACAGAGCTTGTAGAGCATATTGCTTTTAAAATAATTCGCACCTGATTGATTATTTTGTCCCAAATGTAAGAGGCACAAAGCTACTGTACTGTTTTAAGGTTGCTCTGTCTTCTGGATTTGGAGTTCTTACAAAGTGCTATCTATGTGTTGTCCTCGTGCAAAAGAATCTTTGATTTGATTTTTGGGTTAAGGAGGACAGACAGGATAGCACCTTCTTTCACATGGAGCCTCATTCAAATGCCAGTGCCTTGTGCTGAAGTTGTCCTTTGAAGCATCTGCGCGAGGTGAGTGGATTGGAAACTGAGAAAGGGCTTTAATGTGTCTGTACGTAGTTGAGAAACTGCTATCTTAAGAAGTACATTCGGAGAGGAATTGTGCTTCAAAGTTAGAGATTTCTTTTTTTTCTTGGTTGAAAAAGCAGCTTTCGTTAGAAGAGCCCTTAGCAGCTTTGCAGTCACCTTTTACAGAGCTCAGATAAATGTTACAACATAAATCACCTAGGCATAAAGTTTATGAATCTTTGCGTCAACTGTAATTAAATATATTGAATTTTCCAAGAGAAGCACAATGCCCAGAGCTGCTCTCTGTTCTTTATTATAGATAAGGCAGTGGGTCACTATCTTTATCTCGTTCATTTCTGAAAACCTACTTTTCTCACAGTTCCACGCCAGCCCGGAGTGAGCAATAACCTGTTTGAAATACTTGAAATTGAAAGAGGGATTACTGCTGATGAATTCGAAGCAAATGATGACCCAGGTAACGATCAATCTACTGTTTGGGGCCCAGAGTTTAGGATTGCTTGAGATCTCTTGTGCTTGTACGCAATTCACAGGACTCCTGGATCTTATGCCTCCTGTTAGGCTGTGCTTTGTAAAAAGAAAACAACTACCTAAATGGCCCTTCATAATCTGTTAGGAAAAGGAACTGAGCACAAAAAAAGCACTAAAAAACCACTAAATTGTTAGTAATAACAATTGTATCCCTTTTCATTTTAGTATTTTTGTACGTCCTTTTTCTAGTGCTCCTTCACTTTTGTATTTCTGTGCCTGGGTCAGCCACCAGGGCTTTAGTTCCCCAAGCAAAAGGCTTCAAGCACTCTTTTTTGCTTTTTGGCTCTTCTGCCTAGGCACACTGGTACACAGCTGTAATTTTGACAGTGGCCTGTGTGGATGGATCAAGGACAAAGATGATGGTTTACACTGGGAGCCAGTTAGAGACGCATCAGGTAAGGCACATGCATACGATCTTATCTTGTAGTTGAAGAAGTATCTGGTCTTGAGGTTGATGACAGTTCTTGAGTTATGACAGATTTACACAGATTCTGTATCACATTAGTTGTGGTACGTATTTATTTCAGGCCCACACCTCTTCTGTGTATAAAATCAAAACTAGGGATTCCAACATGAAAGGTCATTCGTGTTTTTATCTTAGCTGATGTCTTTACAAGAAAAATGGCTCCAAAAGAGGAATGAGTGATTTTAGGAAATGACTGTACACAGTAACAGATCACCCAGAGGGTGGTGATACACTGGAACAGGCTGCCTGTTGCAGGCAGGAGGAGGTTGTGGATGCCCCATCACTGGAGGCATTCTGGTGGTTGGTGATCCTGCACATAGCAGAGGAGTTGAAACTAGATGACCATTGTGGCCAATGGCCTTTTCAACCCAGGCCATTCTATGATTCTGTGATTAGCTTATTTTTCAACCAATGATGCAAACTTAATGATTTCCATGTTACCAGTAAAATTAGAAGGTGCTGCAAGTAGTCTGTTCTGCTGTTACTTACAATGCTCCAGTTTTAATGTGATCTGTTTCACTTTATGAAATTCAGTGCGAAGTTACGGAGAGCTGTGTATAGGAAAACCATGAAGTAGCTGGAAGGAAGGAAAGTCAGGCTGCCAGTGCACAGAGATTTCTGAGAACAGGGAAGGCTGGGGTAAGAAAAAGTGACCCTGGGGCAGCGCAGTAGGCTTGTGCAGGACAGGAGGAGGCTGACAGCCACAGCCCTGGGGATTAGACACACAGCTCTGGCTGCCTGTAACCACAGGATTACCTCATACCCAGAAGAAGAGGAGCAGCCTTTGATGTACACAATGTTGGCATTATGTGAGCGGATGGAGGCTGAGGAAGGAAAGTGCTCTCAGGCGGTAAAATGCTCTAGGTGGTAAATTGCAGAGGGAAGATGAGGGCACTGAGAGCTGTCTTCCTTATGTACCACCTTGTCAGAGATGCCTGTGCTTCCATTTGCTACCGCAGCATGTGCGCCCTTTTCAGGCTGTTAATTATCTATACTTTAAAAATTGTTGTTAATACACATTCAGTTCCAGTACTGTGATTCTGAGCTAGCTTTTTTTTTTTTTTTCCTTTTTGAAATTTTTTTTCCTCTTGTGTTGAGTTCCAGTCAGGGACAGTCTCAGCTTTCTGTTTCCTGTGTATGCTCTGCTGCTGTTGACACAACCTGTTAAAACCAGTCCCCTGAAGTCACCCCCCTTGCTCCCTCCTGGCTAGAATACCTCATTTCAGAGATTTATTTTCACAGCTTGTGCCTGAGTGTTTGCTTTCGCCTTTCAAAGTTTGATATTTATTGGCATTTTGAAAGGTACCATGCTGAAGCTGTACAAGCTTATCTTGCATGCAGAAAATGCTGCTTTGAGGGGACCTTCAACTGTAGGGACATGCCTAGAGATAGGCTGGCGTTATGCCTACCTAAATCTGTTTCCTATTGATTGGATTCAGTCACTGTAACTATCTGAAACAGATGCAGGTAATGAGTCAAATCAGTGATGTAACTGTATGTACAACAAACAAGTGCATTATTTCAAGTCTCTCATTTTAGCAGTTGGTGACTTTGATACAAAAACAATGCATTACTACAAAAAAAAAAGCAAGCTTTAACACATACTTGGACAAATGTAACCCACTTTATGCCCAAATGCAGACCTGAGACCTTAGACAACAAAAAAATACTTTGCTTAGTTAACTCATTGAAAAAAAAAAAAAGGAATTTTAAAATGGATGTAGAAGTAGAGAACTGGAGAGGAGGCTTGTTCTCCTTTGCTTCAAAAGCTCTGGTACCTTGTTGTGGGATCTCACAACTTTAGGGGGAAATAATTGTGGCTTTAAGAAGGAACCTTTTAAGAAAATGACTATTTTGAGTAGAGGCTGAGTAGAAATATGGCCGAAATTTAAAATAGTATTCCATTCTGTAGTGAAGCAAAATTGTATGTCTGCAGTATTTAAAAATAATAATAATAAAAAAGAAAATGAACATTTCTACATCATAGGTTTCACTTGGGGAGCCTGAATGGCACTTTCTCAAAAGCTCTTAAGGTAAATCTGCTCTTATATAAATAGTGATTCTGAGGTTCAGAGCAAGAGAATCTTTCTCTCTTTCTTCTTTACTCTCATTTTTTTCTTTATGCTCTTCTTTCTCCCTTCTTGCTATCTTCTTATTCTTCTTTCTTCTCCTCTTTTTTCTCTCCCTTCTCTCTTTTCCCCCTCTTATTCTCCTTTCTTTTTTTCTCACTTCCCTCTTCTTTCTCTTTTCACTCTTCCTACTCTGTTTTCTCTTCTTTCTTCCCCCTTTTCTCTCCTCCCCTCTTCTCTCTTCTTCCCTTCTCTTCCACTCCTTAGCTTCCTTTTCTCTTCCTCTCATCCCTCCATCCTTACTTCCCTATGATATCCTCTACTTTTCTGTGCACTTGGTAGTATTTTTATGAAGCCACTTGCACTTTCTCATGATCACGTAGTAATTTTTAATTAAGTGCTTATGTTCAGTAGCAACTCAGTATTGTTGGGAAAGACTTCAGCAAACATATCAGGCTGTCAGCCTTGTGGAAATCATAGCTCTGTCCAGCTTTCTATGTCTTGTCCAGATTAGGAATTTAAATTATCGTTAAATAAAAAAGCTGTTCATGTGTGCTAATGGAAGCCCTGTGAGACTTCATGCGTTAAGACAGTTCTCAAGAAAAAAAAAAGGAACAGATCTGGGGGTCAGTTACATTGTAGTATATTTATGCAGGCCTTCATGCAATGGCAAAACCCTGCAGCTTACAATATGTGTAAAGCAACACAGTAGCTTTAATATCAATGGGAATTTAAAACCAACGTAGTCACCCAAGGGATGTGTTAAATGAACAAATATATGAGCTTCATTTTCAAAAGATACAATATTTGCTTTGTAAAAAAAGTTATAGGAAAGATCTAACCTGGTACCCAAAGTAAACAAGGGACCAGGACTGTAAATCTTACCTTGTGGGAGGGAGATGTGGCAGTTCCAGCGCATGTTCCAGCTATAATACACTTCACTGAAGACTTGCTGGACCTTGTGGAGCCCTGTTTTGTTTCTTTCACAGCGCTTAAGCACTTGGTCCTGAAATTTTAAGAAGGAAAATGGTAATGAAGGAATTGCTTTTTGTTTTGCAGGGGGACAATATCTTACCATCTCTGAACCCAAAGGCACAGAGGGAAAAGCAGCACATCTTATTCTGCCGCTGGGCCACATGGCTCAGCCTGGGGACTTGTGCCTGTCATTCAGACACAAGGTGCCCGGGCTGCATTCGGGTGCCCTGCAAGTCTTTGTGAGGAGAAGTGGTGCTCATGGACCAGCTGTGTGGGGAAGGAACGGCGGGCACGGCTGGAGGCAGACACACATAACTCTGCGAGGACTGGGCATCAAGAGTGTGAGTACAACTGCAAGGCCTGTACTTTTTTTTCCCATGAAAATCTGAAGACACTTGGTTTGTGTAGCACTTGGTTATTTGCTTCCTGGGTTTACTTCCAGACTTTTTTATTTCTACATTTATCCTTGCCAATGGAATCACATTTCTAATTAGTTCTGTCCAAAAAAAAACCACCACAAACAGAAACCAAACCAGCACACCAAACCCAGAGCACTCATAGATCTAGATAGATAGAAGCCTACACAATAGCCAGTACTGAGCTTTGTATGGCTTTGTAATTGATTATAATCACTTACAGAGGTGAGAGCAACCTACAGGACAAAAGCATACTGCCAAGGGATTTCCAAATAGCCTGTATCAGGATGGCTCACAAAGGGTGCTTTTTGAAAAATACAGCATCATTGGAATACAGATAGTCATCCCTTGTGGATTAATAACTGGTTAAAGAGGGCACGGATAGTGCAAACAGTCAGTTCTGACAGTGCAGGTCACTCACCTGTGCAGCTGCCCATGATTTTGCTTTTCAGCTGAACTGCTGCTGATCTGGATAAGGAGGTAAAGCTAAGATGCCAATAACACAAAACTGTCTAATGTTATCAAAAGCAGCTGTCTTAAAGTACCATCTTTTAATCTTAATCTTAAAGTAGCATCTTTTAATACCTGGAGAGCTTAGAAACACTGGCTGATTAGAATGATGCATCAGAAGGTCAGCAACTTCTTCAAGCTTTGCTTTCTTTGAAGGTAGTTTCTGTTTCAGATCAGAAGAAAGGGTATGGATGCTTTATAGGGTGGAAGAGGCTACAACACACATTATAGTGGTCCTAAAATTAAGGCTGAAATTACTGCAGATAACTGTCTGAAAACTTCCCTTCAGGAACAATCAAAATGATGCCCAACGTTCTGCTGGCTGTAAATGAATGCCAGACTGAGAATGTGGACATTTGTAGCAGGGAAACATTATACTTAGCAAAAAAAATACAACAGAGTAACTGTAACACTGTAAATAGAGGTAAGATGCTTCCTAAGGTCTCTCTTTTTAAGAGCAGCTCTTTAAATGTGTATTATTAGATATTTTCATTTTTCTAAATAAGTGATTTATAGACGCCCCCATGCTTGTAAACAAGAGCAGGAGTCCCTTTGCACCACCCCTGCTGCAGCAGCAGCTGTCAGCATGGCACATAGCCCCTCACTGAGTGCTGGGCTGAGCAGCGCTGCTCTGCAGCTCCTCAAACAACCATCAGCCTGGGAACTTTTCCAGCCGAGGGGGGCAGCCTAGGATGCTGGCCTGAACCCTTTGCGTCATTCATCCTGAGGATCAGGGAATGAAAGCAAACTCTAGTTGAGCAGGGAAGGCCCCGGCCACAGAGAAATCAGGAAATAAAGACGTATTTCTAGCTATTTAAAAAACAAAAGCAACCAACCGCTGGTGCTTTTGGGGCACCTGCTGGAAACTTAAGGAGAATATAAATGAAAGGAGTCCTTTATCACGCTTCCTAATGAATAAGCTTTGTGTTTTTCACTGCCGTTTTTTGAGGACAAATTATAGCTCCTGCAAAGTCATAGTAAAGTACAGGATGAGTGTTTCTAGTTCCAACTGTGCTTGGCATTTTACTAAGTCAGCGCTAAGGTGTTTTAGGAGTGGAAGGCTCTTCTATTAGACAACAGTTTTTGTTAAAACAGACAGGATTTTATGTTTGCTGTGAGGACAACAAGAACAGTGCAGCAAGGAGCTACAGAAAGCACCACAGACTCTCACATGGAAATTCTCACCTTGGCAGTGGCACCTGGAACAAAGCTTCAACCAGCACCTTGATTTGTGTCATAACTCTGTCCTGAACTGCTGCCACTTCATAGGGATCCTGCCAAAGAGAAAAGGATCAGAGAAACAACAATAATTCTAAGCAGAATAGATTGGCTGAGCTTTCTTATGCTTTTACATTCTTACTGTTAGGCAGTTGCCCTCCTAACCAAAGATTCTTCCATCTAATTTTAGCACTCCAATTGTTCTGTTTGTTTTCCCAGGTTATTTTCAAAGGAGAGAAAGGAAAAGGAAGAACTGGGGACATTGGACTGGACGATGTGATGTTGAGAAGAGGACGCTGCTCTGAAGAGCATTAGCAAAGACAGTGGAGTAGCACAGCCCACTCCTGCAGCCCTTCTCATGCTATTCTTACCAAGCTTTGAAACAGAACTGCATGAAAAAGGAAAAACAGATGGAGAATGACAATTTCTCAGTGGTCTGCTAAGTGCAATCTCACTGCAACTTCAATTAAGAACATGAAGACCTCCTCCTGGAATTCAGGAACTGTAAATCAGTGCTGGTTGTTTTATTAATCTATTAATCCTTGCCTCTAAAACATGTTTTGTATGTAGTAACTTTATCCCGTTTAACCTGAGTACTCACCCAAAGAGCACTTGTGAAAAAGGGAGAATTAATTACAAACAGTATGAAATCTCTGGCTTGGAAAGTCTTAGTATTAACAGATATTCATTATTTTCCCATAGTGTTACTCTTCTATTAATTAGATTTGATAGACAGTGGGATTGATCTGGCTTCAGAGCTATCCGAAGCCTGGACCTGAATTCTGAATCACTGCCATTGACCTTTGAAGAAGGGTTGTTCCTTATTAAACAGCATTTATTTTGGTCTTGCATCTGTATCAAAAAGCAGTTATATAGAGTAGGCACTGCATCCTGTAATATTGCTACTGCTGTGTTTTGTGTATATGTGTATGGTTATTAACATATTTATGTTTTTAATATTTACAGACTCTAGTTGCAAGATAATTGGCAGTCTGTGCTTTCTTACTGCACAGGAGAGGAGCTCAGCACACTGCGGGATCCCGCTGGTCATGCTGAGAAATAGGTTACCAAAGTCAGCTAATGGTGCTCATTGCAAAGTGCCGGTACAGTATCCAGGTGGTCATATGCTGAAGGCAAAAGACTGAATCCTCACCTATTGTAAACTGGCACCTCATCATGCTGCACAGGTCTGTCTCTAGCTCAGGAGCCAGCCCTCAATCCTGCCAGCAGCTCCTGCACAGCCTGCAGAAGGCCACTGGCAGACGGTACGATTGTGCCCATCAAACCACCAGGAACGATCCCTGCCACACGGGGCACGAGCCTATGCGTAAGCAAAAGAGGGCAGCTGTGTTACTGCTGTACAAACAGTTCAGACCGTGAAATGCCTTGAGTCACCTTTGTATAATGTCCATGTTCTACCCAAGCGTTCTGTATATAATAAACATCCAACTGTTTAGAACTAGAACAAATGTTAGCTCTCGCTGGCGCTAAATATTTATCAGAACTTTGGGCTAACTTTCTTAGTTTTGTGTCATGCACTTGGTCTGCAGATTCCCAGGGAATTCTCCCATTTGGTTTAGGACTTTTAGATGAGGAACATCATCATCGCTGTTAAGGATTCTAATTTTGACAATAGTAACGTTTCAGAAAATGGCAGAAGATGGATAAAGTGTTCTTAGTGGCACAGTCTTAAAGCTTAAAAAATATATACGTAGCAAAAATAGGTCTCAGATCTTTTAAATACTTACATAAAGTGTAAAACAAATGTCAGCTGCATATCTTGTTACAGAATTGTGATTAAAACTAAGTCAGACCTTGCAGCAAGGCTACAGCCATGAGAGTCCATATTCCAAATGGCTGTTTCTGCCAAAGTACCCTTTTAAGAACATTTTTCCACTTTGTCCCTTAGGACACCATCAGCATTGTATGTACAGCAAAAGCCTGTGTGACCAAGCACATCGATATTCTCCTGCACAAAATGCATCAACAAACATTCTGAAATGGAAGCGAACCACATATCTGTAAAAATTCTGGCAACTGTCTTGCTTCAATTATGGTCATGATCTGTCTTCTCTTACGTTATTTTGCAGTGTGTCAGAAATATTTGTGAATAGTTGAAATGACTTGTCCTCATTTTAAAGTAATCAGTAAAGAAAGCTGTTACTTGATACTACTGGGAATATCTTGTTTTCATTTCTGGATCAAAACTCTCATTATTGCGATGGAATGAACCAAGAGATGACAATGTAGTAGTTAAATACATAACTATTATCAAATTTTAAATTAAAATGCATTTAACTATGTGAAAGTGGTATATATATATTACTCAAAAAGAAGAGTTACAGTTTCCAGCCTAGCTTTTAGAACAGTTTCACAGGTAAATAAGCATTTTCAAAATATGAAGTGTGTATTTTAGAAATGGCTACCACAGTCTCCACACTGCAGCACAAATTGTTACAGTCTGGGGCTTCAAACAAAATTAATATACTTGGATCTGTTTCTCATACAGTGGAAGAAGTGGTGTTTCACCATGTATTATGTCAGCACTCAAAGACTAAGACTCACTAGTTGAAATAAAAATCTGTGTAAGTAAGTAAGTAAGGCTTATTGGGGTTTGCCCACAAAATGGCAACTTAGAAATGGGCGTTAGAACCCCAAGTGTGCATGAATACAGATGGTAAGCAGAAGGAAGTACTCAGATGACAACGGGAGGAATTAGTGTCTTTGTGTATGAATTATTTCTTGTACTTCACAATCAAACAAGTAACACTGTAAAGCGCTGTGAGCACTGACATTGTAACACAGGGACAGTCCTTGTGAAGTCTGGCACTGAAAGAGCTGCTGTGCTGAAAGTCACTCACCTCTGCCCTGGCTCTGCAGTGCCACCATGTTGTCCCCTTGTCTTCCATTCTCACTCTGTTTCTGAAGCGATGAGGTGTGAGGGGTTGGCTGGGGTGATGCTGCCACTCCTCCAGGTGCCTCTGTGCCAGCCAGGACGGAGCAGATGCTGCCATGTTCATGCAAGCCTCAGAAAAAAAAAAAAAGTCCTGAGTTGGTCTTACGAAGTACTTTATCACTGCCCTTTCTGTTCAGACCTTCATAAATAGATGCCAGAAAATAAAAGCCTGCTTGTATATGCATAGGCAAGTGGAAGAAATGTGCACAACATGAAAACAGCTACCTGTATGGCCTTTTGACAGCTTACAACATCGTGTGTTAAAAAGACATGGTAAAAACCTTCTCCCCAACAAAGATGTCAAAAAGGCTAACAAATGACAGATACTTGACCAGTGACAGCGTGCACACACACACTGTGTTTGCTGACATGGAAGTGACTACAACAGAAGGGACAGATGCAAGGCTGTGCTTCCACTTTCCTTTCTAACCTGCCACCTCACTTCTCATCAAACCCATGTCATTAAACCCCAAATACATACGTATTATATGTATGTGTATGGTAGTATGTAAAACTACCATAAAGTAAAACAGTAGCAAATACACACACACATATGTACACATACACACATAAATATACAGCAAAGCCCAAATTATCAGAGCTTTCCTGGCAGGTTAAAATGCACTTACCTGCTGGTATATCCTGATGTCCTGTAATTTTATGACTTCAGTTTTTTCACAGCAAAAAAAACCAAACCAACAACCATCCTAGATGAGCAATATGCATTGGTGTAAGCCTGCAATGTTAGAAAGAAATAGCAGATATTGCAGTAATAGGATCCCATTAGGTTGCCATTTTTCTCCCAGGAAACGTTCAACTTTGCTCCAGAGTGCTAGGTGGGATACCACGCTTACATCTGCTTACACATGCTCAATACACACGGGCGGTGTAGCTCTACCCCTCATCTTCTTAGTAAACACACCAAGCAACAAAGCAAAGTGGACCTGCGCTGTCTGGGTAAAAAGAAATAATTCTCTGTTCTCATGTTACTTAACATGAGTATCCAACCAACTCTTTTTTTTGCTTTTAGTAATGTTTAACCTCATTCTGAAGTATTTTTGTCTCTTTACTGTTTTTCCCTGTAGTTCTGCCATTACAAGATTCCTTAAGGCCCCACAAGGAACAAGTCCCCACTGCTATCAAACCACTCTTCTGGAGGTAGCACAGCCGCTAACCACATCCTGAGAGCAAAAGGGACGTTTCTAAGGTGTGCACTGCACCCAGTAGGCTGAGGTCAGTATTAAGTGGCTGAGAAAGCAAGCCAGGTATTTATCCAGCACAGAATATGGATGTCCCTCTTGGTGTGGCACCGCCAAATCCTGCTTTCCTTTGCATAACAGATACTATGGCCCTTTTCCAATAACTTTTGTTACCCTGCTATTTTATGACTTTTTACCTTCTATTGAGGCCAGGAATCCTTCACATTCTTCTCCCAGTTTTTTCCTCACTGTGCACTTCAGCAGTCCAGTGTTTCATTTCTGACTTTCTTCCAGAATCCTTTTGCTTTGGTTTGCGTTTGGCAAATGCCTGTGAAGGTGAGGTACAGCATGTATCCACACTGACTGCACTGCACTGCATTCGCGTGCACTGCTGGTCCCGAAGTTTGGGACTTCCACAGACATGGGATTGCAGTGACACACGGGCTGCTCTAACCCTAACCCCCTGTCCCTTAGCTACTTCCCCACCCTACAAGCCCTGATTTAGGCCATGGAGGATGTGCCCAGGCCAGAAGAGTGCTCTCTGAGGACATACTGGTGCGACACAGACAACAGAGCAAACCCTTTCCTGCAGCAACACCCTGCAAAAGCCTCAGATGGATGTGTGAGTTTTCCTCTCAGCTGGCTAAGCATGGCTGCTTTGCAGACCTATGCATACAATAGACCAAGAAACACAAAATCAGCTGCTAAAAGCCATAGCCAGGGCAGGTTGCACTGAAGTGCTCTGAAGTAGGATGGTCTTACAAAAGCACTCATGAAGGAAATCCTAAGGATGCTTGGATCCAAACCCCCTTTCTCATGTCTGGTACCTACCAAGGGTTGCAGCTGCTGTCTCTTGCACCTGCTCATACTCCTGGTGGAAAGCATTGCTGCTGACCGTGGCTACAGCCCTCAGATCCTCCAAGCTGGTGAAGTCAACAGGTGGACAGACAGCTTTGCTTCTAACTGTACCTGTAGCATGCTCCCGGCCCAGACAGCGGTGTGACATGGTCACCTCTCCATCAGCACCTCATCAGCCTGCCTCATATACACTCAGTGTATATGGGTGGCTCCTAGCCTTGAAACTCGTCCATCTCAGTCCTTTGTCACAATGCAGCTCCACAGCTGTCCTGCCAGAAAAGAAAATACTTTCAGTGTGGTTTTCTATGAATTTGCTCCCTGGCAAGCACAATAGTACATGTGCAGCACAACTGCTCAGAGAAAGAGATAAGCAGCCCAAACAGTATCTTGATACGTGATTGGGAACAGATCAAAGGCAACATCCAAACTTAGAGGAAAAAAGCTGGTTAACTTGAAAGAGCAAGTCTCTTCTCTACGATTTTGCACCAGCTAACGCTGGAATTTATTCAGAGGATTTTAATATCAGCATATGAGGATGCCAAGCACAAGTAAGCCTTCTCTTTTTCCAGCTCTCCCATCTAAGTAACAAAAGCAAGAGCAACACAGTGAAACACATTGTCACATCCCTGCCTTCAGCCCAAGAACAAAAAGTAGGAGCTCCTCTTCTGTAAGCTCACAAAAGTGTGCTCTCTTCAACATGACTGTAAGGGCTGGAGCACCTCATCTGTGAAGAAGGGTTGAGGGATTTTTTTAGCTCAAAGAAGGCTTCGGGGTGATCTCTCTGCAGCCTTCCAGTACTTGAAGGGAGCTTACAAGCAGGAGGGAGAGTGATATTTTACACAATCTGATAGTGATCGGGCAAGAGGGAATGGCTTAAAACTAAAGAGGGAAGCCTGAGGTTAGATGTTACAAGGAAATTCTTTACTCAGAGGAGGGTGAGGTGCTGGCACTGCTGCCCAGAGCTGTGGGTGCCTCCTACCTGGAGTTGCCCAAGGTTGGATGGGCCATGGGCAGCCTGAGCTGGTGGGGGGCACCCAGCCCACAGCAGGGGTTGGAAGGGCTTTAAGGTCCCTTCCAACCTAAGGCATTCTATGATTCAACATCAAATACGCACGATTCACATTATAATCTAGGGAATCCTTTCAAGCAATGCACCCCAGACTGTATAAACAGGACTCTACAACATTTAAACTGCTCACTAATATTAAACCCAACAGCTCTGTGGCGTACAACAATTTACATAGAAACCAGACACCTTTATTGCACAGTTAGAGGTGTTATTAAACTGAGCAATTCAGTCACTCTCCTGTCATATGCCACCAGTTTTATCCTGTTTACACAAAAGATATTTTAATTGGCTGAACTCCATCACTGAAGGCTGACTGCTTAAACCGAGTGACATTTAATTACCCACAAGGAGCAGGAGGCCGTTTTGTGGAGTGTGTTGTGGAATCTCACTATTCTGGCAGCTCAGTTGCATGTCAGCACACTCACATGCTCACTGTGAGCTCCTCTGCCAGCTTTTATCAGAATAGATTAATTTGTTTTCCAAATGAAGATATGCAAGTGGGGCTTGAAAAAACATTTCATTAATACCAAAATAAAACAGGCAGAAAAAGTACATCATGCATTGAAGGATACCTTCATCATTATACAGTCTTTGGTTGACTTGAACAGGTGGTTAGAGGGCTAGACAGGAATGGAAAGGCTTAAATTTGGCTTGGCCGCAGAGCAGGCTCTTAGCAGTGTCATTGCTCACCTTCTGCTCATCCATCTTTACCCACAATTCCTACTTTTATGAGCAGGTTCAGCATTACAGCAGTCACATAGATGAAGACTTAAAAAGAGCATTTGCACCATCACTGAACGAGGAAAGCAGGGTAAGACAGAGTGTTCCTGGGGCCTTGCTTCTCAGCACGCTACAGTTCTGCAGAGCCCCCAGCCTAGCCCACACTGACACTGATTTAATCAAAGCCCTTGAATAAACCCTACCAGCAATTTTATAAGCACAGTACCTAAATGCAGGCAGCCTTACCTGAAAAGCACAACCTCCTGAGCTCCTTCCTCTGGTTCCTGAATTCTGGCTGCAAATTCAGATCTGGAATTTTCCTTTGTCTTGCCCATGGTGGATAAGCTTTGGAGCTGGATGCTCTTCTTGCTGTACATGAGATCAGAGTACAACTCTCTGTCTTCTGCATGGGGAGGTGTGCTTCCTTCTTCCACTGATCTTTTCCTCCTCAAGTGGCTCTCCAAGTTCTTCAGCTGCACTCTTACCCTCCCAGTCTGTTTCAGATCCCCAGACTTCTCTTGCTCTTCCAGCTCTGTGTTGCTGCTGTGATCTCAAGCTTTTGATGAAAAACAGACTATCATGGCCTTCATCCTCAGCTGCATGCTTTCTAGCTTAGGCCCCCATCTGCCAGGAAGATTCAAGTTAGGTATATAGCACTGCACCTGGCAGTGTTTGACAGATCCTGCCCAAAACATAATAAAGTTTCTTTGCCTCAGGACCCGCTGAACCCAAAGACTGTTTTCTCTGGCACCAGAGGCCAATTTACTTGAGATAAATATTAAGCAATCAGAAATGTTTTACTTGAGCAACTATGAATTCAGAACTCTTTCCTGCAGCTGCAGTCACACCCCTTGTGCCTGCAACACTGAATTAATCATAAATAAATAAATAAACAAATAAACAAATAAAGTCCTCTGGTATTTTCTTAATAGCCATTAAGCAGCAGGGCATTCTGTCAGCCACATACTCACATCATTACTCCATCTATGCCTCTTGACTAAAGCATTCCAAACTCAGAAAGATTAGCCAGCTGTCAAAAGGAGAACAATAAGCTCTTCCCTGTGCAACCCTTATTTTATCCTTGTTCTCCCTGAGAAGTAGCTCAGGCCCAGCAGAGCACCACCTTTCAGTTCCTGCCCCAAGGCTCTGTCACATCTTGGAAATGTCCAAGCCCTGTACGTTTGCTGCAACTCAGACCTTCCACATACTAAAAAAAGAAAAGAAAAAATTGTAGCTCTTCCAGTGTTTCAACAAGCAGAAACAGTGAGCCAGAACAAGTACTGCTGCCCATCCACGTAATAATGACATGTTTTGTACCTGAAAAAATAAAGTTACTTAAAATGAGCAAGGAGCACCAACACAGCCATTCCAACAATCACACTGCTCCCTTCATCTGAGGAGATGGCAGACAAGTTGAGCTTGTGACTCACTTGTCTGGTAACTCTAATGAGAGTGCTAAGTCCATATAAGCTTGGTTAAAATACAATATCCAGAGCAGCCAGCTGTTCCCTCTCCTCTGTACTCGTTCCCTGGTTGAAAATCCAAAGCAACATTTTTTCTAACAATATGTAAAGAAAAACAAAGATTAAAATTAGGGCAAATATTTTCATCCACCAATGTTGCTTTCTAAACCTTCATTAAACTCCCCAGTAAGCAAGGTCAGATCACATCTATCTTCTGTTCACAAACACAATTTATTTCTGCTTGCTCACGGTCCCTGCCTGGGGAGAGGACACCCAAGCAATCAACCTCTTGCTCCCAGCTCCTGACCCCATTCCTTTCTCTCATCCTTTTACATTCAGAGCTCTTTGCTGCCTGATCCAAGAGATGAGGCAATGCCATCACACCATCATGCAGAAGAAATTGCTTCCTGCCATGTTTGCTATCTGCCAGAGCACATCTGCAGCTGGCTGTCCTCTCCTCTACTGCTGATGTGCACAGCTACACTTGCAGGGCCACAAGGTGCAGAGCTCTGGAGACTCAGAAACAACCACAAATATTTATGTATGAGAGGGCAGGGAGGGCAGACTTGCTCTGGCAGGCAACAAACATGGTAAGATGCAGTCTCTTCTTTGTAAAGGCATGATGCCTCTAGATATGTATTCAAAGGTTGCTTGAGAAGAATCCAGGGCCTCGACTTCTCCTTGGCACCAGTATTTTTGGTGATGTACTGGTGCGTTTAAGGAACAGAAACCTTCTGTGGCAGTTTTCCCCCAGCTCACAGGTGCAACATCTCAGCAAGTTGTCAGACTCCCTTCATCTTAGCAAAAGCCTTCAGTCTCTTGATGTTTTACAAGAATTCAGAGAAACAAAATGCGAGCTAGTTAAACATTATGCAGTGTACACACTCACCCCAATCTAAGCCAAAATCACAGAAAGTTTGCACAGCCTAGTAGCTTATCCTGCCAGTTTCCTCCATAACAGTCTCTGCTCCACTGCCTTGCCTTGCCCCAGGGTCACATCCTAATTGTCTGTCCAGACTTAATTCTTTTGATCTCCCTGGGTCAATCAATTATCTCTGTTCCCAAGCCATTTTTGATGCTTCTTATGTATAGCAGCCTCCTCCTGCCTCAGCCAGCCACAGAGTGCCAGGCAGTGTTGCCACTGCACATAGTGGCACATTCCCACAGCCAGCCCTGTGAGGAGCAGAGGGCAGATATCCCAGGGTACTGCTGTCACCACAGGTGGCAGTGAAGTGAAGTGGCTGGGCCAGCTTTAAACAAGCTGTGCTGGTGAAAAGGCAGTGGAATGTTCAGGCAGGGCTAACCAGGAAGACAGGTGCTGGTGCTGAGTTTTTTGCCTATTGCTGGGCTGCTTTAGAAATTTTAGCTAGGTAACGTCTGCCTGTGCTGTGCTACAGCTTGCTGTTCTATTACCAAACCCATTCCCAAATATCACTCCTATTTCCCACACCCTGGGGGAATCAGAGGGAGGGACTGCTACAGAAAGGAAAACAATGATGGAGACAAATGACAACATACAGCTGATGTACATAAGCCACCACCTTTTGAGGTACTGCACCTCTGTTACACAGATTTCACACATTCCAAGTTTTTGCCAATACTAAACAGGTGCAGAGCACTATTTGGTATTAAAGATGTAATGTAAAGTATATCACTGATGTATAAAATAACAGAATGTTAGAGACTGCACAAAACACTGCCAAGCAATGAGACTTCTCCCATGACATTTCAGCAGCATTTTCACAATGTACCAAAGCCTGACAGTAGCCCTGGATTAGCAATGCCTTTAGGCTGCTTTTGCACAGGAGTCATTGCACAGGAGTCATATTAGAACCAGCACGCTCTCAATGCCAGGAGCTGAGTTTTGGATCTGGGTTTGTTTCATGCTACCTTTGTGCTGATGCAAGGAATGCCATAAAGTAGAGGGAGAGAAGGTTTGTGGCTCTCAGACTAGAAAACATCTAAAGAATGGATGGAGGATATCCCATACCACTATAATATATCAATTACTTTTGAAAAGTCTAAGGATGATACTATAATAATAATTAATAAACTTTCATACTCTGCCATACTGAACAATGAGCTATCTTAAATTAGCTGCTATACAGACAGGCAGACTCCTATTCAGGGGAATCCCACTTACTATGACATTTTCTAAAAAGAAAAGCTGCAAAGAAATGTTTTTATCTCTTTAGGATATGCTGCACCTAAACAGATTCCTTTTAGGGAAACAGTGCTCTATTACAAACTACTTTAACTTGCAGCTACCTTCTAACAATAGTGCAGTGTAAAGTATCCACAAGAAACCTTTCATCCGGACAAATTCAGTATAGTCCACTGACAGTACGTACAGTACTGCTCTCTTCAACTATCATTATAAAAATGTCTGTCTCCAGATTGGAAGTTTCATTTCAGGACTGGCCAAGGCTAATATATGCAGGACAGATATTCTTTTTTTACTCTTGGTCTAATGGGAATACTCTTAAGCACCTCGAGTTTGCTGTCTGACACCTAAAGAAATGTGACAGCTAACATACCATATGCTAAAATGTCACTCTTCAGAATGCAGGCAGGATTTGATTTCAACTGGTTACTGTTCTTGCTCTCCCCTGAAAAGCAGTGACACTGGAAACCCAACATACTTTTGGTTTGAGATACTTCAGAACAGAATCAGCATTATAGGAGCTGTTGTGAGTAGAACAACGCTGTCACATCCACCTCCTGTAGGAAGGGTTAAGTTCCAGGAACTGAAAAGGAAGGGAGAAAGACAGAGAGAGGAAAGGAAGCAAAAAACAAAAACCCAAACCAAAACCAAAGCAAAACAAAAGGAGAAAAGCCACCAACCACTAACCCTCCCACCCCAAACAACAAAAATAGATCCATGTGGTCATAACGTTCTTCCTCAGAATATCTTCCCTAAGAATTATTTATCACTTAAAAATGGATATATCTTTAACAATAACAGCAGTGTTTATCTCTGTTATCACATTGCCAGTGAAAACATTGGGCCAGTTTGAATACTTAATCTGTTCTTTAAGTTTTCACAGTGGTTGACCTAAAATGTGTATCTGCCCTGATAAAGTGCAACAACATATTTTGTGGAGATTTAACTACCATACATTTTACACGGCAAAAATGTGGAGTCTCGTAGTAGAAATTGTTTATAATTCAGTAATCTACATAATCCCTAAAATGTCTTTATTACTCAATTAAGTTCATAATCAAAGAGAAGCAGTTCACAGAAATAACCTGTTATGCTCAGAACAGAGAACTCATACCTGAAGACAGACTGATACGCGCAGGAAGACATGCAAGCTCACCCCTGCTGCACTATTTCACTATAGAGTGACTGCTTTCTGGAAGTGCCTCTTCATGTTCTCTGATTACCAGAGCAGCACCCAACAGACTTCTGACATGGTTCTTTTTAAAAATGCACCTCCAGGATTCATCTGCTGCACAGTATCTGTAGAGTTTCTGTGTCAGCCTCCAGAGTTTCACCAGCTACGTTTGGTCCAGCTGCTCCTGCCTGTACTACAAAGATAGAACCAACTAATTAAGTCTAGTTAGCTCTGAATCCTGCCCTCAATGTGTCCAACAAGCCTTCAGTTATGGAAAATGTTGCCCATTTTCATTTTCAGCAACAGTACGTTATCAAATCCTGGCAGAGATGCTGACATCTAAATATGCTTCTCAGTTTTGACTGCTTCACTGTATTTCCTGAATGCTTTATGCCTGCAGTTCTCCCCTCTGAATCACACAGCTCATCCATGTCAAAACAAATTTGGCGCCTATTAATTTCCATGTGTCTGTTCACACACTTGCACAGCACCTCCAGCAGACAAAGGCAATGCAATGGCAAGGTCTCCGGGTGCTAATGTGATGTAACGGAGAAGGTTACACCATGTCCCCTCTGCATTGTGTGCATGCAGTACCCTTATGGTTAGAGTAAAATAAAAAAATTATAAAGCAGCTATATTCTTCTAGTCTTGAAAGAGCTCTTTCCTGAGTTTATGGACTTAGAAATAAAGACAACTTTATTTCATAAATATTGAAAAGCTGTCACCTTTGAAAAAACCCTTTTCAAGAGAAGAACTGCAAAACAAAAATAAGCTTATTTTCAAGTGTCAAGAGACAATTCCTAAGGAAACTAAATTGGTGGATCTCACACAGCACTAGCACATTTAGCTAGAGCTCCACTACTTCACCATCCACTTTAAAAATTTACACTGAAAAAAATTAAGGGGTTTTCTAGTGTGGAGTAACTCAATCTCACAGGAAAGCTCTCCATTTGTGTAAAACTCTGTCTCTCAGCCAAATTAAACTCAGTTCTGCTTTAATAGTAATTCTGATTTATGATGCTTCTATATTACAATCAGAGTGGGTGTATTTTTCCACAAAGCAGCACTGGCACAGCCACAGAGGAAACGTACTTATCATCACACTTCCACCATTACACCTGATTAAAGCAGCTGAGTCAATCTGTGGTTTTCACTTTTGGGAAATGAGGTGGGCAGCACATGCTTTTACACAGCCAGACACAACTTGGTACTGCAACTGCTTGCCAGTGGGAAGCTCTGCTTGCCTGCTGGGAGAGGCTACTGATCTAGCCCAATGTCTGAACAACATCTAACTTCTGCAAGAGAGATTCTTAATTTAATTAAACATATCTAAAACCAGACAAAAGGCAGGAAGAAAGGCTTTCAGTATACATATACAGTTTGATCTTTGAATATATGAGCTCATTGTGGACCTGTCACTGAAACAGCATGCAAGCTCTCAGTCCTCCTGAGTGTACGCTGCCTGTAACACACAACAGAAAGCTTCCTTCCCTACCTCACACGTTTACTCTGCTCAACAGTAGCACTTTCTCATCCACAAACTACTTTGAAAAGGTGATTGTTTCTGGAAGTAACTTGTAATGTTCTTGGATTACCAAAGAACTGTCTAAATGACTTCTGACATGGCTCTTTCAAAAAGCACACCTCCAGGATTCCTTCTGTAGCACATCAATAAGAGAAGGTTAAAGCATTGGGCACTTGGTGAATATGAGTAAAATCTTCCTCCCAAAAATCCTAAGCCCTGTTAGATCGAGAGATTTGCTTTGTCTTTACCTGTCCTGGCTGGGGCAGCACCCTTCTGTTGCATCCAGGATTCTCAGTCAGTATCTCTGTGACAGCCACAGCTGTAAGCTACTGCCATTATATTTACATTGTTAGGTAGTGTAACAAACAGATAAATGTATAGTTCAGGATCTTCACAGGAACAACAGCATGATTCATCCAGCGGTGCTATATTTCTCTGCTTACAAACCATACTAAAGGAGTACTAATCAATGACTAGATAGATAGTCCCCATACTTAATTCCTGGACATACTAACTTACAGGTTTATCCCAAAAACCATAACACATTACAGTTAGCAGAACAGAAGTAAACACCTTGAAACTGCATTCATATATTCAATAATGAATGTAATGCATTTTTTGTTCTAACTACAACAGCAACCCAAAAACCAATTGCAGTTGTATCTCACTTGAACATAAAGTAAAACACATCCATCTCCCAGATGTTTTTCTAAAGAGTGCACTCGGGAGTACAGTAGAAAAAAACACAAAGCTCTGATTAAGTCAATTGAGCAGTGTCAACTCAGTGGCAGAGGCAAGAACACACTGTCAGTCTCTCCAAAACACTTGCTCACATTGTCTCTCTAGTTACAAGAAAAGGAAGCGAAGCTTAGCATCTTCAGCTCAGCACAGCTTGAGAAATAGAATTCTCACAGTTCACACAAACATCATTTCATAGTACATGAAGAAACTTCAACATTGCTCCTTACTATCCAGTCTATTATAGTTGCATGCTCAGAGAACTCTGCCAAAATCATTGTATCAAATGATAAACTATTACTTCACCCCACCAACTTGCACTAAAATACACCCCCTGAAATACACTTGAGAAATGTCATAAATGCAGGTACCCAAAATCTGTAGAAATAACAACCCTGGGGAACAAAACGAAGGAGATAAGAACAGCAGAACTGACTGCAGGAGCAGCAGCATATCAGAGCAATGACAGAAAATCAAGTCCTTACAACGTACAAAAGTCATGCAGAACATACATGACTGCTATCCTATTAAAAAGCAGGAAAGAGAGAAATCACACACTGGAGCACACTGCCAAATTTCCTCCTACAGCTCAGACTTCAAGTTTCTAGAAAAAAAAACCACAAACAATGTTATTTACTACCAGCTTCAGAGTCTCATCTCCTAGTGATCCTATAGGGGCAGACTGGATTCAAACAGTCTTTTCTTACAAATTTTTAATTACCACGAATACTAGTAAGAGCCACAAGGAATGAGACATAACCTGAAAAATCCCAAAGGCAGTAAGGGAAACAGCAGAATATGAAAGCTGGATAAAAAGAAAACCCTAGGCCTGATAAAATCACAAAATGCTGCCATTTGCAATACACCCTGTAAATACTAATAACTGATGGTTGCAAAAATGGAGACAAAGAATCTGAAAGGAAGAATCTGCTACACTATAACAAATAAATTGCTTATTTCTCAGAAGATGCACATGTGGAATGTGCTACAGTACCATTGTCACATAAAACAACTGTCCAGACAGGCATAAGTATGTATCTGATAGTCTTTTCTTTTGTAGGAAATGTACTGCATGGCATACTTTGAATGGTTTCTGAGAATTTAGGCTGTTGGCTCACTGAAGGAAAAGTGTACCTCACTCACGCATGGCTGCGCCCAAGATTTCACAAAGAGGCCAGATCTACCAGTAGGTCACTGCAAAGCAAACATCAGCTTCAGTAAAGGCAGTAAACACATGAATACCTCTTAAACAAATAATTACACTACCCCAATACTGGGAGAATGGATGCATTCCAGACTTACATTCAGTTGAGAGTTTCTGGTAACAAATTTGTTCAGCAACACTTGAAGTCAATCCCTTTGTTCTTGGTACATCGCAAGCTGCTTCTCCAACCCTACTGATATCTCAAGAAGTCCACAGGGAGTACCGGATCTTTTGGAGTATGCTACAGTAAACTACTCTTCTTAATTAAGCATAATTTTGTATAATGAATCTGCAAAGAAAGCATTAATTTACCTTGCTATCTCAGATTTCCCCTGAGAAAAGACTTACTGTTCAGATCATGCCCAAGTCTATCAGTATGAATTATCACACCTTAATAATGCAGCCTGCAAGTACAGTTTCTCAAACACTCACTCTAATCAAAACAGAAATGCTGCGATACACAACATACACATGAATCCCAATCTTAAGCAAAAGCAAAACCTGACAGAAGACAGATTGGCTCCAGAGAATATCATCATCACTGAGACTCTTCAGACATCTCCAGAAAGACGTCTTCCTCCAAAAACAGATATTAACTTTGGTCTCTGCTGCAATGCCTCTTTGTTCTTGAGTCTTGACTTAGCAGACATGAGTTCTGGATAACTGTATACCATTCTCCAACAAAGAAATTTGGCTTATTTTTATAAAGCACAGTGGCATAATGAGCCAACTCAGTAATTAACTGTGATTCCAAAAAGCACAGGAATTTATCGCTGATCTGGCCAGCATTCACTCTTAATAGCTGCCATTTATACAGGTGAGAGCATCTTCTGACAGGACTGTCAGTGTAAGGCTAGTTGCTTTTAGAATAGACTGTCACCTACAACCATCCTACTACAAAGCAGGGGTTGCTGTGCTTGGAAATGTACAGAAATAGAGAATCTTACAAACTACTGTCTGGTTTGGCAAGGACACCAGTATACCAGAGATGAGCAGGTTCACACTCTTCAGTTTGTTCAAGACACGGATTTCCAGTTTTGAGGAGATAATCCTGAAGAAATGCGGGAAATATGAAGTTCAGATTCTCCTTCCTTCCTTCTCCTGCATGAGAGTTTCAAATTTGGTTTCAGACAGTCTGCCATTTATGGTTAATTGTTATGTCATTATGTTTGGAAGTACGTACGTGTCAGAAAAATAAATCAGTTCCCGCTTGGAGTAACAGATAACACAATGTATTGCACACACTTTCTAAAAGTATCATTTCTGCTTTCAGGACCACACACACACCTGGGAAGACAGGCATAGGAGGCCCGTAAAGAGAGATACGTAATACATGAAAACTGGGTTCTTAGAGGACAGGCCTGAGAAGGAGCCACAGCTGAGCGCTCTGAATCATAATTCCTTTCTAAATCTCACAATTTTGACTCACCCACTGACAAATCTGGATATAACATCTGTTCTACTTTATTACCTCTCTTCTGCATGCTCATTTGTTTTCAGCGCTATCAGCTTTCCAAGCTTTTAATCATCTTGGTGAAAATAACTTCAACTCCCTTAATACTCCTTTTTAAAGGTAAAACGAAAAACAGCTTTTGCTCCAAGTACATTTTTCTTTTAAATATTTCAAAGTGTGCTTGGATAGCTGTTACTAACAGATTACAAGCACACCACTACATTGGATGTACCTACCTAGGTAGCCAGGTAGGTACCTGTACTATACCTAGGTATAAGAAATCCCTCCACTTACCAAGTTCCATGGTTATAGCATTAAAAAAAAAAACAAAAACAAAAACAAAAACAAAAAAAACAAAAAACAAAAAACCATAAACCAAACCAAAACACACACAGAAGGAAAGAAAGGACATTAAAAAAAGTGGCCCAAAAAAAAAAAAAAAAAAAAAAGAGAGAGGAGAAAGCTTTTCTGAGATGCATTAAGTATGCATGCACTCATACACAGAATTTCACTACAGAATGATCCCTCAGCTACTTAATTTATATTTTTGGAAAGCTGTATATGACCAAAGGTTATGAACCTCTCCTGCAGTGAGACTTTACAGTCTCTTCGATACAGCTTGTGCTGAACTAGACTGGCGATGAGGGAGGACGATAACTTACTGTTTTGCACTCTAACTGGGGATTGACAGGCAGGTTTTCAACATCAGCCAAAAAGCAATCAGCAATTACAAATTGCATAGTATGACAAAGACCATGCTGTGCACATATGGACTGCTCTGGCTGCACACCATCTCCTCGCCAAGAGTTAATGAGATAATTTTTTTCCTTGGAGGCTATGCAACTGCTAAAGCCAAGAGCAAAGACAGCCTGTGCACAAGCAGTACCTCCCACAGAGCAGGCCCCTGAAACAAAACATTATCTAGCTGTAGACTGCAGCTCAGCAACTACAGCCAAGACAGGCTCCTCCTCTCTCTGACAGTAACTGCTCACAAGTGGGACGTGTTATGTGAATGAGAGCAGTTCCAGGGCTTGCGTGAATACTACTGAGGCTGTTTACACCCCTTCAACACATCACTGGTGGGTGGCCTTTCTCTATTTCCTTTTTGATCGTTTCTGCTCCCTCATCTTTCTGTTGAAGTACCACTATCATTATTATCTGGTATTTCTTAACCTGATTAAGACTTCCCAGCAACAGGATGTATTTTTAATTTTGATTTAATAAAATAAAATACCAACACAACAGAAAGCCTTCAGGTCTTTGACTGGATTCAGGCAAAGCCTGATGTTTTGATCATACCTGATAATTTTTTTCAAGCCAGATCTGAATAAAGTATTTAAGGTATTTAAGGCATATGCCTTGCTTAAGCTAGGAGTTATGACATTATCTTCAACCCGATGGAGCCTCTGATCATCTGCATAAGTATCTTGCTGAATCAGTAAAAGAGTGCAGGGAAAGCTTCATGCTTGCTAATATATGAACTTGTTAAGATTTCCCTTGAAAATGAAATCTGAAACAGGCAGCAGAGACTTTAAAAGGATTTTGTAGCCTGCCTAAGATTTCAGAATGAAAACAGATGCAAGAGACAACTTTTTTTTCTCACTCTTTCAGCTAAGAAGAATCAGTAATGATAATCTGGGCAATGAATGACCCGTTCCATTTAGGTTCATTCTATTGCACCAGCAGAATGGGTGGCTTGCAAAACAGGTTAACAATTAACACTAAAGGGATGGCTCTGCCAGCATTTCCCACTGAAACCATTTACAAACAAGATCTATGTAAATCCTGATCTTTATGAGGACGAATTTTCCAAGCTCAAGTCCAATTTTTTAGGTATTTAGAACTGAGTGTGAAGACCGTATTTTCAAGAATCTGGGTCTCATTTAACATCAGGTTCAGGTTTTCACAAGACCTATATATAAATAACTGAAGATTTCTAAAAATCAGCAATGTTACAAGCAGCTGATGTTGCACAAAGAAAACTTTACTTAACCTTGCTCACAGAAAGCTAGCAAGGTTTTGCACAAAATAGCAATAAATCATTACTATAACAATATACAAGGATATTACACATCCAACAAGTGAGGCTTTTCAACATGACAAAAAGAACATTACAGCAACTGAACAGATGTATAATGGCCCTGGCTTCTCACAACAGGCAAAGGGATGTGGCCTGTTTGCCTGGACTATCAATTCTCCTTCTGCTTTTAGATATATACCTTTTTCCTCCTTGGATGCACGCACATAACATACAAGAATGCAAAACATACTATTAATGCACATTTATGCACATATTTATGTTTGCACCCAGACCCAAAGGCAAAGGAGTTTGAGGACTCAGCAGCAGGAAAGTTACCATTTGCCAAAACAGTAAAGTTCCTTTCTGTAAGGCAGCATCATGGTGAACAGCCAGTCCTCACCAGAACGCAATATTTATTCAGCTGTAAGTACTCTGAACTCAGCAAGTTCGATGAGCACATGAAGTCTGTTCTACTGCAAGCTTAACAGAATTCATTCATATGGAAGGGTATCACATAGATGAAACAGAATAGGAAGAAGCATCAATTAAGTGAGAAGATATGGAAGAAGGTGTTTTTTTTTGTTTTTTTTTTTTTGTTTTTTGTTTTTTGTTTTTTTTTGGCATTTACCATATAACCACCAGAAACAATGGAAATCTTCAAGTTCAGTACATTAGGTTACTAACATCCATATGCTTCGATTACTAGCTCCTGTGACTGCTCATCGTGCAGCTTTTATGTGTAGCACACGCAGCAGGGCAGCTTGACTTCTTTCACTGTGTTCATTTTTTCCCTTACTTCACAAAAAAAACCCAACCCAGCCATCTTGTCATTGCCACAATGGGAGGTGACAGTTAAAGCCACTGTCTTAGGGTGTGATATCCCAAGAGTAGCTCCAGCCCATGAGGGATGCTGGTGCTTCTGTAATGAGCAGAGCGCAAGAAGCAGTAGTTTGATGTACAGCCTTATGTGTCTGTTATTCTATCTTGTCAGGAAAGAATAATTAGAGAATAACTCCCTGTTGCCTTCAACTCTTTCCTGCCACCCCCACTGGTCCCCATCCATCATCATGAAGACTTCTCTTGGTGATTCATTACGAGAAGGCTGCCTTTCCAGGGGAGGCACTGAGAGGAATTTTCCATTTCTCTCTCCTTTCCCTTTGCATGGCAGCAATCTCCCTTCATTACAAGGGATGCTAATGTCAGTGACTTTGGGCATCTGCTAATAAGGAGCAAGCAATTTCCAGGAGTAGGTCACACAATGAGAGCATTAAAAACTCTTTGAGAAAGAAAATCTCTCACATGAATCCAACAGGGAAGGTGAGCAAAAACTAAGAGCAAAAAAAGAGCATGCTGGCCTCAGTGCTATATTTCCTCACTGAGAAGCTGTGAGAAAATAAAAGCAAAAAGAAGCTGGTGTTTCAGTACTGCTGATGCAGTAGTTTTTATTCCTTAATAATCGTAGAAGGACATGAAAGAGTTATGCAAACTGATCTGCTTTCCCTCTTCTACACGTAACTTCCCTGCACAAAACAAACTTGCTTGAATTGCTAAAGGAGAACTGAAGTTAGTAATAGAAATATTCTTATTATGCTTCTGATTCTGCTTTATAAAGGAAGCTATGATTCTACTGTTGATATTCTAGGGCTGCAAATCTTGTTGTTAGGTAGTTTTACAAAAGGCTCCAATTTAGAGTAACATTAAAGAAAAATATCAGTCATTGACAATTGATCAGATTGTATTATTCCCTAATTGCACAAGAATATTTTGTATACACTAGCTGGATGTAACTAATCAAGTACAGTAAGCTTTGCAATACAAAGGCTCCTTCATAAATACTGCTATCTACCAATAATATTAATGACTACGTGAATAGTTACTACAGTGTTGACACATACTCATTAGTAATACTTACTAGGAAAAGGATAGTTTACAAAATTAATCATGAAGAATTCATTTTTATCATCTATCTTTGTCCTTCCCATGAAACAGCTTAGTTCCCAGGAAAGTTGCTCTTAAGTTTCTGCATTGTCCTGGTACCGTTGCATTCTAATTGGTCATGGTACTCACTGTATTTCTTTGTCCCAACCAAGTAACATTAGAAAGCGTTATTAGCCCGTTTTACTAAGGGGAATGAGTTCCTCAGATTACCTAAGACATCAACAGTTTGTATCAAGGCACACATTAATAGCCCAACAACTCAAACTACTGCCATGTTCACCCAATCTCTCTCTAAAACAGAAAATAAATTGTTCAGTATACCTGTTCTGTACTCACAGGTTTATTTCCTTGGCTAGCTCAGCTGGAAGAGCTGGTATCACCAGATGCAATGACTCTTTAAAGTGATATGATGTCAAAGATAAGCTCAGATTAAGAAAGAAGAGAAAAATTTAATACTGCTTTAGTTAGGAAATACTAAACAATACAGTTGTATACAAAGTTTCTCTTGGTTATTCCCATTAAACACAATGACTACCACCTTGATCTCTGGGTTGCTCAACTGTGTCTGTTCTTTCACACAGATTACTGAGTCTGGAAACTCAGTATCTATACACTATAGGATACAGCTCCTAGAGCACTAGGACTAGTGTTTTTGTCCTAGAGGACAAAAAAAAAATATTCTAACAGTGCACACGTTTGTGTCACTCTATCAACACATGCAAGACCATTACCAGAGCTTAACTTGAATATCCACTTACATCACAATTAAATGCATTAGAGTATTAGAGAAAGCTTTACAAGAGCTAATTACAAGTTGATCTAATGGCAATAATACTCAATTTTTTTTTTCTTCCCAACCAGTTTCTCTTTAAACACTGTGTAACACTGGTCCATTTAATGTTGGTAAAAAAAAGTCAGCCCGAGTGCAATACTGAAATACGTTCAACATGATGATGGTAGTACGAGATGTTTTTTTGAACCTAACTTCACAGAACACAGATGCTGTTGTCTCAGAATGCAGACTGCTATCCAACAGGTATTCAGTGGGACTGCTTAAAAAGCACTACCATTAGCAATCTTTAGATCATATGGTGGATGAAAGGCGGATGAAACACTACTTCTAAAACAGAACATGTTTTCTGGCATGACATCCTTACCAAGACTGGAAATTTAAAAGAATGACAATACTAACATTGTAGCTTGAGATTCAAACAAAAAGGAAAGCCTACAGTTTAGCTAGTTGAATACACAAATCTGGTGCTTGCTCAGCCAGTACATATTAAAGTATTACAAAGCAATAAACAAAAATTAAATCTCCAAAATAGATATTCTGGACATCAACGCCCCGCAAACAGGAACAGCAAGTATGCCTCAGGCCACAAAACTACCACAATACCTTTGTGAAACATTATTTGAACTGTTTGTCATGCATTCCATCTAAGAGATACTCCAATATTCATCTTCCTTAGCTGAATCGAGCAGCAGTAGTAGCCTCACTGACTGTAACATACAACTATTTCATAAGAACCCAATCACAGGCACTCTTACAGCAGGTTCTTAGGAAGACAACAAAGGTGAGAGAAGACAAGCCTTCCTATGGAAGGTAATACTCATAAAGAAGGGATGGCAGATCTAAAAATTTGGTAAGTATTCAACTATATCTAGGTCACAGAAAAAACATTGCACCACTGTATTATGCCTGCACAATACAATGATAGCTTAAAGCCTTGAAAAAGACACAAGGAAAGGACATTGATCACAATTAAACCTTTGTCCATTCCAACAAATTAGTTAGTCCATCACACTTGTATAAAAAAAATTAGGAGATCAGAAAAAGAAATCACTTAAGTACAAGAATACAAACCTGTATGTGCCTAGATGCTGTGGTTATAATTTTTATGTCAGAAATATTAGAAAGACTGTCTACCAAATACTCTATATTGGCAACAGGGAGAATAAAAATCTAAAATAGGAAACGTGCTAAAATTTAAAAACAACAGTTACCTGCTTTAGAAAGAACGAAAACCAAATGATGCAGAAACAAAGTCTAATAACATTCTCAAAAGACACTCTAGTCAAACAGCAATTATTTAATTGTTTGCAATGATCAACAGATGCAAGACTGAGAAAGGAGGGTTTAATCTCCTTTGCCCTGTTGTCCCTAGACGCGCACCTGAACACTCCATGGGTTCCTGACTGCCCTGGCAGGAAGCTATGGGCTAAGGGGCTGGAGCAATTTCAGAATGTTTTTAAAACTGTAGGACAGAAAAAAAGAGTTTGAGAAAGGCTGCATTTTCCAGTCCAAAAGGTGGGAAATATTTAGCTGGGATATTTTTCTTCTAGCAGTAGAAAACATCAGCTCAGAAGACTGGTAGTTGCTTGCCCCTACTAGATCTCCCTGGTATATAGCTGTAGTCTAAAGCAAAGAATGAGCACAGCGTTGCTGGCCAAGCAATGGTAACAGAAATATACATGATAAAATAACCTGGCCTCCAGAAATCTCTCAAGAGCTCTATAAAACCTGACAACTGCTTGTTCCAACAGAAAACTGCCAAAATTGGCAGAATAACTGAGTAAAAGTGTTTTGACACTCATTTCTTAAACTGCATAACCACAAAATCAAGATAAATTATCTAATGAGAAATTACCACAAAACACAAGCATTTTCTAGGGATAAGGAGTTTAAAATTAATTTTGTGACTGTGCATCTGTCTAATCTAACCAAATCCAGACATAGTGTGCCTATTTACAGGCACAGTTTCAAAAACGCCGACTAAAGTGGTAAGTACAGGTATACCAGCAACTGGCAGATCTGTAACTGTTAGCTACAGAACTTTCCAGGTAGTTCTATTAACGTGGGAAAAGTCAGCATTGTTCAGTAGTTCTCGACATACCCTGCTTTTCACACATTCTCTCACAACTTCTCATGAAAAATACATATAAACATCACTTTCTAACACAAGCTCTTACTTAATGGCAGCTTTTAAGTTCTATGTCAAAAATATACCCACACAAAAATGGAATATATAAGACTTGAACCTTACTTAGCTAAATTCAAAGCTAGAACTGAGCAATATTGTGGATGAAATCTATAATGTTAAATATTTAAATAATAAAAACGTATGCATTAGTCAAAAAGGAAGTGCTGAATCTGTTTCACTCAAAAGATAATTTGGCTTTTCACTCTAAATACTAGCTGCAGGTGATACTGAACACCTCCTACCTTTCCTACTAAAGAAACGAGGAACTGGGGACACAAAATATCCTGTTTTCTTAAAGACATTCTATTCTTGGGGCTTACAGTCCTTTTCTGAATACCTGTAACAAAGGAGATGGAAAAGACAAGATGGGCTTAAATATATATTTTTTATAATCATACATATATTATACCATAATATATAACATAAAAAGTTGTTTTATATCTACATAATACAATCTATTTAATAAATATAACATCACCTGAACTGCTGTATTAAGTATATTCCAAAATTTCTTAAAGGCAGATACGTGAAAAAGGAATTCAAGAAACAGTGTGAAATCTTATTCTGGTATATTCTTTCAGTCTCGATTAATCAACAGATCAAAAATTCCTTGAGTTGAAGACTGTTTATAAAATATTGTGTTTAACAGGCCAAGACTCAGCTCTCCCACAAATCTCTGATCCTTCTTTATGAGTATTTTTACACTTCTGGTCTCTTCTGGCAACAAATTCCACAATTTAAGGATGTACTTTTGGGAGAATATTCTGTATAGGTTGCCTTTTTTAGAAGACAATGATCTTATGAAGATGATTGTTTTGTATTGTGCAGTTTTTTTTATTTTTATTTTTTATTTTTTATTTTTTTGTTGGTTGTCTTTTTTTTTTTTTTTAAATTATAACGCCACTGTGTTTAATTAAAACATACCATGAAGTTTATTTCTGTGATGGAGTAACTTGTTCTGTTCATTCCCTTCACTACAGTCACTGACACTCTGGGTGAGCTTTCCAGTCGCTGTTAAGGATCTGAGATAATATCTATCAATGAATTCACCACAGACTAGGGCTAGAACGGGTTCTTCAGGGCACTGCAAAGTCTTTTTCTTTCTCCAAGTAGCCAAACAAAAGTTTGATCAATACGATGGGTTTGTCCTATTAGCAAGCATGTTGTCAGCCCAGTTCTGCCACTTTTGCATCACTTTTAAAGTTAACCAAGCTCAAAAGACTTTGCCAGACATTCTTGCAGAAAGCTTTTGCTGATGTAGAAACGTGATCAACTGTCTCCTAGCTTTGTCTTCTGATCTCCTTACCCAGTCACTCTACCAAAGATCTTAGATTTTTAAAGAGTAAAAACTTCTTGAAAGCTTCAGGATATGATGCTGACCCTAGTCCATATACACATTAGCATACTGTAATGCTGTACTGTTGGGGCTTTTTTGTTTGTTTTTAAGACAAATCACAGCTAAGATAAGGAGAGGTGAATTGGAGAAGTGAATTATGTTTTTTTTTTTTCTGCCCTATATTCTTCTCACTCATCATACTTTTTATCTATGGTTTGCAAAGTAACAGCTGCAGGTAAGACTAAACCTCCCTGGAAACAGTACCAACTCCAGAGAGACTAGCTTCTGAAGGTTCAGATTAAAATCTTCTGGTCATCGCACAGAAGAAAACAAGTCTTCTTTCAACACCTTCCACAATGCCTCGTATTCCATGGTATCAGTTACACAAAATAACAGAAAATATTACAAGTAATCATTTTGCCTGTGATCTACAGAGAATGTTCATGAGCTGAGTTCACAACCTTCTCCGTGACCTCTTCTCCCCTTTCACAACTGTTTTGTCTTGGAAATCTCTTGTGACAAAGTAAAAGGAAATGAAGTTAGTTAACTCAATGTTCTTATTTGCCAATCTATAAACCAATCATGATAGAAAATCCCCAACTAAGGTGTGTGATAAGTAGCCATATCTCTCAGGGCAGATCCTTGTTATCCTAACAGTGAAGTTGTATGAAGTATTGTCTCACAGTTTTTGTTTTAACAAAGAGCATGGTGTTAAGCTCACAATGGAAACTAATGCACAACTGTAACCAGGCTTTCTACAAATCATATTTTCTACTCCAAGTGTCAGTGCTTATTAAGCTTTATACTAGTATTTTCTAAACTTGAAAAATGTAGAAACAAATGGAAGAGCTTCTTTTTAGTGCCTATCTAAAGTAAGTGAGAATTGGGAAAAAATTAAGTTCAAAGACATACTGTCTATCATTTTAACATACATTTTAACAACCTTGTTTTCCTGTATTGAAGATTTCTCTAAGCTGTTTCCATATGAAAATTAGAAGTGTATTGTTTCTCGTTAAGGTGTGAGCTTCTAACACAGATAAACTCTATTATTTGTGGAGTAACCAATCTATTGTCACAGATAAAGCATTGTCAATAATCTGTTGTTGTTGCAATAATTGTCTAAGAAATAGTCGTATTTGCCATGTTTCAGGAAATTGAATGTCAAATTCTCCACTTAACAGCAACTCTTCTCCACTTCTGCAGTACGTGATACAGCTTGGATTGACTTAGCAGCAGCTCTTACAGCAATCTCCAATCTAGGACATATCTTTATTTCCAATCCAGATGAAAAATGCTTTCGAAAAAAAAAAGTAAGAAAAAAAATAGGTCACAAGATACAGCAATTATTCTTTAAAATGAGAGAACACATCTTTTCCTTCTTTGATACACATGACAATTTCAGCTCATTACTTTCAATATTCACAGTAAAATACTTTTGAAAAACAATCTATTTAAGTACAGCTTAGGGCTATCCATTGCCAGTATATGCCATTTTACAGAAAAACTTCTAAGATACCGAACACTAACTGAGCTCAGGTGAGCTCTGCTAGTTTTGCACTACATCACCCCTGAAAGAAGTTACTCAGAAAACTGGAAGATTCACATTTTTCATCTGTGGCAGATGAAGCTCTATATCAAAGAACAATCATAAAACTTTGCTCTTGATGTGCAAGGTGAGATACTGATCACCCAAAAACCTGTATAACAGAGTCACTGAATATTGATGCTATACTGCAAGACTTGCCTATTCAGACAAATCATCCTGAACATTACAGTCATTTATATTTGTGGAGAAGGAACAGTGAGGAGACCAGTTGGTTTGATCTTGTTGATTCCTCCATCTAGGATGCAGACCCGTGGGTACTTGCTCTTCACCAGATGAGCTGCAAACTGAAGTAGGCGTATCATTAGCATGACATATATGACTTATGACATATATATATACATGTATATAATGACTTAATTCAAAATGACACTATACTAAGACAAGTTAAACAAAAGGAGAGTTCATCAGATTCTTTAAGTTCTTTTTTTTAAACCAAGGAGTCCTACATAGGAACTCTAGGCTTGTCTGTTGCAGCACCTGAAGTGAATTTAGAGGTCAGGAAAGTATCACATCTTAACATTACTTATCTTTGCTTAGGTAGGATTTTTCTAATTTTATCAGTTTTTTTTTTCCCCCCTCCAAAACAATCGCTGGAACTTTTCTGAAATTGTAAATTAACATGTATTTTCCTGTGGAATAATCTTATTCCCAGGTGTTCTTTACAGGTTCCCAAACGTACAAGCATCAAAGTTTGATGGGACAGCCGTTTGCTTACCTGTCAAACTAGTCTAACATTACTTCATTTCAGAGACATCAGTAATTTGGAGCCCAGTATTTGTATTCTCTTTCCCTCCTTTCCTTCCCTCCTCCCCTAGTCTACCCATGGACAGGCTACAGAGAGCAAGCACAGACACAAATTATTCCTTGAAATCCTCCATTAATCTATTCTATAAACCAAATACTGGAGTTGTCTGTTTCCACGTAGCAACAGTGAAAAATTGCTACACTTCTGAAGCCTAGAAAGGAAGACCAATTTCTGCGTAATATGTCAAACTTGCCTTTTGAATAGTGATTGCAGTACATTAAGAAGCAAGCCACTAAAATTGATTAATTGGAAGAAGACAACAATTTTACTTTATTTCCAATAGTTGAAAGACAGACTGGCCATGCTGTTCTAGTCTTCCAAATTGTTGCTTTATATCTGGTTGACAAATTAGCACCATCTGGAAAACGGCAAGTGTTTCTAAATGGGCTACATAACATACTCAGATTTACCATTTCGACTGTTTAAAAATGATTTCTGATATTATTCCACAACAAAGTGCAAGCCTGATGTCCAAATAACTAACTCTGCAGAAACAAATGAATTACCAACTATAGAACAGCACCAGGTGCCATGGCCAACATACGTTGGTACATTGGATCATCTTTTACATGTCTACTCTCACAGCTAATTAGAATGAACATAACAGATACTAAGGCAAAACAAGACGTACTATGTGATTTCCTGATGAAGTGCAAGAACTGAAATAACTTTATTTAAAAGTAAGAGTTCACAGTGATTTTAAACCTCTTCCACAGCCGGAAATTTTGCTTCACACTGAAGGTATTTTACATATGCAGAGAATCCATTTTGTACATCTACACATCAAACAGCTACTGCATTCCTTTCTCTCGTTTCAGAATGAATTGAACCAGGCAGTAAGTAGCCAGTATGTGATCTGCAATCACTGAGGACTTGTGAGGCAGACTAAGAAGCCCTACTGGATCCACTGGAGAAATTCTGGCTTTCATGTTTGTTTGAGGTACTTGCCTAAGATAAAAAGTAAATTTGATAATCTCTTCATGTTAGTTTGGGAGGATTCAAAGCATCAAATGGAAAAAAACAAACAAACAAACAAACAAACCACAACAGAACCAAAAAAAACCAAACCAATAACCAAACACCATAATAAAGCAATAAAAAAAACTAATAGAAAAGTTAAATCATATGCAGATGCCAGTTGGCATGAGGAAAGTAAATGCCATGCTGTTACAAAGGCTTTCTGATGCAGAAGTAGTGTACTGTGCACAGTCAAAACACTAGGAGTCCAACTACCTCTCACTTCACTGTGGAGAATCAATAGAGCTCTATCTTGGACTCCATTCAACGCCACACATTTTCTGATGACAGAAATAAAAACTGACAACCAGCATTTGGACTGACAGAAAGCAGTCATGCTGTTGACTCAGCACAACATCCCATGTGTCAGCAGAGAGATTCCGTTTCTGAGAGTAAGCCATAAACTCTCCAAGATGTATGTAGACATACGTAATTATGCTGTAGACATAATATAATTACTATTCTACCTAACCTGAAAAAAAAATCAAACAACTGCTTTGTATTTCAGATTTGAGCACTATGGTTTATGTCCCACCATATTTTAGAACAGTTTTAGTAGCCAAGGTATGGACAGAAATAACTTTTATTTACTGCATATGACAATATTTCTTTACAACTTTATAGTGTGGAAAATGTCAATGCCTCACACAGACTCTGAGAAATCAGCACTGCGGATTCTGTGGCTGTTGGTGAATGGTAGGTAGAAAGCACAAGAGCACAAAACAGTTACTTCTCCCCTACATTCCCTTAAGGAACTGTCTGTAGTTGTCTACTATGCAAATACAGCTCAAAATATTGTGTCTGAACATTCAGACAGGGAACATCCAGCAAGCACAGGTTGCACTACAGTTGGTACCTCACTACTGTAGGAATTAGCTGCAAGTCAGAGGCCCAGAAGACTATACACTGCCAAAAGCTGAGAGCTGCTATCAAACTCCAAATATCAGCATCCAAGAACTTTGCAAATACACCTGCCACTGCAAAAAAGAAAGGAGTCAAGGTTTTACTCATAAGTTAATTCAAACCAACCTATTAAAGACATTCTCTCTTTACCTTCCACATTCCTATACTGAGCCACTCAAAAATAGAAACAGTAATTTTTGGCAAAGTTCAGACCTATAAATCATCTATATAACATCATAGTCTTCACTCTAAAGTTTTGACTTTCTACAGTTTTGTTCAAGTACATTTTTGGGTCTTCTCTCCCAGACAGGAGTTCACTGGCCACAGATGAGAACAGGAGCTTGTTCTCCATGTTCCTGAAACATTCCAGCATCACCTGGCATTCCCTCCCTGCCAAAATACCCTGTTGAAGTCTGAAAATACCAAAGCTAATACTTTCAGAAAATACAAAAGTGTTATTTTTGGCTTGTATGCTGACACAGAGGCATGAGAGGAAGGACTATCTAAAACAGCTTCAACAACATTCTCTTCCAACATAACCCATGTTTATGTAGAAACTTGGAGCTAAGAAATTAAGAGAGATAAGGGAAAAAAAGCTCATTGTGCCCTTTAGAGTTAATATCATAGCTGATTCTGAAGCAGAAGTGTCATCTTGGACTTCACACATGAACTTGTTTCCCTCAAAAATGGTATCTTGAAGTGTCAAACTAGAAACTTAACAGTCACTCAAATATGCAGATTTATTTCAGTAAATAACCTGATTTACAGAGGTACTCTTAAGACAGAAGATAACACAATGAGGAGACAAGCATGTTACAGTATTCTGGTAACCTGTAAGCTATCTGCATTTCAAGTAGAGATTTACTTAAACATACAGTAGTAGATCACAATTTGATTTTCATTATACTGATTGATTAAAAGAGAAAAAAGAACCTCAGTCATTTAGACGGTGATTACACTTGCTCAACTTGATCAAATTCTTCTACTGACACACTGACTTCTGAAACATATCTGTTTCTCCATACCACCAGTAGATCACAGACCCCTATAATGCTTCTGTTTTCATTAAGATTACAATGCTATGAGGCGTTGTTGCCTTTACTTGGGGAAATGGTGTTACTGCTTATCTGAGGGAGAGGATAAAAAAGATGCCAGAAGACTAAGCTTTCTGAAATGTGCCTCAGGTGGCCTTTCCTCAAAACATAGTTCCCAAGAAAGTTAGGTTACTGTGTTTTTACTGGCTACATCTAGAGATTAAATTGGACTTCCTTTCCCTGGTTTCATAGAAAATATGAAATAGGGAAAGATGAATATGTAGGTGACATGTTTAACAACTCCTATGGCAAGGCTTTGGTAACACCATTCCTCAATTAATGTGTCAGTCATAGACATCATTCCCAGTGAATGAAAATGAGTAGTAAAAATGTAATTTGCCTCCAAAAGCAGTAAGCTAAGACTTCTTCACTCACAAAGTCAAGCTTTCAAAAAACACAGACATCAAAGCAAATTTATATTAAAATTTGGGTATATTTAAAACATTTTACCCTGCATGGATATTGCTCTTGAAACAGCTTGTCAGGGCTGCTCCTTTTAGTACCATTAAGTATCAGGAACCTCAATAATTTAAGGTGGTAAATTGATATTCACCTATGGAGCATTTATCAAAGTATTTCTACTACCATGTTCCAAAGCAGCAAAATCACAGCTTTCAAATTTGCTGAATGTATTACACTAGGCACATCACACTTTTAGACTGAGTATAGAATAGAGCCTAATAACACCACACAGCTTGAGCAGCACCATTCCCAGCTCCCTTCAGGCCAGCCATAATGGTTGCTAAGTATACGTTATTCACTTTTGCAGACATTCCTGTGACAGCTAGTAATTAAAGGGCAAGTTGGGAGGGAAAGAGTAACTTACTGTGCTAGAATACCAAAAAGGACTGCTGTGATCAATGTCATCAGGGTACAAAAGTAACATATGCCAAAAGAGACAAAAGAGGTACAGTAGAAGCTGAAAAGGGAACCTTTATCAAACTCAATAAACACTCACCCATAGCCACAAGATTATCATCATTTTTCCATTTGTAAGCACATGCTGCACCAACCTCTCAGGAACCACAATCTATTTTGCCATATGATTTCAGGCAAGAGCTCACCATTCTGAAAGCAAGGTGTTCAATTCAGGGCTTTTCCATATGTCACAAAGCAGATCCAAAACACGATTATTCTTAGTCAGGTACTTCTTCAATTAAAATGTTCCAGATAAATGAAATGGCACTTTAACATCAAGGTGGTAGACCGAAAAGTTTCCCAAAGCAACAAAAACGTGCCTAATTAGTTATGGTAAAAAGCTATGGTATTCACATAAACTCAAGTGCAAAACACAAGGTGCACAACTTGGTGCAAGCATATATTACATATACTAAAAAAGCAGCAGCAGCTACTTACTTTTCTAACAAGATCAAAGAAAAACAAGGAAAAATTCTTCCTGCTGACATGGCCAAAAAGCAACACTTTCCATCCCATTATACAAAAGCACAGCAGAAACTTTAAGCACTTAACATGCAAAGATTTGAAAGTAAGCCTAGATAAACAGATATTTAATAGCATGAAAGTAAGAGTGAACACTCATATTTCTTTGAGTAGTAACTTTTTAGCACCTGCCTTTTAAATTTTTCCACTTCGAAACGTAATATTGCACACACACACAAACCACACAGCAGAAAGCGAGAACTTGAAAATGAAAAAATTGTAAAAATTTGGCTGTTAGCACAGTTTATACTAACCAAAATACATGAAATGCATCCTGTACGGCTGAATAGACTGTAAAATCATAATGCAGAAAGCAAATCTATTCTATTTTTGATTGAACAGAAAATAAAAGAAGCTGTTAATGAACAGAAATATGCATTTTTTAAGAGATGCATAGAACAGTCGGTCTCAATACAGAAAAGAGTATGAATCTCTCTGAAAGATTCTCTTTCACTCCTAAGTGTCAAAAGCAACTGCTCACTTCTTCTTTTTTAGGATGGCTTTGGCTATTTTATAAAATCTTCTCAAGTCTGTCCTAGATGCTGCAAAACATTCAAATAAGTCCTTGGTAACACAAAATCTTTTCTTATGCTTTGCGTTACTTTCTACTAATGCTGCTCAAATTCAAATCTCTTTCAATTGAAAATTAGGCCAATGAAGCAGACTATAACAAATCCATATACGAACTACCAACACTTAAATGATTCTGAGGGCATGCCTACACTGCCAGTTTTGGCCTTCACATCAAGACACAAATCCTTGGAACTTCCTCCTGTAGCAAGCAGTCCTCTTCAAAAACTGACTAAAAGTTTCAGGAAGAGTAAAACAACGTCTGCCCCAGAGAGGTCATATGGATACTGGAAGTGTCAAATTCACCCATACTGTTCTAGCTGGCAGTATCCTTATTTGTGTCCCTATAACACTCACTTACTAGTACATTTTCATCTATATTTCAGTTACCGCCATTTCACATTATTTCAGATTGTCTGAACCCAAATACCAGAAAATACCAAGCAGTTTCTGAAGCTGTTGTGTAGCTCTAATAATTCACTTTTGTTATGCAAGAGCACTGAATACTATGGATATGACCTAATTCACGCAAGCTCATGCAAGGACAAGGGCGCTCCTTCAGAGATGCAGCCTACAAAGACAGTAGAATCATGGCCAAGACTGACACAACTGAAGATAGTACTGAAGTCTAACAGCACTACTCCAGGATTCAGGTTCACCATCTCCAGCCTTTCCAATCCATACAGATCTCCTAGATGTTTGAGAAAAGTTGAGATCTTGTTTATCAGCATCTCCAAGAAGTCAGACATTTTTTTGATAGGAAAAGCTATTCCACAATTGCTCATCTCAGAAACACTTACACAGATGGACTAAACTTCTGAACTTCTGCACCAACAAAACAATTTCCCATAACTGTAACTGTCAGTCTCAACATGGATTAAAGAACAGAATCTATGTGGAGTTTTAGAAATAGGCTGCTTTCCTTGGCACCTACTTCAGAAATGGAAGGGAACGTTACAGTTCTGCTCTAGAGTCTCCTTTCATTTTCCCCTCTTCCTCTTGTGAGAAAGGGGAATACTAAGGTTATCTCTGCAATACTTTAGGCATGCAAACTAACCACACACACAGATGGGGGCAGAATTACAACAGCAGCACAACTGCTGGCTCAGAGCCCAGGCTTCTTTCTTGGGCTGTACAAAAAACAATGTCCTGGCAGCAGCAGCTGGGCTGTCTTTCTGCCAACTGGAGAAAATCTGCACGCACAATAACTAAAACAAACTGAACAAAATAATACAGACTTCACAGAATAATTTAAAGAAGACACTACAGCTTGTCTCAGGCAGAGATGCAACCAGGATCGCTGTTGATTAATGCAACTATCTCTTCAAAACACAAACTTGATCTCCTCTTTAAAGGTGGAAAAGAGACACCTGATGATGCCAGTAGGCTCTGAGTTTAAATTCAGAGTGTAGGGTGGTGCCTTAACAAATCAACAGGACGGAGGTACCATTCCAAGAACCAACAGGAACCCACCTTTCTCTACAATCACTTTTCTGCAAAGTAACATTTACAAGGAAACGAAGAATATAGAAGACATATGGTGAAAACATCTCAAAAAGTTAATTGACTGATTTCTACTTCCTTTCACTCTGGAAGTTTCATTAGGTACTCTGTCCTTATAAGCACCTATGCGTCTCCACTTGACTATTCTATGCAATACCTAATCTTCAGGCCAACCAATGAAATTTTGTGGCCTTTTTTTTTTTCTTTTTTTTAAACAAGACAGATTTGCAACAAGAAATCAGCTTGAGCATGCAAGAACTTGCTTTTCACATAAAAAAAAAACCTAAACACGAATGTGTGAAGACTTATTAGTTTTACATTCTCTAGACTTTTTTTTTTCCTTAAAACATCATATCCAGTTTACAACCACTGTTAAATTTTACATAAAAGAAAAAAGCAACAAATTCATTTTTTGCCTCAGTCTCCCCATACCACAAAACAAACGCTATTATAATCTCAGATATATAAGCAAGAGAAAAGATTTTATGTTCATAGATTAACACCCACATTTAGAGAAATTCCAACACAGAAAAAACTAGTTGCTGTTTTTCAGGCTAGGACTGTGTCATACAAAAGAATCTTCAACTTGACCCTCTCTCTTGCCTTGAAAAGGGTCAGAAAGATCTCACAGAAAACCAAAACTGCTTATCTTTGCGTCAGAGATAATTTATATATTTTAACTATTAGCTACTCTGTGACACAGTGAGAACTACAACTCTGCTTCAGTTACTTGCAGAAATTGTCTAGACAATCTTTTTATAGCAACATAACTAAGCCAGATTAAAAACAATAACATTCAGGAATGAAAACATCCCAATTTAGATTTTCTTTTTTTTTTTTTTAACCTTGATATAAAGATTTTTTTTATTTTTCTTTAAAGTTTTGACTCACAGGTTCTCTGTGTTTTCTGAAGGCACAAAATAAGTGAGTTCCTACTTATTCAAAATATTGGAGTCCTATGTCTTTTACTGTTACAGCATTTGAATCAAAAAACAAATGTATACTAATCATAATTAATATATATGTTAATATTAATGACAGCATTAATATTAATCATAGCACACATGATACAGCTAGTCAATGTTAAAACTGAGCTGCTGGAACATGACCTAATGCTAGATAAATTGTTTCCCCTATTCCAGTTTCAGTCAACTTGCAATAATATGGACAAAGAGTTGGAAATGGAAGCAGGTAAAATAACACCTCAAAGTTTCTATAAGGATGGGAAATGAAGAACTAATGTCACCTTCTCCAAAAAAACAAATTCCTACATATCTTTTCACATGTTATCATAGATTTCAAAAATTACAAAAACCAGGAGACATGGATTAATGAGCACCAAAATACTATTTGCAACGCATGGGAAAAACAAAAAACCCAACAACAACCAAAAAACAAACCTGCTCTTGAGCACTTTGATCATTTTACTCCCAGTTGTGATGATCCTCTGCCTGAACTGGAAATTTCAAGGTAATTATATTTCTGTGGATGTGTGAATGGAGAATTTAATGCACTTTAGAGATGCTGCCACTTCATATATGTAAGTTAAAAATCAAAACAGAATCAGGCTGGTTAATTCCAGCATAACACCTGTACGGCTCAGTAAGGCTCCGGTACATCAACCAATCCATTAACTTAGCTTTTAGACCTTTGAATGGCTGAACAAGAAGGATTTACTCTGTTTTTGATTTTTCAAGGAAGTGTTCAACTAAAGCCAGAGCTAGATGATGTCTGTAGTGCTGCTAGCTTCAGTGTCTCCTCCTGGAACTGAGCCACTATGGAGTTTTTGTTTTTCCCCTATTGCCCATTGAGTTCTAGAAAGCCTTTTCTTTCAAATTTAAGTGTTTTATCATCTGGCACCAAATCAAACACACAAGGCAGAAATAAAAAAAAAAAAAAAGGTGTAAAAAGGGCAAAAATGAATTTCCTGTATGCCCATTCAAGACAGTCAATTTTTATTTGATTACTGAAATGATGCCAGGTTACCAATGCAAATGCTATTGAAAGATTTTATCTCCTAATTACAAATAGCCTCATAAATTATCAACATTTCCTACATTCACCCCTACAGAACTTAGTGCTGCATGAATCTGAGTAACAACTAACAGAGCCAGTTTCTGTATTTTCAATGGTTTAAATATCAGTCAACACTTCTTACAGAAAAAAAAACAAAACACAACAAAACTCCTTTATGGTGAAGGGCACGATCTGTGGCAAATTCCAGTTTGAGATACATAACTGTTTAGAAAATAAATGTTTGAGGTCAAACATCTCACAACATTTCTTTGGGAACATTGCTTCTGTTTCCACACATTCACTTCTGCAATTTTTCATACTGTTACATTACTTAACACAATTTCAAAAAATTTATTACTTTCCTTATAAAAAGCTGTAATATTCATAGCTGCATGTAAACATACATACTTCTACTGTCCTAAGACTAGCAAGATGGGTTTAAGGATAATGCAACATCCTTTTACATGGCTGAAGTGCTTGGACTCACTAAAGCACACTAGGTTTTCTACAGCAGCATAAGCAAAGGAAACGTCTAACTTTCCATCTACTGAAACATTTAAAAGCTGCAAAAAATACAAGTTGGCATGAAAAGTGTTTGTACATTATAAGAGAAATTTAGCTCTTCTTAGGCATGGTGCAACCCACAACCATACAGTAAGGCCTCTGTCTTTCCTTTCCTACAGCTACTCATTTCAGGTTATTTCTTCCTTCTGTTTTAGACAGGTCAGTCCTGGAAAGCAACTCTGTGAAAATGACTTGCTAGTAAATGGGCTATCTTCCATAAAGACACTCATTACTGAATACCAAAGCAGTTTGTCTTTCCTGTCCCTACTCCTCAGGAGGTTAGAGAATGCTAAGACTGTTACTGAGATAAATTAATATGTTCAGTAACTTAAAATGTAATTACTGAAAGCTACTGCATAACCCACCATCAAATGCGTCAAGCATCCATTAAATCATCTCCATTTGGCACACGGCATTTTATGCATTTTGTATTTATTCCTCTAAGGGGGAATATATGCATTCAACATTTTGTAGAGCAATAGTAATTATTCAAATTGATTGATTGCATGTGAAATATGTATCATGGATTCATCCAGATCCAGTGAACAAACCTAGACTCACTGGCTGAAACAATTCAATGTGCTTTATGGTCTGTTTTCCACTACCTCTGCTACAGCGTAAAATATGACAAACACCAGTCAATTTTTTAACTCATGAAACATAGGTTAATGAAAAGAGACTCAGTTGAACTAAATGTATACCATACCTAAAGCACACCTTTGAATTAAAAAAATATATTCTTTTCCTAAGATTAGCAGAAGTAGTAATTCTACTAACTATTCTGCTGGTTCACAACACCATTAAATATTTATAGAAACGAGTAGGCACGTCTGATTATTCTCCCCATCTACCCAAACTATCATATAGAAGTTACATGTACGAATCACTCTTCCCCTTAACTGAGCAGATTTACTTTATAATAAAATACACATAACCAACACATTGTTTCTTTCTTACTTTGAGTAATATGAACTATATCCTATTTCCCTTGGACTTCATATCACACATGTTGTTCCCTACTTACCTTGTATATCCTTAACATGATGGCAAAAAACAACTGTTAAACTCAAATGATTTTTGAAAATCTTACTGACAAACTTCAGGAGTTCTGATGTTGCTTTCATAACCCATCAACAGAAAGATTTTAAAGGTGAAAAAAATGTTAAGTGATTCATTTCAAAATGTTGGCTTCCTCTGATGCTGAGGAAGCAATCAAATGTTTTTGCCTAGAAACAGAAACGAACAAAAAATTCCCCCAGATCCCATAGTGATACCCACCCCCAAGTTATTAATATATAAATTACTCAGAATGTGGTATGTACTACCACTGTATGCATTCATTTTGCGATGCCTTTCTACATATAAACATACACATTATATCCACTGTATCTACAGACTTACAGCTGCTGTATTCTTCACTGCATTTCCTACAATCACCACAACTCTTCCTTTAAAGCTCTGGAGCGTGGCAGTTGCTGGGCACTGGATGAGATCTCCTTCTGCAGTAAATGCTGATGCAAATGGGACATTGATGCTGCCAGAGATGTGGCCACGGTTAAAGCTTCGGAAAAACAGTTAAGGACATGTGCAAGGCAAAGAAATCGTTCTATGCACACAGCTGTAGAATGAACATGCCCTTCATCCTAGCAGATGAGATACACCAATGCTGGTTTTTTGTGTTAGCATATGTTGATAAACTTCAGTTACCACATACATGGAGAGAAAACAATGTCTGAAACTACACAGAAAAAAGGACAGAATTAAGAATTTGTTTCAAAGGCACTGCAAAAAAAAGAGCTTATGAATGAAACCATGCTCCAGACCTAACATGCAGAATATGCACGTTTCACGGAATTTTACTTCAAACCAGTTCTATTCTGACCACAGGAATCAAATACCAGTGAGCAGCTGGGGCATCTCTTATTAAGGAATTTTATGCAATAGCACTTACAATGAAAACCAAAGCTAAATAGGGATTATTGGGAAATTTTCTTAAAATCTCCTGACAACTTCTCCCAAGTCCCCTACAGTTCTGGCCCTGAAATTCTAATAAATAGGCACTCAGATCCCCAAACAAAGACCACTGCAGTCCCACTGTTATCAAGCTATTAGGAAAGCTACAGAAACACTTAAGCAAGTGCCTTGCCTTTGATCTTGGTTGTAATACAAATAAATCCATCTCTGTACACAGATGATAGTACAATTATTATAGTCTAGGCATTCTGTGTTACTTGCTCCCTACCTGCTTTGTCTTTGATAATTTCTAGTAAGTGGATTACTTAAAAACACAATGATGCATGCAGGAATAAAAACATTATTTAAACCATAGCATCAAAGCTTTTTCATACAGTAGTAATGAACTTGTAGATCATTTAATTCCAGGACCTTCTCCTTTTAACTGGAATTTAATAATTATCATCTCTTGATGGAGAAATCATCTTTTAGAACACAGCCTCAAAAAAAGCAGACCACATTTTCAACAGTCTAATTCCAGGAGTTAAGTAAAATAGGACTCTAGAGAACAAAGTCAAACTAGTCAGGTAAATGAATCTCTAGTTAACTGGAAATCTTTAGTGAGGTAGGAAATAAAGGGATGCAAGGAAAAGAAAAAAAAACATTGTTTTGTATTTCTTTGACCAATTTGTGTAGAAGAACACAAAACAAGTTTTAGTATGGCAAACAAAATTACAAAAACTTATTTTCAGGTAGTTATTTAATTAATGTACACTATCTCTGTACTATGTATGTAATGAATTTATTTCTATTTATATATTAAAAATATTTGTTTCTCTACTTCAACATACTTTGTCACAAATATTGCTAAAATATTTGAGAAATGACATTTCTGGATATAAAATAGTACTTCAACAACCTACTCATTGCTGAAAAATCAAGTATAATGGAGTTATTTACATATTTACTATCCATTTTACCTCAAATGTTTGGCATCAATCCACCATTAAAGGGAAATAAAGTGATCAAGTGAAGTGCCTTAACACTAACTGTGCTTCTTAAGAACTGTGGAAACAAATAACTCTTAGTTATATATTACCTTGATTAGATTTCACTCTTTTCTCATAAATGTGAGGTAATTAGAATTAGACCAGATAGAGAAACTTTTTTCAGTGTTACTGAGAGCCTGCTGAATCTCTAACTGGAGATCTTTCAGAACAAACCAGACATAACAGGAATGGTCCAGCTTTTTTTTGGAAGCAGAAGATGGACTCAATTCCTGATTTTTTTTTTTTTAAATTGAATATTGCTTGCTCGTTACAAACTGTCACATAGAAAGCTGGGCTGCAAAAGTAAATGACACTCCACATGCAAAGACTATGTATTAAAAAAAAAAAAAGAGTAAGGTGTAGACAGGGTAGCAACTCTGATACAAACACAGCTTCTAGATACCTTTAAGTCTTTTCTGATTATAAGCAGATAAGCAAGATACCTTATTATTTGGGCTGCACTACCTGCAATATGAGAAGGCACTCCATAGGAACTGATTTTTCCACTGAGGGACTGGCAAAGCATGCGAGCTGTTGACAGTTCTCCATTTCCCTTCCACTTACCTGGGAAGTCTCCCACATTTTCAAATACTGGTCTGCTAAAACATTCCAAAATATTGGGGAAGGTGTACTAACAATATCTATCATAAAAAAGCAAGCTGCATTAAAGTACTTGTGCTGTTACTACAATGTGGTTTCATTACAATCACAGCTTCAAGCGTGAAAGCAAGAACAAATGAACACATTTGTGATTTCCTTTACAAACCATGACTATCTATGATAAAAAAAAAAAACAAAGAACACCTTTAGTTCTTTCACTGTAATGGACACATTTAAAAAAAAAAAAAACCAAACTGTTCTGTTATCATTTTCCTGCAGACAAAAAGAAGGTAATTGATACAAGCACGATTTGTCAAGCTTAGCACTTGGATTTGAAGGATACTCTTCACTGTTACGGATGTCCACCACCAGCAACTTTGGCTTGCTAGACTTTGTTTTTTTTATAGGTGTTTTGGAATGACTTGGTCCTGTCAGTTCACAAAGATCAATCAGATCTTCTGCTGAAATCCTTGGTGACACCTCTGCCTTCAGGTCATCCAACTTGATAGAATCTCTAGACTTGAAAAAAAAAAAGTAATAATAAAGATGATTAAAGAGTTAAAGATACAACATTCTTTGCAACATGTATTTATTTGACAACCTCAAAGTATGACAATTTGGTTAGATGGAAATCAAACTTCTCCTTCCTGAGTCATTACAACTAACTGCCAATTAATTAACTGTTCAAAGTGCCTATTTTTGAAAGCTTTCATACACTGTGTAATTAAATATACATCAGCATGCACAATGGTGTTAAATAGTTAATAAACACCGATTTATGACTTTCTGCAGCAACATCTTATTTTCTGTTAGCACTGTTGTCTCAATATGAAAAAACGCAGGTAAATTTTAGAGCATTTTAGAAATTAGGCTTTAATTCAGCAAAGTTAGCAGGTTGGTTATACTTACAAAAAACCATTATGGAGCTTAACATACTCCAAGTTATATGCATCGCATATATACTTACAAACCTTAGTCATCTTACAACAAGACTGGTTTGTCTTGTGCAACCATTAAAAGCTCCTATTGTACAGGAGGTCAAATAGAGGCAAAAGTTGTTTATGACTAAGCCTTCAGCTGTTTCTAGTGAACTCTTCTGTCTTAAGAGGAACAAACAGAATAGCTAGGAATAGCTACAGGGATCCTCTTCTGAAAGACCTTCAGACTATGTTAACATCTTATTCTTGTGGAAGACAACGTTAATAAAAAGGACAACCATTTCATCATGAATCATAGAATGAATGGCTTGGATTGAAAAAGACCACAGTGATCACCTCGTTTCAACCCTCCCTGCCATGGGAAGGGTCACCAGCCATCAGACCAGGCTGTCCAGAGCCACATCCAGCCTGGCCTTAAATGCCTCCAGGAATGGGGCATCCACAACCTCCTTGGGCAACCTGTTCCAGTGTGTCACCCTCTGCATGAAAAAATTCCACCTAATATCTAACCTAAACCTCCCATTTCAGTTTAAAACCATTCTCCCTTGTCCTGTCACTATCCACCCTTGTAAACAGCCATTCCCTAATGGGATGCTATATTAGTTCACTGCTCTGAATGGCTACAGAATTCACATAAGCATCATGAACCACACCTATCAGTGAACTACAATGGGGATACTAACAAAATCTGAGTTAAAGGAATAGAAAAAGCTGGAAATGCAAGGACAACATAGATGTGACTTTCCTTGAGGTACCTAATAACAAATATATTTCACATCAGATATTTTCTCACAGGATTTCTCTGATGGCTTATCAGTTGGCTGAAGCTAAACAAGGCTAACACCCATACATCAATCACAAAATCACAGAATCACAGAATCACCCGGGTTGGAAGGGACCCCAAGGATCATGTAGTTCCAACCCCCCTGCCTAGCAGGGCCACCAAACATACACATTCAGATCAGGTTGCCCAGGACCCCGTCCAACCTGGCCTTAAACACGTCCAAGGACGGGGCATCCACAACCTCCCTGGGCAGCCCGTTCCAGGGCCTAACCACTCTCCTAGTAAAGAACTTCCCCCTAACATCCAACCTAAATCTTCCCTCCTTCAACTTAAAACCATTTCCCCTAGTCCTGCTGTTATCAGCCCTTTTGAAGAGTTTACTCCCCTCCTGGGTGTAGGTTCCCTTCAGGTATTGATAGGCTGCAATGAGGTCACCCCGCAGCCTTCTCTTCTCCAGGCTGAACAAGCCCAACTCCCTCAGCCTGTCCTCATAGGGGAGGTGCTCCAGCCCCCTGATCATCTTAGTCGCCCTCCTCTGGACCCTTTCCAAAATCTCAATGTCTTTCTTGTACTGAGGGCTCCACACCTGGATGCAGTACTCTAGATGGGGCCTCACAAGAGCCGAGTAGAGAGGGACAATCACCTCCCTGTTCCTGCTGGCCACCCCTCTCCTGATGGAGCCCAGGATCCCATTTGCCTTTCGAGCTGCCAGAGTGCACTGCTGGCTCATATTCAGTCTCTCGTCCATCAGGACCCCCAGGTCCTTCTCTGCCGAGCTGCTCTCAAGGACCGCTCCTCCCAGCCTGTACAGGTGCCTGGGGTTCTTCCGGCCCAAATGCAAAACCTTGCACTTTGCCGTGTTGAACCTCATCAGGTTCACCCGAGCTCAGCCCTCCAGCCTGTCGAGGTCCCTCTGAATGGCATCCCTTCCTTCCACCGTATCAACCGCACCACTCAGCTTGGTGTCGTCAGCAAACTTGCTGAGGGTGCACTCAATTCCCTCATCGATGTCATTAATAAAGATGTTAAAGAGCACCGGTCCCAAGACAGACCCTTGGGGGACACCACTTGTTACCGGCCTCCACCTGGACATAGAGCCATTGACCACCACCCTCTGTCTGCGGCCTTTCAACCAATTGCTTATCCATCGGGTCGTCCACCCATCAAATCCACTTCCCTCCAATTTGGAGATGAGGATGTGGTGGGGGACCATGTCAAAGGCCTTGCTCAGGTCCAGGTAAATGACATCGGTCGCCTTCCCTTCGTCCACCAATGCCGTCACTCCATCATAGAAGGCCACAAGATTAGTTAGGCATGACCTTCCTTTGATGAAGCCGTGCTGGCTGTCTCGGATCACATGCTCATTCTGTATGTGATCGAGCATGTTGTCCAGGAGGATCTGTTCCATGATCTTCCCAGGCACGGAGGTGAGACTCACCAGCCTGTAGTTCCCCGGGTCCTCCCTGCTCCCCTTGTATATGGGAGTGACATGACCCTTCCTCCAGTCGTTCGGGACCTCACCTGACAGCCACAACTTCTCAAATATGATGGAGAGCGGCTCGGCAACCACCTCAGCCAGCTCCTTCAGGACCCTGGGATGCACGCCATCCGGCCCCATAGACTTGTATTCATTCAGTCTAAGGAGGCACTCTCGGACTTGCTCTGCCCTTACAGTGGGGAGGGATTTACCTCCTTGGTCCCCACATAGAGGTTTGGGGATGCAGGGTTCAGGGACGTGAAAAAGACTAGAATCCTGGCCACCAGTGAAGACCGAGATGAAGAACTCATTCAGCACCTCAGCTTTCTCTTCATCTGTTGAAGCCAGTTCTCCTTTTAAATTTACCAAAGTAGGTACGCCCGTTTTGGCCTGTCTCTTCTGGGCAATGTACCTGTAGAAGGTTTTCTTATTGTTTTTCACGTCCCTTGCCAAGTTCAGTTCTGCCTGCGCCTTGGCTTCCCTGATCCCACGTCTGCAAGTCCGGACGGCATTCCTGTACTCTTCCCAGGTGACACAGCCTTGTTTCCAGAGCTTGTACACCCGTTTCTTCGCCCTCAGTTCTCTCAGCAGGTCCCTGCTGAGCCAAGCCGGTTTCCTACCTCGCCTGCCCACTTTCTTATTCAGAGGAATGGAGACCTCTTGTGCTTCCAGGAGGGCATCTTTGAAGAGCCGCCAGCTCTCCTCAACATCCTTGTCTTTGAGGGCAGCACGCCAGGGGATCTTGGCCAGCAATCCATTGAGTAGCTTGAAGTCTGCTCTTCTGAAGTTCAGTGTCCTGGTCCTGCTCTTTGCCAGGCCCACATCGCTTGAGATCACAAACTCAACCAGGGCGTGGTCGCTGGAGCCCAGGCAGCCTCCAACCTTGACGCCTTTGATGATCTCCTCGGCGTTGGTGAGCAGCAGGTCCAGCAACGCTTCACCTCTGGTTGGTCTGTCCAATACCTGAACCAGAAAGCTATCATCAATGGATTCCAAGAGCCTTCTGGAGCTCTTGCAGCTCGCCGTGTGGTTTTCCCAGCAGATGTCCGGATGGTTGAAGTCCCCCACCAGGACAAGAGCCCGTGAGCCAGACATCTCATGCATCTGGAGCAAGAAAGCCTCGTCAACAGCCTCCCCTTGATCAGGTGGTGAATCCTTCTACCAGATCCTCCTCACGCTTCGTTTTCCTACCACCATCCTGGTAAACAGCCCAGCAATTTTGCACTGGACTTGAGTTCAGACTTCAGGCTATCGCAGCCACTAACAACCCAAATCTCACAAATTACTCTATACCTCTAACACCTCCCCTGCTCTTCACCTGTTTGAGCTGCTGTTTTCCACACCTCAGCAATTACTCTCTTCACTTTAGGCCAGCCAATCATTTAAGAGGAGCTGAGAGACACAGACACGTTTATTTTAGCATTTACTAACGTCAATGGTGAAAATTAATTTAGACTAATCAGATATAAGAAGCTGTTCATCAGAGAAGACTGCTCAATCACTACCATCCTACAGCAAAAAAAATACTTATACTGAAGCTTAAGGTCTAATTACCTCCCAGAAGTTCCCCTGACGATATCTTAAGGACTTTAAGACTGAAGAAATTATTCTGCTCACCCCATTTTTAAATACGTCTGGGAACTACTAAGCCATATCCATTTACTGCTCTTAATAACAAGAAACAGTCATTAACAATTTTGATTTTTTTTCTTATTAATATTAGAATCAAAGCCGCTTAAGCATCCTCAAGTTAGAAGTCAAGCTTCAGAAAGATTAAAGCATTTCAGAACACGTGGCTAGTGCAATCATAACTCTGATCTACTTTTCCATTAGCAGTAATCTCTTACAGGCATTTCATCCATGCTATTAAATGAAGATATACACTACTGAGAAAATAAGCAAGTATCTATAGTTCTGCTAAACCTGAACTTAACAGTCTCATCTGATAAACACAGGAGCTATAAAGTAACTTTTTATCCGCACAAATGACAGTTTTATCTAAGTAGGAGCAGGGCTCCCCAGCTTTTGTCTTTGAAGTTGGCATAGTTCACTGCAACAAATTTAATAGAGAAGGAACTTCAGCCTGAAAGTCAATATAATTAAAAGCTACGGTTCAAGTAAAATACTCATTTCTTCAGTCCTACATGAAAAAGCATTCTTCATAGACAATGTCATTCCCTTCCTTTGGAATATGTTTTGTTTCTGAAATCAATGTATGCGATGTACAACCACAAATAAGACAAATAACATTTTAAAACCAGCCTAGAAGAAAAGAGTTTTGGAAGATATCTGAAGAATTGATCAAACAAAACCAGAAGAAAGCAGATTCACACAGCAACCACAAAAAGATGCAACTCTGAATCAAGGGTCACATTGTTTCTAGCAAATACATTGCTTTTTGTGCTTAGTTTTAGTTGAAGCGCCAGTAATAGAAGAAAGCTTATGTACTGCTATTCCATCTAAATACAGTATTCAAGGTCATGTTCCTGAAGAAGCTTTGGGGTAAATATATTCATACAGAGTAGCACCGTTTTATACAAACTAAAACATAGCAGTCAGATGAAAAGAGGTAGAAAGAAGAGGAAGAAAAAGCAAGAAATGACATTTCATGCAGATTTGTAGCTGCCTTACCAAGTAGGTGAAGTCATCACTACCATGTTTTAAATCAAAAGTAATTTTCCTGACAGACAATGCCAATTTTCAGGAACTATCTGAAAAGATGATCAAGATCAAGCAGGAACACTCTGGATTTTAGTAATCTAACCATCATCTAAAACAATTTCATGACTGAAAACACTCATATCCACCGTTTCCACTTATATTTCCCATGCAATTGTTTTTCTTTTTATCCTTGATAAATGAGTTGACGAAGGCAGTACTTAATCCCTAAAATCACTGTCCTTTTACATTTATTTTTGCCAGATTTTTTTTGGTTTGCTTTTAAACAAACAGAATGACAGCTCTGATAGTGAAAAGTATTTTACTCCTGTACCCCTACAGAAAGAATAACGCATAAATCCACTGCTACTGACACAAAGCCACCTACAGAGGCGCAAGAATAGTCTAATATTAGGAAATAAACAAGGTACATGTATGCTGTCTCAAGCTCTCACTGCCACAAACAACTTTTTTATGACCACTATTAACACAGACTCAAAGAATAAGGCCTCAATATCATTCTTTTACATTTTTCTATGCAACCTCACTAACTGACTTACTGTTATGCCTCAGACTCTGTCCTCCCTTGCCATCATACTCAGATCTGCAGATTTCCAAGTGAAGACACTGGTATCCCACCTTCTCTATGCTCCCTGTCTCCCCACACTCTCTATTTGCTGTGTCTGCCCTGTTCCTATACTCATCCTCTCCCTCTCACAGAGCTCCCAGCTCCAGATCCTTCGCCTTTTTATCAGAGACTAAAAAAAAAAAAAAAAAAAACAAACCAAACACTCAGCCTCATGCTTTCAGCACTGTTGCTCTGCAGCCGATCCAGTCTGTAGAATTCTGCACCACCAGAACATTTTATAGGCAGACCCAGCCCACCTTGCAGCCTGGCCATCTCCTATCCCCTTCTGTATGAGCTAATGCTGCAGAGAGAGATGAGAACAGTGGCTAGGAAGGATTAGGGAGGGAACAAACAGCAATGCTTGGCTTGTCATCATTCACAAACATCTTCCTTACACAATTGTAAGCAATCTACAAAATCATAAGTGGGCTCTGCTTGCCTAAGTAGCTTATTATCAATGAAGCCTCACTCTATCTCCCTGGAATAATATAATTGAGTGAATCAACTGTGTCAGCAGAGCAGAAAGACAAAGTTGTTCCCTGCACACAGCCAGGCAGACACGCTGCAAGGTCTCCTTTGTTATTGTCTGTGATGTGATGAAACAGGTAAATACTTCTCACCACTGCAGGGAACCACTTTAAATTATAGCTGTAATCCAGTTGTGCCTGAGAACACCCACAAGGAACTTTAACGTGACATAAAACTAGAAAGCAACAAGAACAGTCTTGCATGCCTTCCTCAATTTCTATCAGTGCGTGCGATTTTCTCTTGATAGATACTGTCTCTTTGACAAGAAATTGTAATATTTTGTGGAAAACCAAGTTACTGACTCTAAAGTACACCAGCTGCCACAGATACCCCTGTCCTCTTAAAAAACAAAAACAACAGGAACTTAGTATCACATCTCAATGCAAACTGCAACCAGAAAAGGAGTTTATTTTCCCTCACAGTGTGATCATGTCTGTCACTTCGGGGTCTGGAAACTTTGATTTATAAAAAATAATAATTAAAAAAAAAAACACCACCAATCTTTTTGGTTGCTATTATTTTCTAAAGGAGTATTATCAAAGGCAGCAAGCGCTAGCATAGTTGGAGAAGAAAGAGATAGGGTATGACAGAAACCCGGGGTTTGGACTAAGAACAAATCAAAACCCAAAGCTTAGGCTTTTGATCAACAGAAATACTTTTGTCTCCCACATACTACACCCCATCCCCATACCCTGAAAATTCCTTTTTATTACACTTTTTTGGTATCACTGTTTACACAGCAGCACGCTCTTAAGACAAAACCTTCATAGCAGTAATATAATGTATATACTGAATTTAGTGTAAGAAGAAATTAGTGCTGCAGGGGCTGGCAGAATGCAGCTGTGCCTTGCATTTCATAACATTTGTGTGCAAAAAAACCCCAGCATTCTTGAATTTACTTTTCTTTCAAAACCCAGCTTCAAATATATCTGCCCAAGTCCATTGCCTCCAAATGCTACAAGCACACAAACAGAAAAAAGCCATAGTAAGTGAATATTTCTCTTTGCAATATCTAATTATACCAATTGGAAGCAGAGTGAAGTACAAAGCTTTGAAGAACCAAGCTGGTACTACAGTATGGACTTAGTACATTTGGTGGGTTCATTCTGAGAGTTGCTTCTCTCCTAAAATAAATTCACAAGCACACTACACTGCAAAAATAATATGCAGCTCTTAAAAAAATATGGATTATTTTCAAGAAATATGAAATAAAACTGTTACACAGGAAATGCCACCAACTATTTACGCTGGCTGCCAGAAAGACACTTCCAGTGTATTCGTGCAGTCTTCCCACTCAGAGAAAACAAGGACCGGGGCTAAAACGTGTAACAAAAAAATAAAAGGATAACTGGATAACTGCATCTTCAGACAGACAGCTTGGAATTCAGGATATCTATGGCCTGAAATTTCTCTTTCCTTAAGAGCTCACAAGCTGACTCTTTACTCATTTCTCAGAGGAAAATCTAAATGATATCTTACATCATGTAGTTAAGAAAACTGATAAATAATTACCAGTACAATTATTAAAACACTGAGGTCACTGCTTCCGGTTATTCTCCATGCAAGGAAGTTAATTTAAAAAAAAAAAAAAAAAAAGAGTTTGGAAAATACTATTATTGAATTTCAGTAAGACAAAGCAAGCAATTCATTCTTGTTACAACTTAGTCCTAGGACCAGGATTTGCTCTTGCACTACTTGTGGAAAGAAACATTCATGCAAGACCAAACTCAAGAACGGAGCCATATCAGACCTCACAGCTCACAGATCACTCATCAGTAATCAATACAGAAAATTGGCATCTGTCAGTGCTGGACAAAGAAGCACAGATAAAAGCTACAGTGACACTGTAGGAACTGCCAGCAGCAGCTGAGTGGTGAGCACAGATGGGAAGGCCTAACACCACCAAAGAAACTTTGCAAACTCTGCTTTTCCTGTGCTTTGCTTTTCAATATCCTATTAACTTACTCCGGTAATGACTGAGCAGAGGCTACTTTATCAGTGTATCACATGCATCTCCAACAATGTGTTTTCACAGGAAACACTCCTCTGGGAGTTACAATCAAGCACAGGAGTGTTTAAAAATAAAAAAGTAAAAATGACACTCCCAATACTTAATTAAAATATTATCAATTAAAATGATTACCAAACCTCAATTTTGGTTTTAAAACAATTTTTAAACCAGAAATGATTTTAAAAACATCGTATGAGAATGATGTTAAATATGAAGAACTTGCCTGAAGATTCAAACAAAAAATTGCATACTTGATTTATTTTATACTTAAAAAAAGCATATTTGTTAATCAGTCACAGAATCCCAATCTTGAGAGGTCAAAAAGGTCAAAGACAATCAGCTTTCAACTTCAAAGTGTGTATAATCAACAAAGGTTTGTGAGGAGGAATGGGATGGGAAAAATCAGTGAATCCAGAACCTGAGGCTAAGGCTTGCAGAGAGCTCTCTGGCTGCTCCAAATGTCCCATCTATATTCACAGCTGATAAACACGTCCCAAGGAGACTCCTAAAATGAAAACTCCTGTACAAAATGTTTACAATATCTGAATATGATCTAAATGAGCATTTAACAAACTATAATAGCCTCATCTAAATAATATTTACACTCTAACAAACATATTCATTTAATTCCATCTCAGCTACAAAAATAGAGCACATTTGTTACAATCAGCTTACATTCAATTAAAATAATTACTATTTATATTAGAACTCAAACAACCACAACATTCATTAGTGACTCTAAAATTAACATTTATCATCACTTATTTCCTAAGTCAATTTATTTCTTGCTTTATCTACTCCAGTAATTGAAGCAATGTCTTATTTTCTATTGGAAAAAGTCCTAAAATGTAATAAAATACATTGATATTTTTCAAATCAAGCTGAGTGAAAGAAGTGCTGCAAGACTTCCTTCAGTAAATTTTATCTGCAAAAGCAGCATGCTGGAAGCAGAGGTTTCCTTACACTTACGCTCCTCGCACTGGCTGACGGCTGTCTGGCTTATAAATTTTCTTGTCACAAACAAGAAACCACTCCTTTGAAAAGCTACGAAATACACAGGAAGTTTTGAAGCTTTTAAAAATTCCTAAGACTATTTTTCAGAATGTGATGAGTTAATTAGCATGTGCCTAGTTAAAAATTTCTTGCAGAAGATGATATTTTAACGAAGCCATTTTGAAAATCAAAAGTAAACCCAAATCTTTGCGTCAGCTATTAGCAGGAAATCAGAAAAACAGAAGCAGAGGCATATTCAAATTTGTATTTTATATACACATAACAAGAAACTCATTTGTATCTTGATCAGCTAACGCTTTACATAACCTGTATTAACAACAAATTCAAAGTGCAACCTTCTGCTGAGTTGGAGAGCAACAAAAGAAGCCCAAATATAAATATGGAACTGGTTCTATAGGACAACTATATCCTATGTGAATACAGGAGGAAATGATAGGCAATGGAGTTTTAGCAAAATACAGCAAATGGCAATAGCGCATAAGCTTAAAATGTCATCTGTGAGAAGTCAGGCATACAACCTATCCAGTTACCTTAAGAAAGTGTGCTTATACTATTTTGGATACAAACCACAGCCTTCCTGTTTGTACTATTTCAGCAAAACATCAAGTTGGCTTTCCACAAAGTTTTTTCTCCTTCTGCTTCATCAAAAAGGAAAAACTGAACTGATGACACCTGAAGATCAATAATCATGCAGTAGCTTTTCCCCAGCTGACTGCTTTCATTCCTCAATATTTTACCAAGAACTCAAATCCCTGAAAAAAGGATGGGCAGTAGAAAGAAGACAAAGGCACAGTGGTAACAGCCAGGAGACTTCTGGGAATTCATGTGTCACACTTCAGCACAGAAACAGAGAGATAAAGGAACTGTATCCTGCGCAAGTATGCAGGTAGCTGGAGAGAGTGTGAACATCTACCATGTCAATAAGAAGAGAAATGGAGGCACAGCAGAAAATTTTTTACATGACAAATGGTATTTGTCTCTGATTCCTTGATGTTTAAGAACAACACGTTGGGGTTTCCTAAGGCATGAAAGCAAGTTTCATGCAACAGGGTAAGAAAGAAAAAAAAAAAAAAAAAAGTCATGTACTGGTCAAGAAGTTAAAGACAAATTTGAGTAGCCTGTTATTAAAATTCAGGAATAAATTTAAAGGATTTTAATTCTTATTTTTGACATCCTATCTTTCTCAAAATACACATGCTAATCCACTTAAGATGTACGTTCATTCTCTCTGAAACTATTTCCTCCTTGAGATTTTATCTCAGTAAAAATACACTTATTGGCTGAAAGAGCAAAAGATTAAGCAACACTAAGTTGGGGAGGGAGGAGAACACCCGAGCCTATTTACAAAGCTGCAAATAGATGTCACTAAAATGAAAACTAAGTAGGGCTACTAATAAAAAAAAGAGTCACAACAGTTTGCTTTACTGGTTGCTGATTCAGGGAGAAGAGTGCTCAGCCAGGGGCAAATTCTTCTCATGCTATTATTAACCAAATAACTGTAACATGCAGATATACACAAATATTTGAGTAGCCAATAAAAAGCACTTAAGAAAAAAACTGAAGCAGCTTAAAAAGAAAATACAAGTACATGAGTAGGAGAAAGATCGCGTTTAGAATTAACTAAACACTTTGTTTTCAGAGGAATTATTTCTTGCTCTTCCCATCCTTAAATTCAGAGGTGGCCCATGAATATAAAACTGGGGATGTAAGTGTAGCACAAAGTGCTTGTTCCACACGAAGCTAAACAGATGAGAAAACAACAAAGTACTTTTTAAGAGCTACAGTGACCAGCAAGGACACAGCGAGGAGTTTTAGAGAACTCCTTTAGGCTATGTGTACTGAAGATTAAAATCAGACTCCACCACTTTCAAGTAGAAAAAAGTTTTCCCAAGGCAACAAACACTAGTAGAGGACATGACTGTAATAAACATGCGGTTCCAGGATTAACAGACACACAAAAACACAACCAAAATACCCACAACCTTTGGGCATAAACAGTATTTCAGTAACAAGAATATTAATATAAACATACATGTCTCCAAATCTGACATACAAATAAAAGAAACGAGAGCAAAAGTTTTTAGCCCAGAACATCATATTGAACCTGCTTCCTTCCTGTCCGTGAGATTAGTTCCTCTCATCTACAGAAAAAAAGCTAAAATGTTCACACATTAATGTATAAGTAATAGAGCACTCCTCCTAGTAATGAGCTAAAAAATCCAACAATTCCAAACTACAGTAGATCTCTAAACTTCAAAAGAGGTTAAACCATCGGTTATGCTGCAGTGAATCACAAATGTTCCTCTGCTAAGCAAAAAGCAGAACCAAATTTGAAGGCAATAAAAGTTGCTGTATTTATTTTTCTTCTGCATGGCACAGTGAAAACATCAGCTTGATTTCTTGGAAATCATGGGATGGAAGAGCCTAGTTACCAGCCTTATAAACAAAAATCACTTCTGGTATGAAAATAAAATTACTATCGGGAAAAAGAAAAAAAGACCCCAACACATCTTTCAGGAAACAGAAGCAGCTTTGCTTGACCCAAACCAATGGATGTTTTTCTTTGCTACAAATACAAATCTTTGCTCTATTTACCGATTCAGAACATCATTGCTGCTTTCTCCCTTTCACCTCCATGCTGCTTCCAAGTCTCTTCACTCTTGCCTAGACACAGAAAGGAACAAGCACATACCAGACTGTGGAAACTAGTCTATTTACTATCTTGTCATACATTAAGAAAAGCTAGCACACAGATGAAAACACCTTCATATTTAAGACTGTTAGGGATTGGATCAGGCTATAAAAGAAGACTGCATAATCGCTTTCCTTGGAAGTTTTTGTGATATGACAGCACAAAGCCCTTGGCAAGTGCATCTAAATTCAGTGTTTTGTCTGTTTTCTGCTGGAATTTGTACCAGATGACTCCTATCTGAATTATTCTATGAATTTGCAGCCCTTAGCTCCTTCTGAAATCCCCTTCATGCATCGCCAGAACAACATAGCAGCAGTTGTGCTGACTGAAGTTTCTGTATGACAATCACCTGTACTTGTGGCATTTCATTTTTCTTCCCAATTGCCTTTCTATCTCACCCACTATTTTTTTTTTCCTTAAATCTCCTAAGTTCTTTGGAGTTTCTTCTTGCTCTGCATTTGCAGGTCTAGTTCATGGAGTCCGGATTTGAGGCTAAGACTTCCAGAAAATACAGTAATAGAAATAAGAACAAAACTGCAGTATAGGAAAAAAGATGACAAAATATCATACTCAAGTTTAAGAACTATTTAAGTATTCAGATACAGGGAAGTGACAACACAAAGCTTATATTTGTAGAAGTTGGGAAAAACTGACAGAAAGACATAAACCTAATGCAATTGGCAAAATAGACAGGGCAAGTTTATAGTATGGATATTGTCCCCCTACTTTTGTAACATACCCATGAATGAATTTGGATTGGAGAATACAGAAGATGAAGAACACCCAAACATTTAATTAATTTAAAAGACCAACAAGATTTATAGTGTAGAGAGGAAGGAAAGAAATAATTTCAAATCAGCAGCACTCAACAGATAACGTATTTGACAAAAGAAACGAACATCAGATCTCAGTAGAAAAAAAGGAATAATATTTTTGTTGAAATTAATAGCTATACAGATATAATCTTATACACGAATTTTTCCTTGCCAACACATAACTCACCTACTACCTCTCAAAACAACTGGAGCCATGCCTTTCAACTGGCATGCCAAGATAGAAAAAACCATCAGTGCAGCCTGCATCACTTTACAACTACCTAGTTCTTAGTGAGAAAATGTTCTTTTTATTACTTTTCTCCTGAGACAAAAGGCTGTTTGTAGTTCTACAGGTAGACTGGGACAGTGGTCTGTTGTGGTAACAAAGAACACCACGGAGCTGGAGGAGGAGCTGGGAGAGGCAGAGATCTGGCGCAAAAATAAATGATTTCATTGGCAGGTACATCAAAGAAGTTTAAGTTCAAAGCAGTTAAGTTTAACAAAACTAACAAAATACCCTGTGTGACCAAAAAACCTTTTTACTTCCTGTTCAGAAAAACAAAACAGAGAATAAAGAACTACATTTCAGAGCAGATGAATTCACTGCACTGGATTTTTCATCACAATTAATAACCAGGAACAGACTCTAAGCCCATCACTAGCTGATAAATAAATCAGAGTATGCGATGAAGGCATCCAATCCTTGTGCTTGGTAGTGAGAATCTAAATACCTGTGACTGAAGTTTAGCAGATATTTCCTTACTGCTTTATCAAAAGAGTAGAAAATCAGTGAAGAATTAAGAAAGTCCTAGAAGAAAGTCCAGTGAAGAACTCAGCAATTAAAAAAGAAGTCAGTCCACGGCTGCAAGAAACCCCTTCACAATGCAAGTGAAGTAAAAAAGCCAGCTCTAGAGCAGTTGCAACGTCCAAACATATTAGTAGATGGCAAGGCCCTTTTACTATACAACTTGCAAAGCAAAGTTGTTCTATTATTAAAGAAAGGACAAAAAACAAATGATGAAACGTCACAAAAAAAAAATAATCATAAAAACACACACAGACATCAGTACTAACAAGACTCCTAAAACATGTACTGAGTTGGACTACCTTCATGGAATGACAACAGCAGTTTTCCCCCCATAAATGTATGAGCTACCAATTGCAATTCTTACGTGAGTACTACAGATTGAGGAAAAAACGAACAGATAAGGACTATAGGAAAGAAACAAGCATACATAACATATGAAGTTTTGCACTAAAACAAGGTAAGGATAAACACTTATGCATTTGATAATGGGGGAGTGGAAAGTTGTTTTCTCACGTCAGGCTGCATCACTCATCTTCCCCCCCTCCGTTTGTTAGGGCACTTACCAGGTCACCTCGAGGTGCTTCCTGATAATCTACAGAAAAGCAGGACATTGAACTTCTTGTGCTGCTGCTCTCACTGGCTTGCCGAGGAGGCTGTGCATATTGCCTGTACGTAGCACTCTTTGGGGTCCAGCGAAACAGGTTGATTGACTCACGAACACAACGCTCAATGTCAATCTCTGGTCATGGAAAAAAAAAAGTGATAAAAAATATATTGGTAAAACCAAGTAATCCAGCTATGATATTGCTAGCTAAATACATAGGTATCCATCTATTGTGCTGTCTCTCTCCTTTAAAAAGCACAATTTTCAAAAACACCTCACCATTCAAATACTCAGCAACTTTTATGAAAAACTAGCAAAGACATTTTAAGCTTTAGTTTTATGCCCAAGTATGCATGATAACACTGCAAGCTGTTTAAGAGAAGTGTAACACAACTATTAACAATACAGTGGAAGAATATAATTGAAACACAGCCATTGTAATGCATCTTCACTAAATTCCTTTGCAAAGCAGGCTAATGATTCAAATATAAATGCATGCAGCACATCCAAGGTATATTTCATGCAGCATATTGAAATTAGGATTTCTGGATCAACATTGTGCCATTTGTCAGATATACCTGTTACAAGGCTGACAACTTTGCTGTGAAAGCATTCAGTGTTGCTGAACCTTGTGTAGCCTGCCATTTTGACAAAGTCATATGCTATCAGTTAGGTGGAAAAAAGGGAATCTTAACATTACTTTGTGCTTGATGTGTACAGTGCTGCACACAACGTATTTCTTAGAGCTGTGCGGTTGAAAACCCAACTGCAACTTAGAGGGGAATACTCTGAGCCAAAGGAGCAAAGTGTAATACATGACAAAATATTACTCAACTTGAGAGGAAAGCAGATAACTCTTAAAGGTGAAGCATCCTGAAAATAAGCTGCAGTCAAAGAAAAATTAACGAAACATATTAAAAAAAAAAAAAAAAGAGAGAACCTACAATAAACACAACCTTTGCAGCAACAAACATAACAAAGATCCTTCATAAATCTTCTAACAAAGAGTAAAGAAAGCCATTTACTTTTCTATCACTTTAAGAAGACCAGTTAGTTCATCCATATTCAGGCAGGATACTGCCCTTTAGTGTATGCATTACTCCTAGTGAAGGCAATACATTTGTGTTAAAAAAAATAAGTACAACAAAATTTTTCTTAAAAATATCAGGTTTCCTACCTACTTGGATAATACCAGAGAGAACAGCGTGCATCTCCAGAGTAATGAACAACTTTTTCATTTTGTGATGAAATCCTATTACATTTTTCATTTTCAACACACTGTAATAGAACTTTGATATTTAGTATTTTTCCCCAAAGAAAATCCTGACAACTGGAAAACTACCAAGTGACTTCGACATTCAGTAAGAACAGCAGGGACCTTTCACTGGTTATTTCTTCCAGAGTTCAGAATACTAATTACAGTCACACGTTCTCTACGTTATTCTGAAAATGACTTGCAAAAACATGATCATTTTAAGCCTGTTCTTGCTTCTCTGTTTTACTCTGGAGCGAGTTACAGCAGTGTCTATTTTTGCAATAAGTGAGCTGAATGCAGAATTTAGATTTATTTTTTTTTTTTTAAAGTATGAACAATAATTACTAGCATGAGCAGCTTTCAGCTGTGAAAAGACATAATGGCCCACAAATACCTGAAATTGAAAGCAAAGAACTGGGGGGAATGGAATAGGAAATTCACATGCAGTAGGAAGTTACAAAAAAGATAAAAGCAGGAATTGAGATTGACGGAGTTCAGCACTGGCACAGACTACCAAAATACTTTTCCTAGAAACAAGTTCTAGAATTCCAGAAGGAATCCATGATGATAAATGAAAAACTCAGCAACAGATTCTCCTTACTTAAAAAATAAATAAATAAAAAATATCTGCCCAATTTCAAGGTGTGAATCAAAAAATTCCTGAGTCTGCTGTTCCGCGATTCCTGGCTGTGTGACTTCTAATTTCTTCCCAGCAGCAATTCAGGTGGTCAGTGGCTATGCCTAAAAATAAAACCCCATGGAACAATAGGGAATTTTAAATGGTTTGTGAGGTCATCCAAAACCTAACAGCAATTTGAAGTCTGCCAGCAAATTAATAGCTTTCCAAGTAACAACAACAAGAAAAACCAACCAGCAAACAAACAAAAAAAACAAGGAGACTGCAGTTTCCACAGAGAACAAAATATTTGTGTACACATACAGATATAAGTGTGCATGCAAATATAGGAAGATCAACATCTAACACTCAACAAGGCAAAAAAGACCATCAGTAGCAAAGGCATTTACTCATTTTTCGTTTTTAAAAACTGATTACTTTCAGGACAATGGAACTTAGGAAAACTCTAAAGTGGTGTAAATTATTTACAGGATACTTAATTAGTCCCAGCACATGAACTAACTTCACACTTGAGTAGCCTCCAAGACTTCAACCTTTCTTTGAAATTTTGGTTTAAGAAAGATCACTTCCCATCAGTAAAGAAAATGCAGTACAGTCTCCTACAGCCTTACTGAATAAGGTCTTTTCCCTTATCTTTTGCTAATAAGGGTCTACAGCATTACTTCAATTTTGATTTCTTCCCATGCCCTTACAAACACTGGGAAAATGATTCAGTCCATTAAGTGTCCTTTCTTATTATTTCTATTTTCACACCAAGGATTTGCATCTGCATAGCATTAATCTTTCTTGCACTTTTCCTGTTCTCAAGCATTACTCTGTTACCAGTGAGAAGCTTACAAATTATTAAACACGCTGCCGGTAAGTCAGATGTGTAAATATATGAAGTCAATACACAGACTCTTGATCAGGACTGTGAACAAATGAGCAGAGAGTACTTCACCAGGATGCCAGACTACTTGTCATACGCAAACAATTTAGAAGAACATCCTTTTGAGAGAAGGCTCTGAATAAATCTCAAAGCAGCAGAACAAAGTGAGCAAAAATATCTAGAAAGAATGGGGAGGGCCTCCTCACTTACAAAGATAAACACACAGCAGCTCTGTGCTCTCTTAAAGTCCCAGCAGTGGTTTGTTTTGTAGTTTAAGCAGCATGTGCCTTCCATTTCTACTCTGCAAGTTACTCTGCTGGAAAATCTATAATCAAAACGTGCTGACATAACATTAAGCCATTAACCGTGAAATACGCACTGAAAAAAAATTTAAGTACAAGCTTAAAAACATAATCTAAATACTATAAAAATAAGTTCTCATCTCAACTTTAAGTACACCTCAAAGCAGGCTGTTTTTCATAAAGTACAAAGCACCTGCACTTCAAAAAGTCAAAACTGGTACCCAAGTATTTAGAAACTAAAACCAGTAAGTTTCATTTCAAAACACCAGTCCTGGATGTCCTAGATCAACTGAGCAGTCAAGCAGTAATCAATCTTAGAGGAAACAATTCCATGGTACCAGCCAGCTACTCTACTGCTTGGCATCAAAAGCCTTTTCCTTATTTTTTAAATGTGCAAATCCCATGGGAATTGGAAGAGGTGTGTGGGTAGGGGGAAATAATCTAACATTAATATCCTAGGTTTGTTACTCTTAAGCTATTAAAATGCCTTAGTTTGCTGAGCTAAACTTTATTGCTGCCTTAAGATATTACCCATTTCAGTCTGTTCATTCTAAAATACTACACTATATAAGAAGTCTGTCTTCCTCTGTCAACAATCTCAACTGAAATGGCTGGCTCACCTCATTTAGTTCTATTTAGTATTTGTTATTATAGATTCAGCAGAGAAGTAGACAGCTCTTGAAATACATATTTTAAAGCATCAGTTAAAAAGCACCTATGATAGCAGCACACACAGAACTTTTTTATTTTTACAGCAAAACGGTGTGCAAATTTTCAACCCACCAAGTGAAAGTAATAATGGGGAAAAATGATACATGAAAGGCTTGCTCTTAAGAAAAATGTATACAGACCAAATTTGTGTGTAATTAATGAATTCCAGAGGCCTTTCCTTGGGTAACAAGACATGAGTTAAGAAGTTTGGCCAAATTAAACTGCTCCTGGATGCAGCCCAGAAGTATGGGCTTGGTCTGATCTCTCCATCACAGATACTTTATTACTACTCTGCCAAGCAACATCAGCTTTCCACACATAGCCACATAAATAGGAAAGTAGACTCTGTGCAGTATAAGCAGGGAAGCCGAACAGGGCAGTCAGTTTGATCTCATGATTCCTGTGCTCAGAAGAAATAGGGGTGGAAAGGCCATAAACCTGTTTTTTTTTTTTTTTTTTTTTTTTTTTTTTTTTTTTCAAACACATAAAAAGATACACTAAGCCTAGATAATTAAAAGGATACATCTAGTAAAAGAATTGACATTTCCATCCAATATCTATCCATTACTGCTAAAAGGTCAATAAATTGAAAGGTCAATGCAGAATTATTCTTTTCATGAAATTTATTTCATACACTACAGGATAATTGTGCTGTTTCACTGTTTTGTGGCCTGTCACTTACTCTTACATCAGCATGCTTTTCAATGCATCCTGAGAAAGGAATTTCAAAGGCAACATAAACATCACTCATTTATTTAAAAAAAATGTCAGCTAATAAATTAGAATGCTCTGCTTTTCTTTACAGATGTATGCAAGGTGTGCATATTTCAGAAGTGCTGTCAAGCAAGGGACCACCACATTTCTTTATGTAGCAGAGCAGGTTTACAGAGGTTGCACTCAGCTAGAGAAATGGTTGGATGCAGAAGCCGAGGCAAAAACCATAGCGCTTTTTCTTCAGATTATATTTTGCAGGGCTGTAATTAGGCTCAATCATTTCAATGCTGCATTGACAAGCTACCTTGCCTGGGAATGCATTACTCTGTAATTTCTTTCTGTACCTTGAAATAAAAAAAAAATAAAAATAAAAAAAAATAAAAAAAAAGATCTCAAAATGCTACATCCTACTCCATACTGGAAAGGAAGAATGAAATGGAATACATACAGTCTGTAATACAGCTTGGACTAGTTTGGTTCATTGTTATGCTCCAACATAAAATTGTTTTAAAAGAATTATATGAAGTGCACCAGAGCACATGGCAAAAGTTTCTACAATCCAACAAAACGTACAAGACATCTGAACCAGCCATAACATAACTTTAGGATACAGGCTAGTGACAGAAATGGCTAAAATCAACACTGTAAAATGGAAATAGTCAGATGCATGCTGCTGTGCAAAAAGTAAGATACACTGTAAGAGTAAGGATGAATATAGCCAAATAGTAAGGAAGAACATAACTTCACTGCTCAGAAAATGTACAAAAGGACATGCTTGCAAGATATCAGGGATCAGCTTAGAGGAAGAACTTGTTAGAAACACATGGAGATGAAGAACTTCTGCATTCTCATGCAGATGTGAGCTCAAATATGCATGTGGACATAGTGAAGATTAACAAAGATTTAGTCAACGTTTTCATTCACAGAAGACATACGCTACAGCTTCATGTTAATTACATTTCAGTTCAGTTAAAGTAAGAAAACCAAAGCTACAGCTTTTCCATGATGTTAGCAATTGCTCCTTCAGATTTTACCAAAAATACTTGCTTAGCTCAGAAGTCAAATCGAATGTGACTTACCTATGCCCTGCAGATACTTGTCTAGACTTCTCAAAAGTTTCACATGACGCACCCTGTGTACTTAGTCCACTTATCACAATTTAGAAAATAAGACAGTATTCTTCACTTACAATGTGAGCTTTTCACAGTTGGGATATTTGCCCTTCCTGAACAACCTGCTAGCAATCTAGTCCTGAAATGTGTTCTAAGCTTGCAATACCAACAAAGTCTTAGCTTTATGTACAAATCTTGTATTAGTTCTCCATGATTAGCTTTGTTCCTTCTGTTGATTCTACTAGAATACAGCTCTTACTAGAGGAAAGAAATAAAAGAAAAAAGAAATTCAGATAGAATCAAAAGTCAGATGCAAATTAAAAAGCAAGAGTTTAAATTCTTTGAACACTGGAAAGTAAAGGAACCCATCAGATATTCAAAACAACAAGAGAGCTGAGAACTCTCTTCAAGTCACCTTATTCCTCACTCTTACAAAAAGATTTTGCTGGTTCTCAGACTACACCACCATTTCAATCTTGTATTTAAGTAGTTATGTGTGTAACTATTAACAAGGCTGGATTTAAAAACACACCGTAAGTGTATCTATGAAAACATAGATATGTGCTGCTAACGCACATTTTAATGTTAACACTGCAGTACTTTCCAGAGCTCACCTCTCAGCTCTGCCTAAGCACAGCAACAGCTCAACAAACCCACCCCAGTGAATTCTACTGTTTCCACACTGAAGAACGGTACTGAGTTTTGCTACTCCCAACATCCTGGAAAGTCACCTTTGACAAGACTGGTTAATTCTATTTGTGCAGCTCAATATAAAATACTCCTTAATTAAGAAGTAGAGAACTAAAGATCATAGGGAATAACTGTGCAGGCAAACATTCAGCTCAGCAAAAATATGAGCAAATATCCTATCAGCATCTTGCTCTGCCAGCAGCATTTCCCATAATTGAGGAAAGAAAAAAAAATATACAGCATTCTTGCTTTCTAAACACTGATCCTGAGGCAGCTGGCATACAATCCTAATGAAATTAAATAAGAGGGAAAGATTGTCCCAAAGTGTGTCCATTTTATATATATATATATTTTTTTTTCTTTTTTTCCCCACTACCTCTAGGAGAAAATCTCCGAGAAAAGTGGCTTAAATTTTGTCTCTCTGTGCCCACAAATATTTGCTAGTCTAAGTACATGTGCTTGCATTTTATTCCAGAGTAAAAAGCGCATGAAATCCCGTATGACTAACAAGTGTATTATTCAAGTCTCCTTTTGCTACGATGAATACATACAGCTTTTATCAAGAAAACGGCATAAGCTGTGCATCACACTGATTAAGACATCAGGATAAAGTTCTACTGATGAACTCATTTTTTCCTCTTCTTCGATAAAATGCAGCATTAGACACAGCTCTTTGCTGAAGGATACATATTCTGTTTTCTTCTATTACTGCCAACTAGAGTAGCAAGAACACTAATATGAACAAAATAAAGAATTTTTTCTTTAGTATTTTACCCATCCCAGCGTTTCACAACACAGTGGAATCTATAAATAGAACCGCATGCTTTTCATGTAGCTACAAGTGGTATGAAATGAATAATCAAAGGTGAAATGACATCAATAGTACAGTTTGACCCAACCGAACAGCCTCGGTGAGCAGGTGTGCCCTACCAAATTACTCTGCTTCTGTACTAAAGCCAGCTCCCAACCCACCCTTGGCTGTCAGCCATTAGAAAAACAAAAACAGCAAAAAAAAAAAAAAAAACAAACAAACAACCCCAACCACCCACACTTACTAGCAGCTATGCAGCTAGTTTTCTATGTTTCTGCTTCATCTATGTCATTATTTAGTGACAATATGCATCTTTGCAGATTGCAGTGTAAAATCTGACAGCCGCATCTTAAAAAGCCATCTTACACAATGACAAGGATGAATACACTGAAAAGATATTTCCTTAAATATTAGTCTGATCTACACCTTTAAAACAAAAAAAAAAGAAAAAACTGAAAAGCAATTTTTTAAACTTTTTTTTTTTTTAATTTTGATACCTTTTGATGTTTTTAGTGGTTTTTTTTTTTTGTTATGGTTACAGCACCACTATAACGCATATCATGTGACAGAAACCAAATGGTTTCTCTTCAGATACAAACTAATTTGAAAAAGCAGATCAGCTTCACTAATGCCATGATAAATCAACTTCCAACATCCCCTTCCATAAGGGACAACAGTTTTGAAGTTAGGCTAGCTGAAACAAAGCCACACATCAATATTTTGACATTTAGTTGAATTTATGAAAAATGACCTCTTTTCCCCAGAGCCTTAATCTGAGCCATACAATGTTGTCAAAACTGCACGACAAAAAGCCAAAACTTATTCAAAGCAGTTTACTGCCTTGGTTTTTCTATTTCTCAAAGATGGAAGACATTTTTGTGCATCTCTTCCCATCTATTCAGAGTTAGTTTTTAACCTCAAAGTTCACATTGTTAGTCAACAAGTGGTGAAATAAGTGGAAATAGGCACCATGCAACCACAAGCTGAATGTGGGCTAGGTGGACAAATGCAGTTTCTTTTGTCTGCCAACTCTTAAGTAAACAAACACTGAACCACCAGAAATTTTGGCAAGATAAAGGTGTATGAATTGCAGGTGTGGGTAGAAAATGTATTTTCGTAACAAAAACAATGAAAAGTAAAACAGTAGCTACCCAGTGGTCAGATACGTATCTAAAGACATCACTCAAAAATGATATAAAATACAATGCCAGTGTAGAATTCCCACTGTTCTTCCGTGTTCAGTCCATATCTGAACTGGATATAATCATTCTAAGCATTTATACAATTTTCACCCTCACGGAGTTACCATTTTGGCACATTGCTACAAAGGAAAGATATAACTGAAACTCTTCCTTGGAGAATCATTTATTTTTGTGGTGTTCCTGTAGTTATATATTTGATCACATGTAGCAGCTTAAACCCGCATGCCTGTAACTCACAGAGACAATTCTCTACATTTCCAATTCAGCAGTTTTACTGTAGCTTCTAGTTGTACCAGATTTCTTTCCTACAGTTAGCTCTCCTGGGCTCTAAGGCTGAGTTCTTCCCTTAAAAGCACTGCTAGTCTGAAGACAGCAAAAAGACACTGTCCTAAAGTGTGTAGAAATAACACAAATAAGCCTCATTCCTTAAAGATGAACTAACCTGCAATATCTACTTGTATGACAGCATGTTTAGACTCATGCCTGGGCTTTGCGTCTACTTACTCTCTATAGCATATGTCACCATCATCTACATCGGTGCATCCTTTCTCAAATCTGAAACAAATCTCCATGTTTCAGTTAACTCTATACTCCATGGACATTTGGAAGAGTGTCTGCTTGCTTGCCAGACCCTACACTGCACTAAATCAGTGAATTTGTCTACATGATCCTCCAACCATTTGCAAATGCCTGTATATATCTGAATGCTTCATACTTTGGTCTGTTTTCTCCGAAGATGCTAGTGACTTTGTCACTTATGCTAGCTGCTAGTGACTGATAAAGTGGGTGAGAAACTCAGTAATCAAACAAAGCTAGAATAATCATAATGTACATCATGCAACTCAATAGCACAGACTAACATTGAGATTTTAACAAATATATATAAGAAAAATTGCATATTTTGGAGTAAAGTTACTTATGCAGCCAGTCCTCAATGCATGGCATGGCCATCTAGGCTGTAGAATTTATACAGCAGATGCAGCCACAACCGAACAGTAGAGGTCAGCACTGGTCTGAAAGCAGAGTCCTGCTTCTCATGTTGGCACCATATCAGTAGTGCCATTCCTATTTCCCCTGCCATATTCTCCTGCATGTCAAATAGGTAACAATGTTCTAAAGAATTTAATTTTAAGTGTTTGCAGTTGCTGAAATATCCCCTTTGTACATCCTCAACAGGGTTTAAGACATTTTTAACAGGTTTTAAGACATTATTACAATAGAGGGATTTTATCATGTTCCTAATTAGCCAATTATTTTGACAAATATTAGGAAATCTATATGAACAACACTACAATATTGTTAGAAATAAATACTACTAAAGCACATCAAAATTATGAATGACACTATTGCTCCTAAAATCTGGAACTGTGATTGACTTATGAAGAAAACTAAGTTTCTCCTCTTTGCATAGTGATACATGTAGTTTCTGTCCCCCTTACAAGTGTGGGTATAGACAATGGTTTACAGCACAAACCCTAGAAGAGTGCCTGTTTCTTAAAGGAATGAAATTACAGCAAAATTTAAAGTTTATGTTCTAGGAGACTAAGGCTAATTCCCAATTTTACACTTGAATGGGCCAAGAGTAAGAGTCAGACTTGACGGTTAACTGCAATTTTTTTTTTTTTTTAATAGCAGATGGAACACTTGTTTGTACTCGTATTTGATAAGTCAACAACAGTGCTCATGTAGCCTTCCATCTGGCTTTTTAGGGTTATTTTGAGAGCCATACATTTCAAATGCAAACTGATTTAAAGCACCAACATCACCTACACTGATTTTCATAATATATTAATTTTATATTAACTGTTCTCATAGCAGAACTTTGTTTTTTAAAGGAAAACATGCTTGTATCGGCATCAAAGTGGTAAGGTACAGTTAAGAACTCCAATACTTTTTTTCACTAAGTGATCCTGCTATCTGCATTTTGTCTCGACGTATTACATCTACAAACAGTAGCTCATGAATTATTTAAGATTGCTCTAAATTTCACAAGGAACTGTTGCAACTTTCCCCAGGCAATGACAGGGATCTTACCCAATTCATGGTGATGACAGCAAAAGGACTTCTGCTAACTTGGTCAAGTTGCAGGTAGGCACTACACACAGGGAGAGGGAGTTCACCTAAATCTAACATTATTTCAACACATGAAAGATTTGTAGTACATATTCAGATGAAAGCACAAAGAGAAAAGAAAAATAGTTTCTTCTATACCTGGTAAGTCTGAGAAAAGGAGAATGCATTCGTTGAATCCATTTGCGAGAAGACGATCCCTCAGTTGTTGAAGTATAGCCACCCCTATGCAGAATGGGAAGGAGGAATTTCCAAGCAATAATGTATCCCACAAGTGAAAAATTTTATGCAAAGGAAAGACATCTGCATAATGAACAGACACATACACACACAAAACAGCAAAATTAATATAAGCACTCTTAGACAGTCATACACATTTTCCTCTCCTATCTAAGGTAATTTCTTTTTTATTTGAGAGCAAATAAGAAAAACTTTTTAAGTACAGGTTTATTTTCATACATAGACAGACTATTCCAGAAACAATCAGTATTTTCTTTCTTTATTAAATGCTTTGAAGTATATAGGTTTCCACATTTCAAACACACATGAAATTAGGCAATTTCTTTTCCTTCTGGTATAGTATAACTATACATGAGGAAGTACGTATCAGTTACTTCCAGCAGCATGAAGACATTAATGAGCGAATCAATAAGCTCAGGTACTTAAAACTAAATGAGGAAGTGGGCAGAATAGAGCAAAAACTGACAGAATGAGACAGACAGACAGGCATCAAGGCCTAACAAAAACAGCACCACTTGAAATATAACGTCAAAAGGTAGCTCTCCTGAAACACACTATCCTTCAACTACAAAGTTCTAAAATTTTGTTTTAATTCATTGCCAAGATAACCACCTCCTCAGTTTTTCAGAGGTAGCAATTCTCATAACAGGATTTTCAAAGAATGGGCAACTGCAACAGCCAGTGCTTCACAGTCAAGAACTCTGTCAAATGCAATTGAGAACCTCACATCAAATCCTCTGATATTTCAGAGAAGTAATCTGCTAATGTTGACATGAAAAAAAGAAACATTAGGTATTTGAGGAAAGAAAATCACAAATTACTTTACTAACTCCCATGTCTTTTGTTGACAGCTCACCAAATCAGAAAGCTCTTTTTGCTCCGAATATTCATGAACAAATACCACAGAGTGGTAAAGTGCAACAACATAAAGCTTGTTCTGCTGGCCTTAAATAATAAATAAATAAATTCCACATTCCACATTTCTGAACTTAGCAGAGTGAGGGAAGGTGTATCTTAATATTATTGTAATTTTACCCAGTAGACGAATTCTTACATTTCACCCTTCTTAAGTACCGCATGCATAACAAAATCCAGTTCAAATTTAATATAGTTCTTTTTCAGAAATAAGAAAGCTGAAATTATCTGCTCAAAGAAGAGCAGAAAGTACAATGTGACATGGACTGTTGAGTCTCAAGTCATAAGTTCACCCTGCAAATTACAAAGGACCTTTTAAATGACACATATCACATCAATTACGAAGGGTTCATCTGACAAAGTGAGAAAAATTATCCTTAAGAAATTCAACATTTAACTGGAAAAAGTATACTCACGTGTAAACATTGTAAGAAACCACGGAATAGCATAGAGCTGCAGAAGGTGGGAATGGCAGGAGGGAAGAGAAAAAAAACATGTTTTTTTAAGATCTAAGTTTTTTGCTTAGGTCAATAAAAATTGCAATGCTTAACATTAACACATTTAAAACAAGAAATAACCGGAGTGGCAAAACTACTACAATAGAATCATAGAATCACTCAGGTTGGAAAAGTCCAATCACAACCTAACCAAACTACTCTAACAACCCTCTGCTAAATCATGTCCCTGAGCATCAAAATAAGTATTTTTCATCCCAAGTCACCATTCTCATTCCTTCCACATTATTGTTTTGTGATCCTCTAGTGAAAACAAAGACCATTAGCATCATGGCCAGCTGCTCCTTTAAACTGCCACAGTTCCCCCCTTACTCTATGCTGCTAAATAAAAATTAGTGAAGAGTGCCTGAATAAAGCATAAAACAACTTGATTCAAGGTACCTTATTGACTCAGGAAAAAATATTTTTTATTATGAACAAGTAAAAGTGCAAATCGCAACTTCCAAAAGAAAAAGGAATGGTATCTACATCTTTTGCATATGCTGGCATGTATTCAACTGTCTACTTCTTATTGAAAGGAAGTAACAAGTTAAATTCTCCAAAGTCACTCAAGCATACAATACCTGTTACCAATAAATTAAAACCACGTAAGTGCATAAGATGACCTTTAAGGACACATGCCATCTGAAGAATTTGAGGTTCCACTTATATTACTCTGAGACTGTCTAACTTCTGCTGCTGTAATGGCTACAGAAAAAGTTTCTGCAAGCTTTCTGTCAGAATACCTACTACACCACATACAAAACATTCAGAATGTGTTAGAACAGATAGTCATTTGTGACTCCTTTAGAGTTTCTTAATCTTGAATGAAGCATTTAGTGGGTTGAAAGCAATAAAATCTATTTTCATCAAACATCACCCTACAGAAAGTCCCAGCACATTACGAATGCAAGAATAAGTCTATCTTTGTTAAATTGTATTCAGCTGCACAGCTCATGTGCTTTGTTTTCCATTTCTGAAGATTTATAGTTAGACATAAAGCTTAATATATTACTTTTTAGCTCATAAAAAGTGCAAATTAGTACTCCTATTAAGCTTGCCCTGAAAGTAAGCAAATGAGCAGCAGAAAATATAATCGATACTATGTTAATAAATGACTTCTTATTCCATCAACTCCTAACTGGACTCTGGCACTGATGAAATGATGCACACACACATGCAGAAAGGTTCCCCAGCACAGCGCTCTAACTTTGAGTTCCACACTTTCATTTGAGTATCTAATAGCATCTAAACTGTACTACACATAAAACTACAAGCTATGATGAACAGACTTTGCTTAGCCTACAATCTTCCAAATGATTTTAAAGGTTCAAAAAAAAAAAAAAAAATCACTATATGCCATTATTTCAGATTCATTATACACTCCTGTTACCCTACGTACATCTCTGCAACGCTTTCAGTATATGTCTATCTGTGGAATAACACCCTGTTTCCCTGAAATATGCCCTGTGGTGTTTTTAATCAACAAATTCCCATTTACCTGCTTACCTGTATGCGTTATACTGCTTTCCATATAGCAGAAAAATAAGCCTAATGCTCCTCTTCTCATACATCTGATTACAATATTTTACACTAAGCAGCTCCATACTTGCTTCTAATTTCACATACAGACATCTGTATCTCGAATGCATATAGAAAAATACAAGAAGAGCCACCAAAACTGTAATAGTGAAGATATTATTAAAAGGTAACTACAAGGCAAAGCACTTCTTCGCTCTAAATCATCCTTACTAAACCTATCAATGGTAATATGAAAAGTCAAACTATTTAAGTTAGAAGGTATCGGGTAAACATTTTTTGAGATTTTCTTGTCTTATTTTCAAAAATGTAATATTCCATGAATAAGAAGGTCTAGGCAAACCCAAAGATGTTATGATTAATATTACTGAGAAAGCAAAATAGAGACAACATTAGTATTATTTCACTATGCAAGTCAAACTGAAAAACAAAGGTGAGAAAAAGAACTGCAAAGACATGAAGTCCTCAAATAAACAGGATACAAAATATTTTTAGAGAAATGACTGCATTTTTAATATAGTATTAGTACATACTGCCCTCTAGCGATCATTAGCTAGAACAGCATTTTGTCATGCTTCTGTAGTAAAAAAAAAAAAAAAAAAAAAAAAAAAAAGAAAAGAAAAAGGTTTCCAACTCTTTACTACAGAACCATGACACATAATAAGGTTGTGACTTTCATTCACACTTAACATCACATATATTTCCTGACAACACTGAGTTTTTTAAAGCAGCATTTGAACTACTAGAACAGCCTGGGAAAAAGTCACATTAAAATGAAAGCCTTTAAAGTCAATACTTCATTTTTTTTTCAGAGCGACCTTAAGATCAGCAGTGCTGTAATTATCATTTTGCTTTGCTAGTAATATATGAGTTCTTTGGTACTTTCAATTAAGTACCAGGACATGTCTTACATATGAAGAACAATTTGAATAAAAGCCATCACAATGTTCTTAGTTAAAAGTGAAATCTCTTCTCCTCCCACTTTGTTTCATTCTCAGTTTTTTCCATTAACCCTAGCTGAAGCTCCAGTAGTGTGCTGCTATGACAAACTGCTCAAAATCAGAGCTTGAAGACTCAGTTCACTGCTTTTCAACAGACTTAAGTTAGTTCATAACTGTAGGTAAACAATCTATTTCTGAACTAGAAACTCAAACCTCCTCAAATCCCAATGAAAGCCTTTTCCATGATAAATTACTGTTATTTCTCTCTGCATTATTTCATTCTTTGACTCCTCCTCTGGAAGATGAGCTTTACATGTTTTTATCTATAGAAGATGAGATTTCTGCTGTAAAGGCAATAGTTTCAAAGACTTCAGGTTGAGAGGCTTTTGTTTCTAAAGACAATTCAGAAGAGCAAGCAAGGCAAAAATGCGCAGTAGTATTTGTTAGAGGAGATCCTAGGGAGTGTTAAGAAATAACCACAAGTCTCTTACTGTTTTGAAAGTCTGTAACAATAATGTGGCCTACTCGTAGGCCACAATCCAGGAGCATGTTATGAACATGGTAAGAAAGCTACTGTGAAACTATGCATGTAGTTTCAAGACCAAGAAAAGAAATTATTTAATACTGAAGATCTGAATTTCCAAAGCACTGAAGATGCCAACATACTTCATGTTTACTATGGGAGTACATAACATTTATTTTACTATGTGCTTATAAGGAATAAAACGCTCTTCATTTCATTGAAGGGTTCTGCCTTCACAATGCATGCAACATACCTCAAGCCTATTAGATAATTCTATGTTCAACTGCTACAGAAAGGCACATAAATGTTTTGACATCTAGGGATGCCAAAGTAATGCAATTTGAGACCAATTTCTAAATTTAGATTCTACCTACCTACATGCACCTATGCAGAATTCAAAGAACAATCACTTTTCTCATAAGATCAAAATACAAGCAAAAAAATCTCTCCCCTACATTCACCACTAGCTAACAGTAACAGAAGAGACAAATGGAGATGAAGTACTTCAATCACAGGATTTTCAGTTCAGTTAGATGAAGCCACACTAACAGCATCTCCTGCACATCACCAAAGGAAAACTAAGCCTGAGACAGCAGCTTATTAAGCAACTGCAACCAGACTTTGTCATCTCCTTCACTGGCCTGCTAACAACTGCACCTAGCAGCCATAATTGGCAGGTGAAAGCTATTTACAATAATTTATGCCTACAGCTACCCTTTTAGTAAAGTAGCATTTTTTTCTTGTTTAAAATAGTCTGCTTTGTATGTCAGAATTATTCAGTAGAATATAGAACAGAGGCTATAAAATATTATACAGAGCGGTGGAGATTATCAGCTGCTGGAGAGCAAGCAAAGAACTAAAAGATTCACTGTACCTAGCTCTCTATTTACACATAAATCACACAAGCCACTGCAATGTACTTAATCCAGGCACCACATCAGCTAACAGTATTCACAATTATTGGAGTTTCAGTACTGTTCAATATTCTGAGAGCTACATGACCCAAAGCAAAAGGGAAGGGTGCCAGGAAACACAATCTTTCCTGCAGCATGAGCCTGCATTTCGATGATGAAAGATTAATCAGAGTTTACTTTGATAGGATTAGTAGTCAAGCACAAAACTCAGGTTCAGATCTCATTACCAAAGTGCATATCCTTCACCTTGACAGATCCTGTGCAGTAAGAGGTACAAAAAACCCTCTCCCAGTAATCTGGAAGGCAAAACAACTTTTCTTTTTTAATGACAGGATTTAGAAAGGACAACTTCTCTTCAGAGGTTAGTGTTAATTTTAGAATTAGCATTGGTATTCAAATGTAGAATTCTTCATTTTTATTTTTAATCATACTCCTGTTTTGCAATTATTTGTTGCATTACCCACTCATACCCTCTTCTAGGCTATAACACTTAGGATACAAGGCTCACGTTTGACTACATGCTGTCTAACAGCCACCCTTAAACAAAATACAAATATACCCAAAAAGGTGATTTTTTAACTATTCCATCTGACTTGCATTTTGAAAACTTATTAGAGCAAATAAGCATCAGGTGGATTTACATTTGCAGGTGATGCTGCAAACTTGATTCTCCCCCAGTAACTTACCCACATCCTTTATTCTGCCCTCAAATTTACATGCTTTCAAAATGTGAATATCCTCCCAGCTCCCCACCATTCTCTCATCTTCAACCTTTTCCTCCTCAGATGTGGATTATTAGCAGTACACGCAGCTTCTAAACACCTCAGATTATATCGCAATACATTGGGTTTTGCTTTTGCTTCTTTAAATGCCACAGTAACTTTTACATTTATATTATAAACATTATTACATCACAAAGGCCTTTAGAAGTGAAAGGTATATACGTTTTCTTCCCATTGCAATCTTTGCAAACAGTACTAATGAGCATCAGCCCATTCTGAAGCAAGTTTACCCAGAGCATGCAAGAAATGATTTTCATAGGCTTGGCCTTCCCACCTGAGAGCATTATGCTGGCTTTCTAGACTATACATGGCTCTAAATGAAGGATAAAAAAGTTTCCCTGTTTACTGCAATAGATAAAAGCGGGGCCCTATAAAGAAGGCCTTGTTTTATTTTTTTCATTATAGCCCTCTCTACTACATTTTGGATATGGCCACAGTTTCCATTTTTCTCCACCTTAAATGAAGGGATAAAACCTGCATACAAGCTATAATCTTTCCAATGTTTTTGATAGATTCCAACAAGTGATTGCTAAGCATTTTCCAGAATCTGACATATCTACAGATTAACCATCACTTGCACATGCTTTTCGTATTATTTGCAAATCAATGTGTCTGTTGAGTTAAACAACTGCATTTAATTAGATGGTAGAAAAATTTCTATTAGCCATTCTCAGCCACGTTCTTCTTTGTATACTAGTCCAAATTTTTTAAAACAAATTACATATATATTTTGAGGTCAGTCTAAGTTAAAACTACTTATTAGTGATATTTGTATTGTACCATGTTAACAAAAGGGCAAGGACTGAGGTACCTAAAACAATAATCAATACTTAACCATTTTAACAGCATATCCAGAAAATCTCATTAATAAGCAAATCTCCAGGTAAACTGCTGCCAAGACAGTTTTGCAAAGCATCTCATCCTAACTGTGCTAATTTTTCCTTCTTTTACTTTGAGCAATATTTATAAGAATGCTCAGCACTTACATCAGGAATGAAACCGATTTCATTAAGGTGGTTGCTCAGCTCTGGATCATGGAATGCAATCATCTGAGAAAACACCGTTAGATACTCTGAAATAACAAACAAATTCAAGATCACTGTCAAAAACACAAGCCAGAACATCCTGTTGTTTTGTATAGTAGCTGTAGGAAAGAAAGGGCACATTCTTAAAAAAAAAAATTTAGACTTTTTGTGTGAATACAAGCCACAAGATATTGATGGAAGTTAGAACAAGAATATTTCAAGAATTTTAAGACCCAAACTGAGTGAAATACTCCTTGATTGCAACAATTGTATTTATTTTCAATAGTTAAATTTTGTCATCCAGAAGTCAATGAGGTTTTAAGGTAGCACCTGCATCATCAGTAACCTCTTAATTTGTCTCCTCTGGAATAAAGGAGAAAATACTTATTGTAAAGATAAAATGTAGTAAGATCATCAGCACAGCACATCATGCTGAAGGGTACAATTTAATTAAGTTGTCTAATTAACACTTGCTTTTAATTGGAACAGAAACAGACAACAGAACAGAGACACCGACAGACTTCTCTATTTATTCTAACCTCTTAGTTTTGTTCCTATTGTGATGTGCCTTGTTAGAAGGAAGATGAAGAGTCAGTAACGCTGCAATTTCAAAACAGATGGCAATTGCTTTTTCTCTATGCTCTCAAGCACAGAGTAATTAGGGCTCAGACATCAAGCTGAGTGAAGGAGGACAGACAGGGAATGTTACTCTGCTTCCAGTTTTGAGCATACAAAGTTAAGAACAATCATTCTATAGAACAATTATATTAGGTTTAGAAATGTTAAAAGCTGCGATGCTATCTCAAGAGAACTGAGAAACAATATTCCCATTGTAAGAACACAAAGGGAACAAGTCACAGACCTACTGCAAATAATACTTGAAGGAAAAAGATGCCCAAGTCCTCTAGGTAAGTTGCAATAAACATTAGGAACCTCCTTCAGAGTTTGACAACCACTTAACTTCCTTTAAGTTGGAAAGATAAAGCCACAGCTTTTCAAACAGATTTTTTCTGTTCTTAAAAGTTGTTTACAAGACTAATTATCTAACCAACACAGACAGTAGCAAGGTGAGTTAACAGTTCCAGAAAACTCCTTCATTCTATCTTCTTGATATTTACAATTCATTTTTAGGTAGAACAGACATTTATCTCCCAGGAATTGTTTGGACTTCTCTGAGGCGCCTGCAGAGCTGTTGAAGACCCAATTATGCAACATTTTTCCTCATGGATACCAAATCCTGTCCTGTATTCTCTTCAATAAGAAATTCCTCTCTAGTCTCCAAGTAACCGAACACCAATTTCTGGGGAGTTTCGAACTTGTACTGTTCCTGCTCTTTACTGTCCCTCACTGTAAAGATAGCTCCTGTAACATTCATATGATTAAAATCATGCTGTTCAGTTTTTAATCATATAGCATTGCAAGGACCTTCTCCTCACCTGATAACTTCGCAAAATCAATTGACGCTCAACTTGGAAACAAATGGAGCTTTTTTTTTTTTCAACCTCCCTGCGCAAACAACATTGTTCTAAGCCCAAGCATTTACCTGCTTATCTTGTTCCTACTTTCCTTGCACAGTTGGTGGTGTTTTTTGCTTTTTATTTTTCTTTTTTATCTCACATAAGCCTTCTGAAATACATACATGAATATTTTGACAGCACGTTCCTCATTTATAACCACTTGAAAAAGTGTATTTACAAATGCAGACTTAATTCAAGCCCCCTTAGAACAAATAAAAAAATTAAAGGCACTTACCTTGGATAACATGAGAATTATCCTTCAGAAAGAAGTTATACAAATACTTGGGTATAAAAGCAGACATGCAAGCATATGCCAGAGCTGAAAAAAATTAAAAAAAACGAATGCAGAGAAAGAAATACAAGTGCTTATTATTAAGCAGATAAAAGACACATATATTAAAATCAAACCATAAAGAAAAATGATTGTAAAGGAACACAGGAAGTGCACAACACTCCCTAATGAATTTTAAAAGCTTCTATTATCACTTAAGTAAACAAGACAAATCTGGTTGGACACTCTTCGTTCCCAATTTCTTTCCATAATTCTTAATGACTGTCTAATCAAAGAATATTAGGATGGTATAATCACAAAATAAACAAGAGAGTTAGGCAAAGCAGACTATGATAACAAAAGAGAATAAATAGAAGGCTTACCCCTATCCTGGGCTCACTCACAAAACACCAGCAGAGCAGATCTCCAGAAGAGATCCTTCCCCACTGGTAGCCAGCTCTTAAATAGGTCTAGGAGGGGTGCAGCCAGGCTTCACCCCTTCCTGCAGCACAGGTGAATTGCCTTCAGCTGTGCTCCTCTGGCTGACTCAGTGTTCACCTCAGGTGATCAATCAGAGGTTCAGGCCGTGACTCAGCACTTCCCATATAGTGACAAAGCCATAGTGATGTTTGTATTGAAAAGGGAAGCTCCCTGATGGAACAAAGCTTTGGAAGGTATAGTTTCAGACAACTGCATTTTTGCATTCTTCTGTTTTCTCCCATAGAATTTAGACCCAGTCTACATCCCCACAAGACTCTCATCTGGTCCCCTTCTTCAGCTCAGAGTCTGAAGACAGAATTCACAGGAAACCAACAGTGGAATACTATTAAAACATTTCTCAGCAGCTCTTCACAAACATACCATGTAGAGATTAGAGGATAAGAACATAATGTTTAGCCCTTCATTAATTTCTAAGAATTTGGCTGAGAGATAGTCTACCTATTTTAATACAACTCTTAGCCATGTTGTTAAACCACTGATTTGACAAGAAGTCTTAGTAAGAGATAGAATAGAAACTGTAATACGTTGTTCATCATTTTGGAAATGATAAGCAAAGCATCGTAGTTATAGCATTCCTTAGAAATGAATTCAAGTTGGCAAATTTTCTGGCATTGAAACCACCATTTAATCATCTGTATTCAATTAAAATCATAAACCAGGTCACAAGGAATTGCAGTTTTCACTATCATACTTTGCTTCAATAAAAAAAACACAAACAGTTACAGAATCAAACCATATGGATGTGTTTGGGACCTGTTGATAGAAATATGTAAAGGTGCACGGTAGGCCCACTGTAAGAGTTACTGTCCTGAAAAACTATCTTTCACCCAAACATGTTACGAAAAAGTTGTGTACAAGAACATAGAAAGTTGGACTAGGCCTGTTCTGAAGAAATCACAGTCCAAAGCTGATCTCTGATTACCTTTTAGACACTTAAGACCAACACCAACTTTTCTGAATACTGCTCATCTGTACGGTTAATGGTTACAATAGGTTAACAAAAAATACATTCACATTACCAAAGGCTAATCCAGAGCTGCACTGAGAAGCAGAAGTACTAAATATGCATGTCTTTTATATATGCATGTTTTTATATAGCTATTTGTGATCTTTTTTTTTGTGAGTCATAGCAAAATCGGCTTCAAAATTCCCTTTCAGTTACAGAATTCTTTCATAAATATGTGGTGCACAAATATCTGCAGACAACTAGATGAACAGGTTGTGCTTCCCCTCACTCCCAGCAGAAAAAAGCGCTCACCTTCATTGTTAAAGTTCAAGTATAGGAATGGTGCACAAAGAGAATCGAGGCCTAAAGAGGGAAGAGCCATGAAATGTCATAAAGATCTCATTTAATGAATTTGTCTTATTCAACACAGTAACTTAACCGTGACATTTTGCATACTTTTATAACACCTGCAATGCCAGGCTGCACACAATGCAGAGAACAAGTATGCAATCAACACATGCAAACAAAGAGGATTTAAACTTGTTAAAATGATAGTGCTGAATTGACTATTTTGTCACGGTTTTCAAGAAATCCAATTCATAGTCCTATGAAATTGCCCAATAACTTCTGCAGCACTATCTTTGAACTGATCAGCAGAAAGAAACACTCTTTTTTTTTTTTTGAAATGATCAAAATTTCTGAAGAGCATATGGAAGAGGCAGTCAATTTGGCATTACAAATTAAATATAAATCACTAGGAACTAAATTTTCAGTAATTCACCTATTCATTCTTCCAAAGAGAGGAAAAGGAAGTCCTCCAAGTAAGATTTTTGTTTGGTTGTTTTGTTTTTTTTTTTTTTTTTTTTTTTTTAGACATAGCTTTCCCATTAATGTCTTGCTAATTACTCAAACCCACCTTGCCAGTATACCAAATCAGGATGGGAAACAACCCAGGCCTTCAGTACACGTCTAAACTTTGCATGACCCTCAGGTGATGACAGCAATTCGTCATACTGATGGCAACGAGGAATATCAACTTCAATCTGTATCACAGTCAAATACACAATGTACAGAGAAACCAGGGTAAATGAAATAGTACTACAGCAGTTGTGTAATAATACAGATGGCAGTGGTGGAAGTTAGCCAGACAACCGAAGTCAGATCATCATCATCAAAATCAGTCTGTTTTGCCCACTGTTCTCAGATCAGTAACTGAACTGGGACGGGGAGAGGGCTCTAACTGCTGCTTTTAAAAGAAGGCTTTTAAATAAATAAAAGCACACTTTCTAAAAACAAAACAACAGCAGATTACAACTGTAGTATTTTCTAACTCAACTTCTGCGCTTGTTTCAGGTGCTAGCACCCCTTTTTTTCTACAGGATAATATAATCAGAGACCTCAGAAAACTTGATGGAATCTATTTAATTCAGCCATCTGATAGAACAGCTGTTCCTTGTGAAGATTATTTACATTTGGTAGTACTTCTTGGAGAATTTAATGGCTCAAGAACCCATTTCTGTACAGTTCATCTTACTGTTCAGAATGTCAGTGTACTTGACGCTATCTGGCATCAGGTCCAAGGGGCCCAAAAAAAGAATTGATAAAGACAGAACATGTAACAACACACTAGTAATACTGCTTATTATACTGCTTGCTGTTGCAACAGAAACATGATTCTGAAATAAGATTTTTGCTCATCAGAGGTTATAACCTAATTTGAGTTAAACTAATGGTCCCAAACTGTTTTGCAAGATTCTTGCAACAGCATGAGAAAGCTTAGAGGGCAGGGGAAACCTTCTACTATTATCAACCACATCTGCTGTAATAGACAAAATGATACCCACAGGTTGAAAAGATCTTTGATTTACTTCAGGCAACAGTATTCGGTAAAAACTGGAGGTCTTACTTGTCTGTCTGTAGGAATCGGTGTGTCTTTATCAATGGCATCATATTTTGCTTGAATGGCACCCTAAATGTGGAAGAATATTTCAAAATAGAAAGCCCTTACTAATGTAACAGCATATTGTAATGTACATACCTATATACAAAAGCTGTTTTTATCAAATGTTCCAGCTATCAACTTTTTTTCTGAATACATATTTTAGTGCATTTCCCAAACAGAGAATTTCTCAATGCTGAATTTTAACAAAATCTTCTTCATTTGAGTGTAACTCAGGATATACAGAACTTTCAATGGTATTCCCACTATCTTCAGTCACTTTCTCTGGCTTATAAAGCAAGGAATATACTTCATCCAGTTTTCCATTTTTAAGTTAACTGAAACTACCAATTTAAATTCAAAGTATATCTCTGCTGCTGTGAAGTTTCAGCATCATCTGTGAAAAGGCTGCCTATTAATTAAATACTGATACTACCAACATACACTACTCTTAAACAGCCAGTTCTTGTCTAAATACCAAGGGAAGTATTCTAACAAGTGCATCTTAATGTTATGGGGTTGCCCTCATTGTACAGATACTAAGTTGATGAAGTAAGTGAACTCACTTCCCAAGACACACTCTTGACCACCAGTTACTCTTTTCCTTACGGGTTGTTTTTTTTTTTTATCGTATGAAGATACTCAGGAGTTCACATCCTAAGCTACATCCTAAAACTCAGAATGTGTAGCCTGTAAGAACCTCTTTGCTGCATGACAGAGGATTACAAGCAGAACAGATGCAAAAGTTGGGTTGTCATCACGTAATTGATATCAAGTAAGAGGGGTCCCCATTTCAAGGATAATTTCTAGGACAGTCCTTTCTAGCCCTTTGTCCAGAAGGATTACATCATTTATTTTTTCTCCAAACTTTGGAAGACGTGTATTGGATAACAGTGAAATAAAATACATTTGCTACATTTTACACTGTTATTCAGCTTTTGCTTGTTGAGGCAGAAGACTATAACTGCATTTATAAAAAATAACTTTAAAAATAAAAAAAAGTTAAGCAGCAGTTGCATTTACAAACCATAGCAAAATTTTAGTGGGTGTGCACTATTTTTTTATCCCCTAATCAAATTAAATATAAAGTCAATCAAAGCCAATATTCTCTGATACCAAATATCAGAATCAGGAATGAGTCTGAATACTGTTTTAGTTCATACGATTTCATGCATCCCCCTTTGTTTAAATCTGCACTAATTCTAATGCCAAACTTCACTTTCTTTCCAGCTTCCCTGTCCATTCTACTCCTACCCAATTCCTTCCTCAGTCAATAATGGAATTTCTGCAAATGGCCTCCAATCACCCTTACCTCAACACCCAACAGAGCAGCCCAGGTCATGCCTCTCAGAAGAGGAGGGATGTCAACTCTGGCTTCTTTCCAGATTTGGTTTTTCTTATAAGGGTAAGCCTTCAAAAAGAAGAGATTAATAGCAAAAACATTACCTTTTAACTGAAACAAATCTAATCCCAACTCTGGGAAGGTGGTTTCTTCAGAGGAAAAAAATCTGTCAGTTAGACAGTGATTGCAAGTTTTGTTTCAAGCAAGTTTCATTCATTCCTAACTGGAAAACCTAGATGGCAGATGACTGTTAGATACTGAAATACCCACTGCTCCACACGAATGCATTCATATACTTTGGTATATATTGAACATACAAATGTAGCAATCCAAATCATTAAAATTGGTGTGGGTTTTTTCATTACATGTTTCTTATCATAATAATTATCCAACTTTCTTTTGTTTGACATTTATAGCTTATGCTTCCTTAAGTACTGCACCTATTAACACATCAGCCCTCTTTCATTCCTCACCAAGAATTCATCTTTTTTCCATACGTGTAAATTAAGGTTTGGTATTTTAACCCCCTTAAAGTAAAACCCACGTTTCTATCATGGTGTCATTACAGTAAATAGCTGTACTGTTTTCAAGAACCTTACTGCTTGGAAGTGCAAAGATGATACTGGTATATTTATACCTATAATAGATTAGTAATGAGTAAAGGATACAGAATTAGTTTCTTGAGTAAACAGTTCTTAGCAGCAGCTCTCACATTTTTATTCTCTTAGACTTTAGTAAGGGTTTTCTCTCCCCTCTCCACTGCTGTTGCTTTCATCTCTGCTTCTTTTTCAACTACTTTGTCCTTCAAACACCCTCTAATTAGCAAACCAAATCCAATTAACCAGAGAGATTTCATACCTTCAAGAGTCTGTCAAACAGAACAATTCTGTTTAGCTGATACTCTGTGTCCCTCTCCCGGATGATCAGAGGTAGATTGGCAGCTGCAGACAGCTCACTACTACTATTTGAATGAGGTAAAGTTGACTGGCTGGGAAAAGAATTAGGATTGTAGTAGTAAAGAGCAAAATATACAATTCAAAGTGCAAAATAAATATTCAGCAATGCATTTTTGAGTTAGAAGTATAAATGGATCATTTTAAATATTCAGCACAAACAGCTGATTCACAGCATGTCGAAAGAGGTTAAAAATGTAATTTTGGATTCAGGGCCTTAAGTTCACCAGTACAGACCACCTATCAGCCCTCACTGATTTTAAGGGCCAAACAAGAACATGTAAGGTTTGCTCTTGGAAGACAGCTGTATTGATGTGCATTGTGCTACTCAAAACTAACACTGCAACATTTGGTCACTTAGATGGGAACAAATTTACACACACTTACTCATCTTCAAGTAACGGATAAAATGCTTCCCCACCAACATCCTTCAGTCTCTGAAATGGACAACAAAGACAATTCATTATCAGAATGCTGCTCAGAAACCATCTGAAAAATTCAGTGGAATCTGAAAACAATTAATTTGCAATTCACTTCTAAGTTTAATGGTTCACCCCGACACCTGTCTAAGCATTAGCTCAGTTCTCAATCAATACGGAAACATACAACCTTTAAGACTAGGAAACGTTCCCAGTACAGACTATCTTATTTTCTTAAGACATCACGGAATGTATTCTATCTTAAGAGAACTCTCTTGTCTCCTGCACAAAGCCTGTTTTCTGCACACACAGAAAAAGCTTTTATGGGCCATGAATTAAATGATCAACAGTATTACCATTGCTTCTTTCTTTTCCTCATTTTTCCATATGGACTTCCTATCTAAGTAGCTGCAAAGCAACTACGGAACTTGGTTTTTACTTTTTTTAATCAACTCAAGAGTTATTCAAATTTGAGTTTCCTCTTGTATCAGCATCTGAAAGCTGCGCAGAATTACAGACGCTCTCTGAGAAGGTGACAGACAAGCGTACCTGGACTCTTGTCTGAAATTTTCAGATATCTTTGCTGCATTGTGATTAATGTTTAATATTATCCTCTCTGCAGTATTCTGCTTTGCAGTTCTATTTCTAACTTAAAGGCATACAGCGCACAGGCTGCTCCTCCTGGGAGTGACAGAACAGTTCGTTCTCTGTTCATTCAGACCTGATCCTCTTTTGATTTCAAGCATCATGCTCTGCTCCATGAAAGCTGTTTGAAGAAGTGCTTAACTTCAAAAATTTATTTCATCTAACATCACAACGTTCTCACTTGTATCCTCCCCAAAATAACAACTCAGTACACATTTATTTGCTGCTGCATTTATACACGAAGGCACCAGTATAAAAAACTACAGATTAAAAAGTTTAAAAGAAAGCTGTAAAAGCTGCCCTTCTACAGGAACGGAATTAGAAGCTGTGGTGTACGCTACCTTTAAAATAGGCATTGCATAATGTAAAACAAATTAATAGCTATATATTCCAAAGCTTAGCAGTAAACTACTGAAAGTTTGGCATTCAGCTCCAAGGATACAGATATTAAGGAGCTGCAACTGAATTGAGCTGTTCTTTCTTCTGAATGCCGTGAGCCACCTACAGGAATAAAACAACTCACTGTGCCAGGCAGTTCAGCAATCATGCAGAACATCAGGTACTGCTAAAATATTGCAGCTTCACCAGAAAAAAAGCAGGTAGTAAAAATATGGGGATGGAGGATGGGAACATTAATCAAATTTAGTAAGCTTTTACAGGAAATGCAATTTGATAGCGTAAATCAGAATTGACCTTAAACGCCAGGGAGTTTTCTGAGAATCAGTAACACTGTCCCTTTGTAGGAGCAGAAGTAGGAGCTGCTGTTCCATATTCCCTTTAAACAAATGTTTCCACAGCAAGGACATATGCACCTGCACACAGAATTTCACTTACATTTCGGAGCTGGCACAGAGACAAAGTCACAGTTGTGTCATCTAGAAGGGAACTTCTATCTCGTCCTTGCCCAAAGCTTTCACCATCTTCCAACACAAAGCTTCAAAACGAAAGGAAAAAAAAATAAAATTCAGGTCGTTTTATAACATAAGATTTGAGTTAGGAAAAATAAATAAATAAACATCTAACATCTATCAGTTTCTTCTTTAAAACAGAACACTAGCTCTTAGAAGTATAACACATTGATTCTGCAAGGCATGAAACCTGCTCTCATTGGAATGTACAATCACCTTAAATTATTTAAACAGCTTCTGTCTAAAACTGCGCATTTCAGGTTTTCCACAACTCTAGTTCGCACACAAAGGAAGACTAATGAGATACGGGATTAATACTCTTTTTATTTCTTGAACTGGCAGAGACTATGACTGCCACTTCATGTGAGACCCAAAAAATAAAATAGCGCTGTCATTTAAAAGCCACTTCCCACAAATTAAAAAAAAAAACACAACAAAAAATCCCAGACCTTAAGGGGACTAACAAATGCAACCAAGAAACAGTATATACAGGTTGCCTGTTTGGTGTTATTTTAAAGCAGACAGCAAATTCATCTCTTCAAGTTATGCTAACATGCTCAGGATGACTTAAAAGATAGAGTAAGATTACATTTTTAAATGGACATTTCATCTTCTTAATACTTACATAATTAAAACTGTTATCCCCACAGAAATCAGAAACCCAAGCTTTCACCTAAGTGGACAGAACAGGCAGCACCTCAAAATGTCACACTACATTTGCTATCATGTGATCACTGAAGATCAAGCTCTTAATTTTTTCTACCCCCAGATACTGCACTCTGGCTATTTTTATGTGATTTTAAATCCCAGACCCAGCAAATTTATCTTTATGAACACACAATTCTGTTTGTTAAAAATCAGACTGGAGGATTAAGGTATCAAAATATTTAAAAGTGTTGCATCAAATTGCAACATGTGCAGCAGGAAGATAAAAGTAGTAATTTTGTAACAGCACTACAATTTTTAAAACTGTGCATTTAAAAGAAAAACACACAAACATAAACCAGCTGATCTGCTGAAGAAATGAATGACCATTCAGCACTGATGCTCTGTGAAATGGAACTCCAAGTGTGAGAATTTGCTACAGAATGAATTACTATTGGTACATAGTGCTTAAGCATAGTGAGACTTTTTTATTTTAAATCAAAGTTCAACAGTGATGGAAAAGATGCTAAATTTAGGATCTTCCAGTTCATTGTTCAGCACTTAACCTTTTTTTTTTTTTTTGGATTTCAGAAAGCAATGTGAAAAGCACATAAGTAACAAACACGAAGTGTTCAAATAATGCCTTAAATTGATTAAGAAGAGATGTAAAGTGATTTCCTGCTGTTTAAGAATGTTGTTTCAAATGTTTTTAAAAATGTACACAGGTGTCAAAACCAAACACCAAATCAAAACATTCTTTCACAATCACTTCTCCATACATCCTCCTTCCCTTAAATGCTTCTATTTTCTTACTTGGGAAGTGTGCAGATAGGTGGCTTTGATCGAATGATTTCCTTGTTGACAAGTTCTTTCTCTAAGTCTCCTCCAGCCAAACACCAGAGATAATAAACCTCTTCAATTGATCTTTCTGCTAAGTAATCATGATCTTCATCTACAAGGAAAAAAAACAAAATATAAATTATAGCTTTTTAGGCAGCTTGTATTTCTTCTTATCGCTCTGAACAAATCTTGCTGAAGAGAAGTTACTACACTGGAGAGGTTCTAGACCATAATGCAAAGTTAGAGGCAAAGGTGATCCTCTCTTTGCAGGAAGTTTTACAGAAAGCATCAGAAAAAAAAACCAAAACAGAACAGTTTGCAGTTTCCTTTATGCCGAAAAATAGAAATAATCCGATAAATAAGATGAAGGATGGACTTCTGCTTTCTGCATGTTTGCGTTTTTTTCCCCCTCAAACAGAAAGCCCACATTATTTTGTTCACAACAGTGCTAAGATCACAAGGAAACTGATGACTCATACAGAGTAGTTACAATGTCTTTCCTTCATGGACCAAGTACTTTCTAAGAAGATACAAAGTTTCAGTCTCCAAAAACTTTACAACCAGATTTGCTAAATATGTATCTATCTCAGAGTTCAAAATGAGGAGTTAAAACTTTCAGCATACTCTAGTTTTAAACTCAAAAAATTCTAAATATGTTCTATACTAGAATACAACCTCTTCCATAAGAATTTAGTTTGCCAGTACTTTCAAAAATAATCTCTTCCTATTACTCAACAGAATTCAGCTGCTAATTGACAATACATCACGGAGGGGGGGGAAATCAGTACCTGGTACACATCCAAATTACCAAGGCAGATGATGATACAGCTATCTCAACATGAACTTAAATACTAACATCAACTGTTCATTCCTTGAGACAAAAGCATAAAAATTTGAACACACCCCTTCTAAATGTTTGCCTCTATCTTCGCCCATTAAACAATCTACTACAAGAATGGAATATTAAATCACATAATAGTTTATAATGCATTCAAAGAAAATGCAAGGATATTGTATATTCCTTCCGCATCCAGTGGCATTTATCCCACTATCTGCTTTTACCTTTGCATAACTGACTTATGTCTTCAGGCAGTGTTAAGTCAGCACACCTTGGAGAGGACGAGAACAGTCCAGCAGGTTTGTGAAAGGGAGGGTATGCCAAAGATACTTCACTGAACAAACAGTCACGCATCAATTCCTCTGGAGTTGGCCTTAAGAGAAGATAATACAACATTAAGAGTAAAGCACTTACAAGAAGAGCTTGCTTTCAGTAACAAACAGTCCCAGTAACAAATACTAATAAGTTATGTCAAACTTCAGAATTTTTTTTTTAAGCAAAGAAACCTGGTAATTTTGTTCCATTTGTAACTTGTAACATGCTGCAGTCTGTTTAGGCCCTAACTTGATATTTCATGTGAAATGAATATTATTTTCTTTATTTCTCTAAGCAAATATGGAAAAATAAGTGCAAAGCTTCGATTGAAGAACGGAAGCCCACTACAGCTTTCAGATGAAAACTGCGGTGGATTGTCATAACAAAAAAGTACTTTGGAAGAAGAGATTTGAAGGAAGTCGCAAGTCTCATGAACATCCAGAAATGGAAGCATTAAAGCTGAGAAATCTAAAACTGAATGTGACTGAAGAGCTTTCCCACAAAAGTACTCTGCAACAATCTCAAAGATTTGTGCATCTGATGTTGTTTTTTTTTTTTTTTCAAAACCACTTCTTTCAAATACTTCAAAGTGCTAAAACCAACTAGCTATCTATTACGGATAATAGAAGCCATTGGTATTTCAAAAAGCATTCAGCAACTGGTCTTCTTACTCTAATGGAGTTCATTAAGCATTCAGATTGAATACTTACCTCATAGAAGGCTGGAACGTAAGGCATTTTTTCAGCAGAGTTATGACATTTTCAGAAAGATCCTGGAACATAAGAAAACACGTGGAGGAGGTCCATTCATTTCTGCCCTAATTCAGCAAGCCGCTTAACTCATACTTAGCTTTCCATATACAGGCTTGTCTTTGAAAGCAATAAAGCTTCATGCCCACACATGGTTAGCTGTGTAAGACCAAAATGGTGTGGGGAACTAATTCCGCCCCCTATATTGGCTACAGGGGAAAAAGTCTGGAGAATTAGCAACGTATCCAGACACTTATTTTTATTTTTTAATCCAGACATCCTGTATCCAGCTTGAAATAAGGCAATTCTTGGGAACTCCCTTCTGATAACAGTCAATCCCTTTTGCATGGTGTTTCAAAACAGACACCAAAATTCAGTGATTAACTAAGGATGGGGAGGACCTGAGCTGCATAGAAAGAAAATTAACCTGCAGCATTTTAAAGAAAATTAACAACTTTGTGAATAATCAGCAAGTATTAAAACTTTGACTGATGATAAGTTTAGGAGAAAATGAACATTACTGGCACTGGGTGCTTGAAAGGATCTTACATATGTATTGCAGTCTATTGCAACTGCATTCAAGTGATTAAACCAGTTTCGTTTCGTAAAATACATGTGTCTGTATCTATATAATTGCAATATTGCAATTATTTTTTACTTTAGTATTTTATATATATACTTTATATATATACTTTACTCTTTCTACTGATAGCAATATTTTAATATATTTATATAAATCACTATAAAAACAGATTATTTCATGTTGGAAAGAAAAGCTTATTTACATATGAGTAAGTATAAACAAAAATTTCTTACATAGTATATTTTTCGCATACATGAAATAGAGAGAGATATACGTACATATTATATATTTCATATCATATGAAATCCAACAATAATAATGAGTTTTGGGTAAGATAGCATGGAAGAGTAAACTAGTTTCACAAACCTTAATAATATCAAGGCAACCGTGTTCTTCAGCTAATACAGTTACAATATCATCTACATAGCCTTTGAAAAATAAACACAGCAGTAAAAAAAAGTTAAAGAATGTGAAAAAAGTGATAGCAATTGTATAATCAGAGAATCTTAGGATGTTATAATCACAAAATAAACAAGAGAGTTAGGCAAAGCAGACTATGATAACAAAAGAGAATAAATAGACAACTTACCCCTATCCTGGGCTCACTCACAAAACACCAGCAGAGCAGATCTCCAGAAGAGATCCTTCCCCACTGGTAGCCAGCTCTTAAATAGGTCTAGGAGGGGTGCAGCCAGGCTCCACCCCTTCCTGCAGCACAGGTGAATTGCCTTCACTGTGCTCCTCTGGCTGACTCATGGCTCGCCTCAGGTGATCCATCAGAGGTTCAGGCCATGATTCAGCACTTCCCATACAACAATTAAGCAGGATTATCAGATAAAACCCCACCTTAAAACAGAACATTTTGTTTTTTTGTTGTTGTTGGCTTTTTTTTGTTTTTTTTTTTTGTTTTTTGTTTTTTTTTAATCAACACTGCTACATCAACTGAAGGTGAACTCTCGAAATCAGAAATGAAAATCACATTCTCCCCTGTGCAGAAATAGAACAGAAGCTTAAGAAAGCTAGGTAGTGAATCTGATTTAACAGCGAAAGTCTTCTTGGCAGGCTTAGTAATTCAGAGTGCCAAAAAAGTTCAGTCCTATGCTTACTAAAAAAAAAAATAAAATAAAATTAAAAATACCTGCACAGAGAAACTCAAAGTACTTATTTTTATTTGCTATTTCTAGTATTTTTTATTTGCAACCAGAAGCAGTATTTTGCAACTTATTTTCAACATATTACTGAGATAATAATACTCAGGTCAGGATATAAACATTTTTCAGTGATGAAGGTTCATAATGACTTGCTTTCAACTCGAAGGAAATTCAACCCCTTCAGAAAGCCTTGCTAATAAATTGCACAGCAAAATAGTGAGAATTTCAACACCAAAGTACTCACTGCTCAAAGAAAAAGACATTTGTACTGGCAGTAACTAACTTCAATGGTATTGCTCTTTGTTCTGAATAAATTCAATAACTCACGCATAAAGCTTCAAATATTGAACATTCCTTCCTCCTGGCTTATACATAACATCCACATCCGAATCCAATTTAAAATGCCACAGAACAGTCCCAATTCTAGATTCATTAACATCACTATAGACTTGAAATTTTGGCTTAATGCTTTTCCAGTGTAGATGAAGTAAAAAAAAACTAAACTCTATATCTTAGTAATATGCTTCTCAGCTCTTTTTTAGTTTCCTATCTTCCTGCTTGAGTCCTGGTTTTCCCTGCTTGCTACTGCAGTGACATTTTTTAGTGTTACAAAATTCCTAAGTCATTTCAGAGATGCCTACAACATAGAACAGCAATTAACTGACAAAATTACCTGAGCACGCTTTTCCATATCTTACCCATACTCAAAGATACACACGGCTCTTCTGCAGTTATTACAACTGGCACCCATCTCTGTCCCTTCCCTAGGCAAGTAACTATTCTTCAAATGTATTCTCAACTCCAGAGATGAAAGCAGACAAAAGGTAAAGTGCCTTAGGTCTGAGCACCACAAGCTGATGAGTCTGCATAGCTCCAGTTACAGCACTGCCCCAAAACTAAAAAATAAAAAAATTGGTTTGTCTACTTACCTAGTGTAATTACAAATTTTAACCTTTCTGCTATCTCCAGAGTCTGGAACAATTTTCTCCCCTAAATGAATAATATGACCCAATCAAATAAATATATCAATACTACTACATCAAAATATTTAGATAGTATACACAGACAGCGTCCACCTCTCTACAAAGACAGTGAAATAAGCTTCCAAAATTAATTTTGGAAGATTTGGAGAAACTATTTATAAGAACACAAAACATCAAATATACCAGACTCTGTTTCACACCACCACAAAGAAAAACACGTGATTTATAATGTCTCTTACCTGGAACAGAGGGAAACCAAACAAGAAATGTGCAAGACAAAGTCAAAGTCCCAAGTTGCCTTAGAAAACCTACAAATGTACTATGAATTCTGCAACTCAATTCATAAACTATTTTTTCCAACATGATCATCATCAAAGGTGATATTCATGATCATTACACGTTTAAGAGTCACAGATTGTATTGCACTGTACTTAAGAAGAATAATCTATACTTTGTTTTAAAATGCTTCCAAAATGTCCTGATCAGACTTTAAGAAAACGTACGTTTTAAAGGAGTAACAACAAATGATCTATGAACTTTCTGAGAATTTACAGAAGCACAGAATATGCACGAGTCCAATTCCCACATCCTGATGTACTCACTACATACAACGTGCTCTTGATCGTGCAATTGTTAGATGATTTAGTTGTGTAATGAGACTAATGTAATAAGTACATCAGTACTAACGCATTTGCTAGATCTTGTTCCTGCGTATAATGTTGTCTTTGAATGAAAAACTCTAATTTCACATTTCGAAGTAGTAAAGATGATGTGGGCTTAATTTATCCCATCTTCTAAAGCCAAATAACCATTTTCAAAATAAGCCTTTTATTCCTTACTGAAGCTCTTTAGACTCTGGTAATAAGGTAGATCTACTGCTCTCATAGTAAAGAAACTTCATTGGCTTTTCATTGCATTTCATCATCATGGCTTAACAGGCAGCTGCCCTGCACAGTAACACCTGTACTCATACCAAGCCAACATGCATGCAGTAACTTCAACCACCACCACAAATGCTGATCAGGTAGAAAGGTTAATGTAGTGTGATTTTTGGAGTCCAACGACAGGCAAAGTCCAATCATGCTAACGTAACCATTCCCCAAGAGTCACAACGAAGAAAAATACCCTCTTACATACCACACAAAGCTCAAATAGTATTATGCCAAGAGACCAGAGATCTGATTTAGGGCCAGAAGGCAGAGGCTTCTCACACTGAGTATGATCACGTGGTTTGACTATTCCCTGCGCAATTACCTCAGGTGCCAGATAAGACGGGTACCTAGAAAAATGCAGTAGCATTAAGTAATGATCTGCTTGCCCAAAAAGCTACCATTCAGATACGCTAATCAAAATTGTTTTGCATTATGAGAAATCAGCATTTATACCAAAATGCAAATTGTTCTATTTAGCCAAAACAAGCATTGAAGCACTTTCACTTCTAACTGCACAAGCGTCTACCAGGTGAAAGATCAAATTTTAATTACTAGGTCTTTTATAAGAGGAAGTATCATCAATTCTCAATGTAGTATATATATCTACATATCTCAAAGTAAACCTATTTTGAATTTTAGCACTAGTACATTAAATAAATGTAAATAGTACAATAAATGTACTAGTGCAATAAATAAATATCCTAGATCCATTGTTCCCCTCCATTATCATCATTCCCATCAAATAATTATTGACTTAGCAAAAAAAAAAAAAAAAAACCACAACCCAAAAACTAAGCGTTACACATTCTGCCTACTGCTAAATTAATCTAAAATATCATTATCATTTATCCCTTCAACTATTCATGAGAATACATTAAAAAATAAAATCTGAAAACAAGATTCAAAGGGAAGCATCACTACTATTTTTGTGTACCTAAATGAATACATCCCTAATATGTTTATGCTAAGCAGCTACATTCTTACCCTATAGGAAAATCAACATCAACACCTTGAGCAGTCATATGGTAAAGTCCAAATTTAGCCAACTTAACGTGTCCCTGGAAAGGAGAATAGTAATTCAAGACAAAAAACAACAACAAAAATCAAGAGCATCAGTATCAAACATAATAAAAACATGTATTTAAGTTTTATTAAAGAATCACTTTCATGCAAACTGCATTAGCTGTTGAGACAGACACTCATAAGAAGTCAGCTCTTTCTGTTTTTGTTTCCTATCCTAAGCAGATCTCCACTGCAAATTAGTAAGGTGCTTATTTCCAATGCTTTTACTTTCTATGAGCATGAAGTAATGACTCGGAGCACATAAGCAAGTCAGAACTTTGAAAGTTACAATATATTCAGAGTAAATTTAAAAAGCTTAAATATTCTAATGAACATAATTCCTGTTTCAAATCTCTTTGCAATCCCATTTGAATCTCAGAACTCCTTAAGCAGCCCCACTGTTCTCTCACTTCTTCTATTTAGCTAGTCTGGCTCCTTCACCAGTCTTGACCATCAACTCGTTACCTTGCTCTCTTTAATACTCCATACCTATCTCAACCAAACATGCTTTGCAGGTGTTGGATTTTATTCTGCGAAGGCAGAAATGCAACACCAAAATCAAAATATAAAAAATGGCACAGAATTTAATGTTTCTGCTGTATTTTGAACTGTGTTCAGCCAGCCTGCAGATGGTGCAACAGTAAAGGCTACACCAGCAAGCAATCTGGCAGGGAAAAAGCTTAGAATTCTATGGCCTCATGACCCCTTTTGTTCTTCAACTGATTTTAGGACTACCTTCAAACTGTAAGTATTTTGCTTGTTAGTGCATTATTATGATTTTCACTTGTTTACAAGTAATTTATACAAGACCGTATCAATAAGTGTTCCTCACCTCCTTTCTCTTCTTTTCTTTCTGCCTTCCAAGGAAAGAACTAGCTATTGTGTTTAAAGCAAGTAAGAAGGGGAAGGAGAGAAGGGCTGTTCATATAGGCTAAGCATTTTAGCTGTCAGTTCAGATACGGTGATGGCCCTGAATAAAACAGCAGCTACTGGTTTTCTCATCTCTTATGAGGGGAACCTTTATTCCACACTGCCAACCCAGCAGTCTGTGACAGAATAGAATTGACAGATTGCAATTTAAATAATTTAACATGACAAAGAAATATGTTGATATTTGAAAGCAACATTTCAGATCAACATGACACATAGGGAACTAACGGAACTGCAAACTAGCTTGGAAAAAAATACATACCTAATAAAAAATTAGTAAGACCCTGTAACTATAATGCTGACAATCAAGGAGACTTCCATCTCTACTTTAAGAAGGATAAAAAACGTGGTATGTGATTAAAAAAAAGGTGGGAACAGAAACAAATCTGAACTATGCTTGAGATCTACGAAAAAGGGGAAAACTAGTAACAACCCCTACACTTTCCCCATATATACAATTGCCCCACTCACCCTAATCAGAAGGGCTGCCACAGTCGAGTCTCCAAATATAACACAGCATGCTACTTGTCAGGAGGAAGAACAAACAAAACACAGGCTCATTCATGTAGCTGTACCTTTCGATCCAAAAGAATATTGCGAGGGGAGAGTGCTCGGTGGACCATTCCATGTTTGTTCATATATTGCAAACCTTGCAAAACTTCATACGCAATACATAAAATCTTCGAGGAACTGAAAACAAAAGAGAAGAACATAAACAACAGCAAAACGAAGGGGTACATTACAGAGTGGAGGGAGTGGGAACCTAACTTAGTTAACCTAAGACCAAAATGAATTTAAGTTCCATTATCAGCTATTCACTGCTATCAAAAAGCCAGAATTTTGTCATTAGAGCAAATAGCTGCATTTTGACAAAAGCCTCAAGTTCAAGAAATGCTCACAGGCTACTGCAACACAAAAAGACTGAGAAGACCTATGTTAAAAATAGACTATTAAGATCCCTCAGTTAGCTTGCCTGGAGTTATTCTCTGGTCTTTACCCTTTCCTAGAAGGAACTCTGTACTACTTCTCACTAGCTGTGAACACAGACTTTTCAATTAAATTTTAATCACAAGAGAAATCTATCCTAACATATATCCACACTACTGTTACTCAGATTGTAGCATTTGGAAGTGATTCTCAAAGCCTTAGCAATTCAATCAAAGCCATGCTGCTAATGATCACAAAAACAAAACAAAACCCCACAATCACCTCACGCCTTCCTCACTGGCACTTTTTCTTCCCCCTCCCTCCTATTCTCAATTTACACCACACATAACAGCACTAGAAGCTGTTAGCTATGTAGTGTGGACCACAGTAATTTTTAGGCAAACGTATAACCATGGTAAAAATCTACATTGCAGGCTTTCAGTTTTTCTGTCATTTTGTTTGTACCACTTGTATTACCAATAACGATTGCAAATCAAATCCTCTTTCATACTTCTGCATAACTTTGCAAATTCTTTGCAGATACATAAAAAAAATGCAGCTGCGTGCCCGAAAGCTGCAGTACCCGCTGTTGGCAGTAGGCGGCCTCAGCTACCTATTCATTCTCTGCATTCTCTCGCATTTCATAAAACAGAAACTGTGCAATACAAGGACACGAAAATACTGCTTTTGGATTCTTCATTATTTACGATACATCCTCTATGGCACTGCACTGACAACCAACACATGAATGATAAGCATTTGTTGTTATGTAGGTTTCTCAGTCTTACACTCTTAATGCTATCCTCATAGGGAGAAATGTTCAGTCCAGTATATCACGTCAAGTTGAAGCAAGTGCACCTTCCCAGAAGAAAAAGAATTCTGTATAACAAGCCGTTTTATAATGCTGTTTCCCATTAACTAGTTCTGGTTACATTTATTAAGTAGAACACGTTGTTTCTGCCTGTTACCTAGGACATTTGCATTTAATTGCAAAGGGCCTGAAACTAAAAAAACCAAATTGCAATTGCTGAGCACAAGATCCATCTCTCTGCTGCAAACTCTCCTCTTAAGAACAACTAAGCTCAAGTGAGCTCCCATGCCTCACAGGAGGTTAGACTACCATCTAGTAGTCTAGTTTCACAGTTTCTAAGGCCACCATGAGCACTGAAGCAAGTTTCCAGAAGTGCAGAAGGTACAGTCTTGAAGTTGCCTTTAGGCATCAGGTACATCCATCCTTTAAGGAAAGAATAAAAACCAACAGAACCAAAAATAAAATGAAAAAAATAAAAAATGTAATCCTAAACAAGGAGGACATTCAGGTCACCAAATGTAGGAAGTGAAGTCTGTGCTGATTCTTAAAGTTTTTACTCATTACCCAGAAGCCTATTATTCAATAGACCACGCAGTATCTCATCCTTTAACAGGAGGCAGGAAGAGAAGAAATAATATGATTTGTAAAATAGCAAACAAAAAAAACCCACAAAAAACAGGCATATTAGGTTTGATACCAACAGCTGCTACACCACTGACCTAACAAGGGACTGCATCCAAGTTATGTGGTATGAAAAACCTTGTTCATCTCATCAAGGTCATGATGGCAACTTAAAACTGTGGTGGAGCAAATTATTCCATTGCTCAAGGCAGGTAGGGTAGGAAGGATTCAGTAAAAGCAAAAAGTCTGACATTCTCTTCAAAAACTGACCTGAAGATCTGAAGGGATATCAATCATCTTCAGCTTCTACTTTTCCTAAAAATATTTTAAGCTTCTTCTCTCCACTAACAGGAAAAACAGAGAGAAGCAGCAGGAATTTACCTGCAAACACTACACAGACAAGGGAAAAAAAAAAAAAAAAAAAGGATATATCTTTATATCTATCAGTACTTTTCCAAGGAATAGGCTTCATTTTTAATTCTCCTTTTTTCTTAGCTTGCATACCAACAAACCTACTCAGTTACAATCTACTCAATCACTTTTAAGAAAGGATTATCTTCATGTGAGAGGACTGCATACTAATATAAAAATCAAATCATTGGCTTTTTACTCCTGTTTCAAAGAAAATAAGTAGTCATGAACGGGGGGTAACCTGTATTCCTCCACTTTAGAAATGGAGAATTGAAAGATTCTATAAGGATTAATCCAATATTGGGTTTAGATTTGGAACTTGAAGGTATAGAAGCACAGGAAAGGAAGAAACAACGATAACTGAATTCCTTCCTCAGATATCCCTTTGGTAAACAGAGAAAAAAATACTCTAGAAATTGATACAAGCAAATTCAGCCAATAGTACAAAACCAGCATGGTTAAGAGAGGCATGTGCATGGCATTTGTGGGGGAAGACAGAAGAGAAGACTTAAAAACCCACAAAAATGAGGATTGTTTTATTACCTCCAGGAATTTGTCAGACCAAAAGCTATACCAGACAAATGACTAATTTCCACTCACTAATAGTACACAGGTGGCTTTACAAAAAGAAATAAACTTTTCCATTTAGCAGGCAGCCTGATCTCCAGTCCGTTAAATTCTTACTGCTAGGGAGATGTAGCTGTTTTTTCAAAGTTTGCTTCAATCAACCTCATGTGTCACAGGAAACAGATGTTCTAGCAAAGCTTCAAATTCTTGTGGTGCTGCAGACTCACTGATGTGATTATCTGATTTCTTAGGACACTTTTGTCACTTTCTGGATTCAGACAGAGGAAAGAAAAAAAAAAAAAAGATCATTTTTTGCAAATTTTCTTGCACCCACTGCAATCTTCCTTATGACTGAGAAAAGCACCTGGGCCAAGATGAAAGGGAAAATACGTACGAGTAGAAAGTGGCATACTTACACCCTTGTCTTTCTTCAAAGGATGAGTTATCAACGATCAGAGTGTCGAAGAGAGATCTATCAGTGACTAAATAAAGACAACACGCTCCTAAAATAACCGAGAGCTGCGTGAGCATACTCATTCAGCAGTGAATGAGCACTACTGTGAACAAATTATATGGAGAGCTGCCCAAGCCATAAGACAACAGCATAAGTACAGGAGTGAACTAAAAAAGATGTACACATTTACAAGGGAAATCAGAAACTTTAAGACAGAAGGATTCTGGATTCTTGAAAAAACAAACAAAAACCCACCAAACTGCAAGAAACATGTAAGAAACTGAGCCAGAATCTCCAAGATATGATGCTCTGGTAAAAACTTACTGCAATGGATTATTACCATTTTAGGCCAAAAATCAATGGTCTTTCACACTTTAAAGGGTCAGAACCCGAACTTATTTGAGTCCAGTATCCTTTTTCCTAAAAAGATGATAGGCAGATGCCTAGGAAAGGATTGAGGGGAGGGTACAGAACAAGTGTATATGAAGCGTTCCCTGATACTTCTTAGCTTCCAAACAGAACACAAAAAGCAAACAAAGAACACAACCAACCAACCACTGAGAAAAAGCACACAAAAAACCAACAAATAAGTTTCCTCAAGTATCGTATCCGATATCGTCTGACTATAAAGTAATCCCTGCAAGCCTCAACAGATTTCGTAACAGAGTATCCAATATTCCAAGTCCTTCATCCACATTCACAGGAAAGGACCTGTCAGTTGCTGTGAAAATCCACAGCCACCAAGTATTCTGTAAGAATTCCTTGCTATGTTATCAAAGGGCTCTCTACAGAGCGTCCTATTACTCTAAATTCCAGATGAATAATTTGAAATTTCAGCTTGAAGCAAATAAAATGATTGCCAAACTGCAGAGTAGGGAAGGAGGTTTTGGAAAAATCCATTTGACAGCCAGCAGCAGTAGTCCCTCTGCATACCACAGACTGCTGAGGGGAAAATAAAATAAAAACCACTTTACTGCCTTGAATACTTAAAAGAAAAAAAAAAAAAAAAAAAAAAAGGACTGTAGATCATACAGCTGGAAATCAGAGGTGGGTGGAGTTGGGAGACTTGACCTGTTAAACTGTGGAATAAGAGAATTCCAAAGAGAGAAAAAGGAAGAATGAAAAGAAGAGGTAAAAGGTCAGCATTCGTTTCAATATCATGGAATTTAGATTCACTCAGGTTTCCTTTCCTTCAGTTGAATGGCAAATCAATGCCCATCTGCGCAAGAACTCACTGTATTCATCCTTAGCAAAAGTGCATTCAGATCATTAATTGGAAAGATGCCTTCTCCATACTTCTTTACTGCTACCCCAAAACAGTTTAAAATGAAAGAGTAACCAAGTAGCACACAAGATGTTTTTGCCTTGTTTTTACTGATTACAGTTACACTTTCTGCTGAAGAAATCAATCTCTTTTTTGGCAACTTCAACACAGGCAGCTGTAGCTATTTCAGGGTGGTTAACCAGAACATGCAGTTACACCTGAACATCAATTGAGGGAACAAAGATATCCAGGACTCGATGCAAAAATGGAGGCAGCAGCATAACTCTGGCACAGGAGAAATCCTTCTGGTTGTCACAAATGCATTTGTGGTATTTTTAATTGGTGATGGCAGCTTTTGGGTTTCTAAATCTACCAAAAAGCTTCGTGCGCTATTCTGAAAAAGTGTTTCATACTGTGAAATTAATGGAGGTCCACCTACAATTTGACAAAAGACTGGCATCACAAAAAAGCCTTCCTATCTAGATAACTGTAGAGAGCCCTGTAATTTTTGCACCTACTGGAGATAAATATGTCAGTTAGTGTTAGAAGTAACGCTTCTTCATTGTAGTGGCAATTCAAGGCAAGAGGGAATTTATAACAGCTGGAACTAGAATTATTTTGACTGTCCTCCAGAAGGAACAAAACCAAGAGGAGCAAGGTATGCTGATTATACCACGTTCAAGCGTATCTGTTTCCTCAGACTTCAAACATATGTGGACATACATAGAGATGCATGCTTAAGAAGCCCTTTATCCAAACTGTGCGTCTTTCTCTAACGCTAAATTCTTGCTGAAAAAGTAAAAACTGAAGGAAGAACATCTCAGCAATCAGGAGTGTTAAGAGGCTATGACACTGGTATACAGGAGCAAAAAGACAGATTCCTTTTCCATACAGGAAAATACACCAGTGTGACATGAACCAGCAAAGCCATCAATCACTACTCCAGACCTTGTGAGACAAACAAGAACTTGGAATTCAGGAAGGAGACTCATCCCAACAAAGTGTGTCTGTTCAAAGTGGAACAGAATCAGGTTGTGAACAGATGTAATGTTTCCGAACTCATAAAAATTACAATATTTTAACACAATCAAAACTACAAACCAAAGAAAATAACATTTGGAGTTCTACTACAGTGAATGATGCAGACACGTTGGTTAGAAGCGGTGCAGCCAAGTGGTTACAGCAAAGAATGAAGTTTGGGTATAATCCCAGCTGAGACAACCACTACGCTGACCTCAAGAAAGCCATCTGACCTCCTCATGCCTCAAAAGACCAGCTGGAAAACTGGATAAAAAACAGGACTGGTTGAAAAACAGATGTGCAGATGAATTGGGTTTTCCTGGGTAAATAAATTACAAAATACCTTATATAGAATATAAAGAGTTTAATGCAGGTGGGAATGGTTTATTTAGCACTTTATTACATGTTTGATTAAAAAATGGCACTAGGGATTGAGACTGTAAACACTGCCAATGTACTTGGAAATGCACTCACATTATCAGAACGAAATGAACTGGAAGGGAATGCAACAAGCTGAGAGTACAAGACAGAAAAAATTAATTTTATGACAAAGACCTCAGGAAGTCTCTAACTCACGCACAGAGGTATTTCACACAGGATATCTTCAAAAGTTTGCATTGCTCATCTGAGGAAACTCAGAAAGCCCTTTCATTCCTCTTCTAGAGTTTTAAGCTGAAAGCATGATTTTAAAAGCAACACAAATGATGTTACATTTTTATGAAGGTCTCAACTTGTAATGTCCAATAAAAAAATCCATAAAACAGTGGATGAAAGCATAGATAAAAAGGAAGAACTTCATATATACAGCATATTGCACGCAAAAATGTTTAGACATCATTTTTCAGATTGTTATCACTTTGAATGATTTCAATGCATCTCCTCCTCTTAAAGCACAAATTTTAAACCACAGCACTTGAATTCCTTTAAGATATTCAGCACTCATCCTATACGCCAGGGGAGCAAATGAACAAAAGACCATCTAAAACAATAAGCACACCTGACAAAGCACTGTCTTAATGAAACCAGTAGCACCATCTGCTTTAATGTACAGAAAGAGAAAGATGCATTCAAACTCCCAGATTTTGATCTTGCCACTGATTAGCTTGTGAGAAATATTTTTTTGTCACTCAGGCCTCAAGTTGGCTCAGGTGTAAAAGATAGAACAACACTTCTACTTTGACCAAAAAGCACTATGAGAAAGTTTCGGTCACCACCTGGTGATAAGGTCAAACAGTCCTCATCTGAAACCTGATCATAGACTACACATTAGTAGATAAACAGCAGAGTAGAACTAGATGCACAATGACAATAAAAAAAAACAAAACCAAGCAAGAGCAAGTGGAATGAGCTTACTTTCCTATTCTGCACAAAACCAAACAACAACGAAAGTTAACAGAACAACAACCACCAACTTCTGAGATTATACACATGTTGCCAACATTTCATTTAATGCAGTGACACCTCACGCTTTCATGCTTTCATGCTGACAAACTGTAAGAGTAGAATTAAGATCAACTTCAGTCAGATAATAAAAATCTTCTTTGCATCCTCTGAACAAATACACACACCTCTGAAAGGTCACATACTTTGTGATCAATAATCCTGGCAAAATCTATCACAATCACAGGTATAGAAAACCAGTCTGACAACATATAGGAAGGCGATAAAAGAATTAGCTGCAGTCAGGATATTTTCCTTTAAAAAGTTAAAAGGTATTAAAATTAAATAAATTAAATTAAATTCGACCTTCAGCTGCTCAAAAACCCATTTTCATGACAGTTCCAAATTTGAAATCAAACCCTATGTTCTAGACAAGGATAATCACTCAACTGTACCTGAGGGCTCCAGTATCTAAACTTTTAGGCACAGAGTATGTTAAATTTCAACTCTCCAAAGTACACAGAACTTGACATTTGTCTATTAAACATCTATTGCGCAGTAAAAGGTAGAATTAGCAGCACCACCAGACCCTTAAGGCACACAGTCATTGAAGAAAAAATAACTCCCAAAGGATGCAGGATGAATAGTCACACTGCTGGCACCTGTTCTTTCCCCACCTTAGTCTATGCTATGAAGTGAAGGACATATCTGGAAATCAATTGCTAATTGCACCCTGAACTGTCAAATGTCAGCAGATCAGAGTTGGGTTCATACCTCTACACTTGTGAAGACAGCTGTAACAGCTGCAGATCAAACTTTACCTGATTCACAAATCTGTCATGATCACCCCATCACATTACAATACTAACAATCTTTTCAGACTTAAATACATAAAATTGTATGTTTCAATAGAGAACAGATGACTGCAAAAGTAAAAGAGCTAGCACAGGCGACACAAATGCTTTCAGCTTTGAGAGTCGAAGGTGAAACAACCATAGTTTGCAATCCCTTCTGAAATCAACAATCAAAAGAGCAAGTTCTCCTACGTCTGTGAAGATACTCTTGTCGATAGCTGAAGCTAGCATGTTAGCCTATCAAATCCAGGCATCAGTCAATGTGCTCCCCAGGCAAAAATCTTATTTTGAGCTGCTGATCTCAACCCACATTAATAGTGCTTTCACCTAAAAGACAAAAATTTGGTCTACTACCATTTTCTACTACCAGAGAAGCTTCAAGACTCTTCTAATAGAAAGTGATGTATTCACGAAAATGAAATTTCAAGAAAAAGCGTTCTTCCACTTTTCTCTGTCTCCCAAACATATTCATGATTTAAGAAAGTCACACAGTTTATGTGACTACATAATGACAACTACAACAATGCTGGGTTGTACATTTAAAATGCTCCTACAAAAGGAAGAACATAAAATTATTTTTTATAGTCACCACACTCATACTCTGTAAGCATTTTAAGAATATAAGAAATTCCACTATGCCTACATTTCCAGTCAGACGATAGCCTTAACGATTGCTTAATCTGCGCTAAGAAACAAAAATAAAGACTAACCAATTTCCAGGAATCAATTTCTAGCTGAATCACCAGAGCTGTCGGAAACCAGAGTAATCAACAAGAACTGCCCATCCTGTGCTGTTAGCCCACTCAATTAATATCCAAAAAGTTACTCAAAGGTTCCAGTCTTGCTCTTAGAATGTAAACTACTATGTTACTTGTTCAACTGCAATTCTGTAAAGTCACTAAGTGTCCGTAACATTTACATCAGTCACTTAAAATCAGTGCTTTTCAAAGGTTTGCTGACAGGATACAGCAGATAAATTCAATCCCTGCTTCTTCCTTTCCTCCAATAACAGAAAACATTGCACAGAATTAGCTAACATTGTCTTTGCCAGGAAGAAAGGGAAGCAGGGTGGATGGCAGAATATAACCAGATCTGTCATTCCACTCTACAGTTAACTGAGTGCAGCTTCCTTCTGTAGACCAAAGACAGAAGGAAAACATTCTCTTAATGAAAAGACACAGACATATATATGTGAAAGAACTGTATCAGCAGGTGACTTTAGATGGTATGCTTGAAGCCCTGTTTTAATAAAACAAGAGATTATGTCTTAAAGGTAAGCTACTTTCAGACACCAAAGCAGCCTTTTTTCACCCTGCCCCTCTATAGCTCAAAAAGATGACAGAAGAGTCTTCTGTCACCCCTGCCTCTATCCAGGCAGAAGCCAACTCTCATAAACCAGAATCCATAAGCCTATATCCATCTATATCTCAGGATAACTGTGATTTTATTAGGGCTGTGAAGATTATCTCTCATAAAGATTAATGTCACAGTGGGATTTCCGCAGAAGTTTTTATTCCAAAAAGGAGTGGGTCATCATCTACATTTGCCGGTAGGAAAAACTCTGCAATCACATTATTAAAAGACTGTAGGTCTTGTCAGACTTTTAGCTGTGAGCAGAGGGATTATTTTGAGATATAATCACTAAGAGGGAGCTTTCTTCACAAAAATAAAATTTAAAACTATGGTACTTTTGGTTGAGTCTTTGACCAGGGGTTTTCATTTCTATGTTACATATACAGTCTCTGGGTTACAGCAAATGCATGGGCTGAATTAAGTGTGAAAAAGACACACAATTTCAAGTCTACCTGAAGCATTTCAAATTTTAAAAGTAAAGCAAAACAAACCGACCAACCAAACAAACAAACAAAAAAACAGCAACACATAAGCCTTGCCCTTCAGCAAACTTGCTTGCAAGTCAGCTTCTCTGCTCATAAGAGCATACGTATGCACAACATACACTGTGGACTGTAACACTTATTTTACAGTGCTAAATGTTCTTTTCAGTTTTAGTAAGGCAGCTGAGGAATATTTAAGGAAGCTTTTAGGTGTTTGAAGAAATAAACCTGGTAATTTCCGCCAGTTCACAAATAATTTGTTGAATATAACAGAAGTTTAGAGCCAAAAAATAAGGAATTTTGTTGACTGAATTGTGTTTAATGCAAGATTGTAATGCTTTTTCTCCATAAAGAAAAGCAAAACCAAGTATTTTACTACTTTAAACATGTCCCAAGTAAAACAGTAAAAGCTGACTCGTATGTATTATCATGTTTGATCAAATTTTAAGGGTAGAAAAACTCACTAGAAAATAAAATGATTGTCTGCTCAGGATTTGCTGGAAATTTTGCACCAGCAGGAAGCAAATAGCTAACCATACCCTAAATAAAGATATATGCCTCCAGTGCTTATCTTATTTTTTCACTGTCATCATACGTAGGTCTCTGAAGATTTCCTTTCACACTGTTTAAATCTGAACGATTTCTTTTGCAGACTGCAAATATTTCTGACAGTAGTCAGGAAAGAAATCACGTCCGCCTTTATATTTTCATCATAAAATTGCACAAGTTTCAGTCACTCCTGGCAGCCACAGATGAATTAATCACAGAACAAGCAGGTACTGCACAATCCAGCATTTTCCTTATCTTTGAACCTTTCCCAGCTCGGACAGATGCTGCATTCTTCACTGTGCTGGAAGAGAGCAGAACAGATGAGCTCCTGAAAATAGAGCTTTTGCTCCCAGGCTTCCAAAGCAGGGCATCATTAAAATATTACTTGAATTCAGAGATCACATATAATAAAGTAAAGTGGCTTTGACCGTACTAAACAGTAAGAGAAAATGTTAGTAACAGTGGGATTCCCAATACTATCTTCTCTGTTCCCCAAAAAAATCCATCTATGTTCTCCTTTGTTTTGAGATTAAACTCGCCCCATATCACTGCACAGTGCACGACAAGCCAAAAGAACAATCTCAAAATGCTCAAGACACAAAAAAGCAAGCATTCCTCCTCTTCAAAAACATAACAATTAAAGAACTGACTTCTCTTAAAGAATTCAGCTTCTATGAACAAAATAGTCCTCTTGAACATAACATAGCTCAAAAAGCTCTAGTAATTTCAAATGACACTTTGTATACAACCACTCACTCCAGTAAGTATCAATACTATACAGCAATAACCAAACATGCCTTCTTTGTAAGAGTTACTGGATAGCAGGAAAAGCACACAAATCCTTATAAAACTGCATCAAAGCAATCTCTTAACAAATCTCTCTGCCTGCACTTTAGCTTTCTTTGCATGATGACATCAAGCATCAGCAACAAGCCACATTCCTAATTTAAATAAACAAGAATACAGAGATTAACATTTTATAACGGTGCAATAGAATTTTTAAACCTATGAACCAAAATGGCAGCAGTGCACAGGTTTCCTCTTAAAGCCAGACATTTCCTGAAAACCAGTAGATCTTGCAAGTGCTTTTCTAACAGTTCAGTTTTCTTGTTTTTGTTTTTTTAATCTAAATATCTTAAGGTTAGAAGTCAGATACATTTTAGTAGTTAGCTCAAAAGAGTCTGGATCCTTACATCAACGGTACAGATGCTATGCAAAAGTGAAACAGAACAGAAAGTTCCAAGTGAAGAACAGTCTCCAAATGCAGGTGATCAAAGGGACTTCACAACTAGGCCAATAAGCAATGGTGCTGTTAGAAATTTCGTAGCTAGCAACTAATATTCCTCAAGGCATTAGAAGTGCATCACTTTGATCTATAGTCCAGTCTGCATCACTGCAACAGGCAGGAAACACCTATCGAGAGGTAACACTAAACTCACATGTAGCCAAACCAGATGCCTGTGACTAAAGGCTATAAATGTAGTAATTAGCATACAACTTGTATCAAACTGCCTTTTAACTAACATTAAAAATGTCATCAAAAGGACAGATAGAGATGGATGCAGCTGAATGTAGAAGAAATTCATTTAACAGAAGCTGTCAGACAGAAGGACTGGGCTGTCTGCAGTCATGCTGAAAGAGTAGTTTCTCAGCTACAAAACACTATTTTACAACATAGGCACCACAGTTAGCTGTGCATTTTTGCACATGTGACAAAAAGAGCGTGCATGCTGCATTCACAAAACATGCATGGCCATCCACAAGGTGGCTTACCTTTCACATTGCTGTTGCCACAACTGAAATTTACCACCCATGCCATTGCTGGGCTCACATCCACTGTTTCATCTCCATAAGTGTTCAGCAAGTATCGATGAATGTCAGTGGGTGCAATTTTTTTCCATATACAGGAATTCAGTCTCACACCTTTGCTCCATACACACTTCCACATCAGCTGCCATTCTGTAAGACTGCCCCCTTTGCTGCCATCTATCGCACAGCAACAAGAAGTAATGGATTATTGGTGGGAAGGTTCAACCTCTACTGCTGTCATCCACCTTTAATGTTGTAGGGCATCATAAACTGGAAGGCATTACTTTCAGAGCAACCCTCATACTTACAGAAATCAACATGTTCTTATGTTGAGAAAAGCAGCATTGAATAACACACAAACGAGTCAGGACTAACACCTAATCTTTCAGTATAGTTTTGGAAAGAAACCATTGGCAAGAAACGACAGGCAAACAACAGCCACTAAACACCCAAAATCAGATTCTCACACATGCTTTGGAAAAAAACTAATTTTAAATAAGTTTATTTATTAATGCCACTCTATTTTACTGCTTGACCGTTTATCCTTGCTAAATGCAACCTCATTATGACATATGGATTTCTCATGTGAAATTCCAGCACAGACTTGATTCAAAGCAGAATGCACTCTGCCCTTGAAGTTGTGCTCATACGCAGCTCTTCAAGTCAAATCATGTAAAACCATCAGCCTTTTGATGATTTGCACCTGACTTACAAAATTTTTGAGGAATCCCTGGCTACTCAAGAACTGCTTTCCCCATGCTCTGTATTTACCACTACCTTCTATTACATAGCTTCACTTCAAGTTTGCCAAAAGTACATTAACAGCAAAGACAGCATAACAAAATTTAATCGATGTGCAGACAATACAGTCAAATAAAATGTAATCATCCGCATCACTCAGCTCATGTTTTCTCCAAACTAGTAAACAGCTGTGGACACAGCCTGCATCCAATCAAAAGTTGCATGCATAACACACCATACCTTGCATCTCTGATGGTTCACTAGTAATTTCTGAAAACCCTAACTTGCAAAACATACGACTATATTTTACTGAAGAAAGGAATAAGCATAGGCTGCCCAAGCCACAAATTGAAAACCAATTCAGAACTCAGCTGTAGGTGCCAAGTCTGCCGAATGTCACTATTTGCTGGCGTTTTTATTATTATGAGTACAAGTGCAGACCAGCTTCCTGAAAGAATGAACGCACTTCAAGTGTGACTGAAAAGGCAAAACTCCTAAGTCTTCTTCTAACAGCACAGAAGCAGAGAAAATAATTCCTTTAACACTGTCTGGCAAAGGTATCCCACGGGAATAGTTTTAAATGTGTTTAAAAGACAGAGAATCTTAAAAATAAATTCACATGCTACGTTCTGGTTTGTGGTATCACCAGGGCTAAAAGAACTAGTAACTCAGCAAATCTAGTAAAGTTTTGGCTTCCACAAACTTGAAAACTACCCTTAGTGAAACTTCTTAAGTACAACAGTTTAATTCTTCATGACTTTTTGTGACTTATGTTCAATTCATTTACAATAAATCCTTGCATGCACAAGGAGACACAGAGGAAGTCAGCCAGACTTTAAGACACATTTTCAAATCTCCAAACAGCACTAAACTACTACATGTTTAAATTAGGTATTTACTATTGTGCTTTGCTATGTACATGAGTTCCTAGCTCCTTAAGAAAATAAGACTCCTCAACATATGTTAGCATTATTAGTTTTATTAGCATATTAGTTTTTGAATAATGACTGTTTCTAGCTAAAATTAAGTACTTACTTTCTCTGACTCACAATAAAAACAAACAGGGTATTAAATTAGGAATAAACAAGAAGGGAACAATGTCCATGTGGCCACCCTCAGAAAAACAAAGAAACATGGAAGACACTGAAGAACTGCTAAATTCCTCTTCTGCATCTGGTTACATACAAGAAGAATCACAAGAACTCTACTCATTTCATCCACTGGAGAGTTATTGAAATTTGGATGATAGATGCAACCACAGCACGTGCTACTTTTAGGATCCCATCACTCAGAAAAGAAAGTTATCCAGCTATCAGTTATCAAACACTTACTAGCACTACATTTTGCAAGTGAAGTTGAGCACATTAATTTTAAGGACAATTGCAAATCATCACTGCAACTTCTGGAGTGTGCTGCCACAGTATTAAGACTGAATTCCTGAGTATATCACAAATCCAGATTCTAGAAACTTTTGGTGGTATGCTTAGAAATAAAACTTACTGCCCAGCAACAGAGCAAGTTATGTTGATGGTGATGTTAGAGTATTTCTGATTTCCAGTATTTGGCCCCTATGTGCACATGACTCACTAGAACTGGAAAAGCCGATAAAACTCTGAGGTTAATTACTCAGCTGTATTTTTTTTTTTTTTTTTAACTATAATTCATATATTAGGGAATGTGTGCTACACTTGATGCATGACTTCAGACAAGATTAGCTGCAAATAACTACCAGACAGCTGTATGGCCTGTTTTCCAAGATGGACAGTCCATAACATCACATCTTAAATTTCTACACTAGCATAATAGAAGATTTCCTGCTGATTTTACATCAGCTTGTGGTACAGGTGCAAAGGACTTAAGTTACTGGCAAGCATAAGGAGAATTAATCTAGAGAGCAGAAGAGCAGCTTTTCACATTCCATAAACAACTTATAAAATTAATTGCAATAGCATACATATCAAGTCCGGATGTGTAACCAGCTTGGCCATCACTGACAAATGCAATCAAAACACATAGAAGAAGTCAAATACTTCCCTCCAAAGGTAATTAATACTGACAGTTCAGATAACCAGTAACTGGGAATTAGTCTATCCAAGCTGTTTCCAGAAATGTATAGGTCTCACAAAAGAAACAAAAAAGGTCTGTTTTAACTTAAGAAAAAAAAGAAAAAAGATAGAGGGAAAACCACAGAATCACAGAACAGTTTAGGTTGGAATGGACCATTAAGTTCCAACCCCCCTGCTGCAGGCAAGGACACTTCCCACTGGACCAGGTTGCTCAAAGCCCCCTCCAGCCCGGCCTTGAGTGCTTTCAGGGAGGGGGCAAATGTCAGTCTTGCAAGAAACTTCATTTTTTTAGTGAACATAATTTATCTCTTATGTACTATCACAAAGGCTATTATCTACAGTAGATAAATCACTGATGTCTGAAAGTTAGGAACATACATAAAGGCTATATGTTAACCCAATGCCTCAAGTGTCACAACTTCCTGAAAAAATCCTAGCTGACTCATAGAAGCAAAGATCAGAGAGTCTATACTGATGTATAGACTATATCTTCTACTATATCAAGTCTAAAGGAAAAGGTAATGCCAGGCTTTATGCATCTTCTCAACAGAACAACAGCCAAAATAGCCAAGATAACTATAACAGACTAAATACCTTATCTTGGCATGCCAGAACAACAACCTGTGTACCTCAACAACCCATCTAAAAATATCTCAAAAACCTTTCAGAATGCCACAAAACACAGCTGATACACAGGGGCAAGACAGATATGCATACAGAACACAACCATTGTGTGATAAAGATTCATTTATAGAATTTTGAGAAAGAACTTTTCTCCTCTATAGCAACAAAACATACGTATGAATTGTATCAAGCAATTCAAAGAAAACTGAAATAGCTACAAAAACAGTCAAGAGACAGCAGACAGACTGGGCTGCTTCTCATCTGACACCAAGACACACATGTTCAAAAGCCAGTGTGAGAACTGGGAAGAAAAGAGCTTCTGATGCTTTCACTATTTCTGGAACTTTGCACAATAAGAACCTGATGCAAAACCGTGTGAAGGGCTGCAATTTATATCACACATGAAAAGCCCTTTACACATCATCTTTAAATACCTCTCTATCTGAAAAAAGAAAATAGAAGCCATATTCACCTAACATTCCTCTGCAGCATAGAATGACATTCAAGCTGTTGTTCACCAAAAGCTAACATACTGGCAACAGAGCATTTTGTATTCAGATTTACCTCTGCCTAAAAACATTGTTAGCATTCTGTTTAGGGGCCGCATGGCTAACAAGTCAGAGTCAGTACCTACTCCTTATTTCAAATCTCACTTGGGATGAATCGCGGGAATTGTACCTGGATGCTATTTCATCAAGCATAGCTCACTTCAGATGCCTAATGCTAACTGCAGTTAATTGGGAAGACACACACACACACACACACACACACACACACACAGAAAATCAGACATTTTTTCTAAGCAAGCATATTCACTAAGCTTACGTGAATGTCAAGAGTGTGAGATGTAATGTGTGGTATAAACCTTTGAGAAACTGAACAGACTGGATTTCTCCAAACATGTTAAGTTCATATTTCTTGCGTTCTAGAAATAACCAGCCAACACACTTGGGATAGCAAGACATCATGTTTATTTTCCTCCACTCTTCATGATCCCTGTGTTACTCTTACTCTTACTCTTCAGGAGCAGGGTTGTCTTTCCTCCAAAGGCAATATGGATAGGCTCCTTACATTTAAAATCACAGTTAAAACTCCCAGCAACAAGCCAAAAACAAATTATGTTTGCTTCTTTAAAGATAAAGTTCAACTATTCTACACATTGTAGCATGAAAGCTAGTGCTCTTAACTTTGGACCAAAGTCTTGGTGGAGTGGCTATATCAGCCCAAATTAAAACTGCTTATTAACAACCTGGCATAGGTATCTTATATCCTGTCCAGTCTCTAGTTAATAAGTTAACAGATGTCTGCATGCATCAAATTCTCTCCCTTCTAGTGAAAGCAGAATTTCATCATCAGGGACACAAAAAAAATTAAAAATAGTTATTAGGAAGATACTGACCCCAAAGAGGTCTGACTGTGTTCTAAAAAAGAAAATCCAAAACTACTATTACAAGTAGATTGAGTTACAAAGTATTTCCATTGCAATATAACCCCCCATAACTCCTCTATGATATGTCAAACTTAGAGAAGTTTAGCTTGACACCTTACCTGACTGGTTTTCCCTCTCGTAGCAAATCTTCCAGACTATTTTCACAGTGTTCAGCAGCCACAACTAGTCTCTCTAATAGGAAAAAAAAGTATGTAAGAATCCAAGTTCAGACCTCTCAGTACCCACTTGGCAGATGTTACACTATTTTGACATACACTGTGCATAAAATTACACATATTGAGCTGCTATGTACTAGTTGTGTACATGACAAACATTTTCATTTATGAAATACAGCAGACAACCTCACCGAAGCACACCTTTCAGCCAGTGACAGTCAGATTTGGCTAACAGAGGTTTCAAAGATTAGCATCCACATGTTTGCAGAAATCTCCAGTCAGGGTGACAAGAGAGAGATTTAAAGTAACCAACTTTGAGGAAAAGGATTCAGAAGGAGCACAGGAATCTCATCTAATCGACCAGCTAACACATTGCCAGCTGTAGTTTTTCTTGCCTAGAAAAATAGTGCATATTCTGGACACCGATGGGCTGGCTCTGAATACAGAGCAAAAGAAAGCTATTGTTACACTGAAGCTAGCAAATATAAAAGAAAGATGATGGTACAGGACAGTGCACAGGGGAGGAAGGTTTTGCTTTTGCTACTCACAGAACAGCTAGAAGTGAACTTTCAAATTCAAAACCAAACCAAAGTAACTATCCCAAACATGAGTAGTCTTACCAGACTTACAGTAACAAAGATAGAAAGTACTTCAAGGCACGCAAGTCATAACTGACATTTTGAAGAAAAATAACATCAAATCATTACACATAGGATAACAAGAATTCTGTCAGTATCAGAAGAATAAGATTTCCCATCAATGTTAGTATGTTTGCAAGAAAAGCCGTATCTTTGAAATAAATTACTTGTTGTTCTAATCACTACAGTGGCTTCACTGTTACTTGCTTTTCTGCAAACTGCTTTAGTTATCGAGTATTTTCCTTCATATTTCCATGCACTGAAACCTTCATGTGTCTTCACTGTCAAACCGGCCAAGTTTGCCTATATATCTCTTGTATCTAATGCTTATGGTGGCTAATGTTTCTTAATCTCTCACCTTGAACACTACAATAAGTAAATCCCATTTTCTGCTTTGAGAGGTACTAGCAAAATTAAGATAAAATAAACAATCTTGCTAGATCTCCTGGCTACAGAAATCTAAAAATTTGTGAGTTTCAGAGCAAATGAAAACATACTAAAAGAACTTCTGCATGCTCCCTTCCTCACAGCCCCTCGGAACACTTCACAACACGTTTACTTGGCATTATCACAATTCTCTAAAAATCTGAAACATCCTATCATTTTGCACTCTAACTGAAAATACATTACCTGTTCTACTTCGTTTGATCAGTTAAACTGTCTCATAAGTTCACACAGTGCACTGTTATATTGGACCACTGTTGGTTTAACAGCTGAGGCTGGCAACTACAGAAATTCGGTCACAAGTGTTGCAGACCTTTTGTGGAAATTAAGTGCTGTTGTCCCACTGAGCTTGCAACAGAATGAGATCATGTGGAACAGGAAAAACAACTGAAGCCTTATTTCAGCTAAAAATACATATGACAAGTTATTAAAAAGAAATCCTCCATACTAGAATAAAGTAATTTTTAGTGGGAGAGATCTTAAAACAGCTAGAAATCAAAAGAAGAAAAAAAAAAAGAAAGGAAGCTGAGACACTAAGGAAAAGAAAGCTGAGACTGAGACAGCTAGAACAGCTGCAAATGTACAAGAGATCGAACCATCATATGAAACTGATCACACAAACACAGCACAGGAGCTTGGCATAAAAAAAAAAAAAAAAGATGTATTTCAAAGTCATGGTGCAACAACCGAGTACCAGAATTTTTAGCTTTTATCAGTTAGCATGATGTATAACAAAAGAAAACACGATGAGCCTCTGCCTCGACTCTGCAAAGAAGAAACAAAGGCACCAAGATCACCAGTTACAGAACAGTGTGCAGTTATTTTGAATCTGCAAACCAGCAACATTCTTAACAGGTGCTATAAAGGCAATATTCTGCTCGGTCATCTTCAGATATTTTTTCACGAGATTATAACAATAACCAAACATTAGATATCCTTATTAAACAGATACTCACCATGTTTACCTCTGGTAATATCAACGTACTGGCAAAGCCTAGGATGGGTGATTGTTTTAAGGATTTGAAACCTCCCTAAAATTTTGATGGAGTTGGGTGTCAGAGGAAGGCCATTACTTCCACAAACATCATGTGGAAGAGCTGAGGCAAAGAAGGTGGAAGCACCCATCTCAGTATCTCTTAAAGGAAACATTTCTCTGCACAATCTTAAGCTCTTCCAAGCAGGCCGTGTTCCTTAAAAAGAAAGCATAGATAAAAAGTTTACACACAAACAATACACATTCTTGTAATCATCTTATGAGTTGCTTATTAAATAATGCACTTACATTTTTTTCTGCCTCAGTAAGGGGAAACTGGATATTTTTGCATAATTAACATGATATTAATAACACAGTGCTGGTGCATCATAAACATTACATTTAAACATGAAAATAGAATGAGTTTTAAAGACTTAACAGTCAAAACTGGGATTAGCAGCAGACAAACGCTTTAACACAGACAATCTTCAGAGCAATACTGCAATGTAAAGGTTCTGTACTTAAAAACCAGTAACCACACTGAAGAGAAAACATTCCTCTAAAGTACCACCTTGTACCAGCAGGCCACAAATGAAGATTGCCATTGCTTGTGTGATAATCCAGCATCTACATACTATAGCATTTCTAATAGTCTAAGCTGCAAAGTAACAGTCTTCTGTCCTACCAATATTTCTTTCCTTCCCACAGGTACTACTCGCTCCCACACTGACTAACAAATTAAGGAAGCAATTTACAGAATATCGGAGCGCAACATACTTGTGTATAAGAGCACACCCACAATCAGAGATGAAAAAGCCAAGCTCACTTTTCAGTGAGCTCTGGTCTGCAAGTTGTGACAGAGAAGCATGCCCACATAACATGAGACCACAGAACAGAAAAAGCTTATGCAGAAGGCTACCATTGAGCTAGCTTCACCTCCAGAGGCCTCTGTGCATGTAATCAACAGCAAGAGCCCACCATCTAATGCAGAAAGCACATCCAACTCGCTCATCAGTTAGAAAAAGGTCTTTATAAGCTCCTAAGCAGAGAAACACGTATAGAGTTGCACCAGGAAAATTGGAGAAGAGGCAGGATTCAAAGCCCATAAAAAAAAATAGCAGGGAAAAGTTGTAGCATAAAAGCAACATAATTATTTCAAACCAGACATGATAAATCTTTTACCACCATAGGAGCTTCAAGAAATAATAAGAAAGGATTGAAAAATTAGACTGATCAGTAATGAAGCTAAATACTGCTGTTATATCAGCCTTTTGGTCAACATCACAACCTAGTTCCCTGCACAAAACTCCCAGTAAAACTCTCTTTTAAGAATCTTAGCTGAGATTCTGTTCCCATAATGGGTTGCACAGAGATCCTTATACAAAAGACATATTTACTGAGTCTATACAACTGGAAATTACAAAGTGTACCTTCTGTTTTTAATTATACGGTTTGATTTAAGATACAAAACAAATACAAGACAGCTTTCATCTGTGTGCATGTGGCATTTCTCCTTTAGAAACAAAGATGTGAGAAACGGTCCTTTAGCTTCTAACAGATACTGACATAAATAATATGAATGAATGCATAAATGCATCAAACTTCAAAACAAACAACAACAAAAAAAAATACAAAAACGGCACAGATTTTGTATAGTAGTATTTTTGTGATCAAAAATCTTTGTAAAGATATAATGTCTTCATATCTTATGAATGTTTAGTGTTTTAGGGAGGTGATTTATTTTATGATTCTCAAAAAGCAACTAACAGGTAGAATATACCACTGGAAAGACATAGACTGGACTGAATGGAAGCACAAAGATTTATGGGTGAGCAAGTTCCAGTGGAGAAGCTTTCACTGTGTCTTTACAATAACCCAAGGTTCAGATTCCTGTAAAAACATTGCATTTGCCAGAAAGAACTACCTGGCTTCAGAAAGAAAATACTTATTAACCAAGAAGAAAAAAATTGGATTTGGAAAGTGAATTATAACCTTCTTTGGCACGAGTCCTCCAATAACTGTTTTAAAATAAAGAAACATTAACATAACTACAGTCTGGGCAGAGGGGTGCATGGAAGGAGTAAACTTGTGCCAAACATTGTGATGGATTATATGTGTAAATATTTAATATGTTTACTCAGATGAGAGATGTTTTCATTTTCACTGTGGAGAAAGTAATACATTACATCCGCTTCCAGCTGACATTTGGAAAGAAATTTTAATGAAAAAAATTGCTAAATATCAAAAACCCAATAACCTTTTAAAGAGATTAAGCTTTTCTTGTGTTCTAGATGCACTGTGCGTACAAAGATGAATTAGATCACACGCAATGTTTTCAACTAGACAGCTGCACACCTATCGCTCACTTTGTTCGGGTGGGAACCAACAAAGAGACCAGAAGAAATGAGAAAAACAGACAGTGTCCCTGACAGCTACTAAAAGGAATCATCAGTTTTAGAGGTATGCAGTAAAACAAGTCCTCCTGTTACAGAGTTAATTCTATTGACTCCCCAAAATGAATGAAAGAAATTATCTCTGATGCTGGAAAAGAGCTAGTTCTGTCAACATATAATTTTATTACAGTTAAGGTCAGATCTCTGCCCATAACTCTCCATTTCCATAGACTCCAAGGACTGAGTAACTAAAGCAAGTAACTCCAAAACTAAAGCTCAGTCCTTCCACCAACTTTAAGAATGGCCACCAGTTACAGCTCAAGTTAAAAGCTCTTTTCAACTAAAGTATTCTAATGCCTTCACAGACATTTCTAAACTCAAACATAAATGTTAAGCACATCTTAAAAATTCACCTGAGTTTTTAAAAAAATTTTCACTAAAAGAATCTGGTAGAAAAATACAGAGCACTACACATTCCCCTTGTGTTCAGGGTATAACAGTTCACAGAAGTTCATCTCTCCTACACAGAAAAGACATGCATTGCATTAATTTTATACATTACAAGAATGAATTATATTCTGCAGAGCCTCCTTATTACTGCAAAGTAACAAGAGAAAAGGAAAAAATGTTTATTATTTTAAATTGACAATAGGCACAGTTAAGGCAAATTCAATTTTAGGACTGAATTCTGGAAATTCAATTCTGATAATCCAAAACAGTGAGGATGGAAGAGGAAGTGATGACTTGTCTTATTAGCGTCATGTAGAATTACTGAGTCCTTTCCAAAGCACCATTTACTGAGTATATGAGAGACAGTGTGCTGCATCTGCGAAAGAGGTCTGGCACAAAGATTAGAAGTACAGAAGCGGCCTGTTTTGCATCATACTTCTGAATAACCCTCCTCAGCTCACTCCTCACATCCAAATCTCCCTCAGAAAGCTTTAAGATACACAGAAACACTAACGTTCCCAGCAAAACCCACCGCAAGTAGATCTCTGCAAGTATCTAGTCCACATTCAGATTAGAACTATTTCACTAACCATTTATTTAACCGTCTCCCCATACCAAACATTAAGAAATAAAATATGAAAGGTAGCCGTTCATCCAACAAGCTCCTTTGTTGCCTCTCTAAACACAAACTGCTCTAAGAAAACATTTCTATTCAGAGTTTAACACTAGCCATCATTTTTCCACTCAAACAGAAGGCAATCAAGTCAGCCACACACAGCCATTTGATGCTCAGAAGGAGGCACTGCATGTACAGACACACCAACCTGAATGAATTCATCCTGTGAATCGTATTTACGATGCAGCAGTAACTCAGGTTAATAACTCTTTGCAATTTGGAATGTCCAGTTATCTAAATGCCTCCCCAGAACATGGGTATTCACAATCCTTGCCTTATTAACGTAGTTTTTCAGAATTAAAATGTAATTAAAATCAGTACTGTTACTGAAATATTTTTAAAACAATCAAGATAATTTCAAGAAAGTAGGTGAACGTGCTACACTTATACTGCTTTTCACTAAACACCAGTATTTGCAATGAAATAGGCCATTTTATAAAAAGAAAATATCTTTCGTGGTAACTCTTAATACCTAAGCAAGAGTTTGTTAGGATAACAACAACGACCAGAGACCCAGTTTGCTTCATAGCACACAAAGTCTTAAATAAACAAAAATATTCACTTATCGGCTTTATTTTTAAATTTTAAATTTAGTTCACCACAATTTTTTTTTTTCATTTGCATAACAAACATTCACTGCAAACAGCATGGTTGTACAGAAAGACACTCTGAAAGACTGCCTATGATCCTAAATGTAAGCAACACTGCGTTATTGGACATATTCTCCAGTGGTATAACAACGTGCTTTTGTTTACAAAATTTCCTAACTACTGTGACACTTTTTTAAGAGGTATTCCACCTACAAATAAGAAATAACAGAGTCAAGAGCAAAAAGCTACTGAGCAGTTAGCATGCTTAGATCTTTCTTGTCCCCTAAAATAGATGTTTTGGGCTGACTAATGAAGTCTGTACACAAAAGGTAGTTACAGAATCACAGAATCATTAAAGTTGGAAAATATTACTAATATCACCTATTGCAACCATCAACTCATCACCACCATGCCCACTAAACCATGACATTTCCAGGATCACAACCCTAAGCGTGGGCGCAATTAGCCTCAAAACTTTGATTCAGATTCCACCTACAGCAATTCAGTAGACCTATCTATATAATTATAAATAGTATAAATAGTCAGAATTTTCATTATTATACTGTTACTCAATTTGAGACCAACAGCTAATGCAAAAAAAAAAAAAAAAAAAAGCATTCTGGCAAGGCTCCAACCTTATCTGCAACAAATATGCAAATTTTGAGGGAAAAAAGTAAGTGGCCTGGTGATTTTGATGCAAGTGACTGATAAACATTTGGAGAGTTGTTTCACAACAATTTTTAGTAATAATTTCTTTCCCAATCAGTGATATTCAAGCACCACCTCACTCAAGAGAAAGAGACATCAGTAAACATTAAAAAGACGTTCTATATGAGCAATATTTGAGAAATTTGTTTCTTCTAATCCTGACTGTTCATCTGTTTACTAGCATAATTCGCTTTACCACCCCTCTCTTCACAAAGATGGGGCTTGCTACAATTTCAATTACACACTACCATAGAATCATTAAGGTCAGAAAAGGCCTCTAAGATGTCCAGCCACTCAGCTAATACCAATACTGCCCACAAAACCATGTCCCTAAGTACCATCACCTCTAAGGCCAGTGACTCCACCGCTCCTGTGGGCAGCCTGCTCAAATGCCTGACCACTCTTTCTGAGAAGCTTTTCCTAATATTCAACGTGAACCTCTCCCGATACAACTTGAGGCCCTTTCCTCTCTTTTGAGGCCCTTTCCTCTCTTCCTATCACTGGTTACATGGGAGAAGAAGCAGACACCCACCTTACCACAGCCTCCCCTCAGGAAGACGTGGAGAGCTATAAGGCCACCCCTGAGCCTCCCCTTTTCCAGACTAAACAATCTCAGCTCCCTCAGCCACTCCCTGTAAGACTCACACTCCACACCCCTCACAACTTTTTTTTGGACACGCTCCAGGTCCTCGATGTCCTTCTTGTGCTGAGGAGCAATATTGAAAAGTATACACGGGCGTTTAGGAATTAACCCGAATAAAAGCGATACTGATTTCAATAAGCTTGCTACAGGAAGGCTAGAAACACCGGTAACGCCAGGCATGCTTCAGGCCCCACCGGGCCCCACAGGCAAGAGCCCTGCCAGCAGTGCAGCCCCGAGGCGATGCACGCGGACGGCCCCAGCACCCCCTGATAGGGCCGCTGCTCACACACCTGGCGGGCACCTGACGGCCCTCTCTCAGCTCCGCCCGTCACTAGCGGCCACCGAAGAACGTCCCCCAGCCCCAAACCCTGAGCCGTTCCCTCAAGAGAGCCCGGCGTGCAGCTGCCTGCTCGGGCAGGGCCGTGTGGGCAGGGTCGGGGCTCGTGCAGGGCGGGTACCTCAGCACGCAGCACGGGTACCTCAGCGGGCGGCGCCCTCCCTGACGTAATTCCCGCCCGCCGGCCCCGCAGGCCCCCGCCCAGAGGCTCCGTGAGAGGTGCCTGAGTTTTTCTCTTATTTAGGCCTGAAAAAAAAAACAAACAACACAAAGAACCACTTTTTCTTTTTTCCTTCACCGTGTTGAGTTATGGGGAGGGCTTCCAAAGCAATGCTCGGTTGGGGTGGGGCGCGAGGCTTCTGCAGGGCGGCTTCAGGCGCTCGCTTAGGCAGTCCCAGCGGGCTTCCTCCCTGCGCGAGGCGAAGAGCGCGGCGGCGGCGGCGGCCCGGTTGATGTGAGTGGCTGCTTGGCGGGGCTGGGAGAGGCCATCTCGGGCGGTGTGCTGCGGAGAGAGACGAGGGTTCGAGGCAGGGAGATGGTGTCGGGGCTTCACGTGCGCGGGAGCGTGGCCTTGCGGGTCCGGATGCCGTGGTCCGTAGGGAGGGAGCACGCAGATGAAGCGGTTCGTCCGCAGCGTGAGGTGTCCCCCCGTCAGCCCGCCCACTGGAGTGGCGGCATGGCGTGAGGCTGCTGAAGGAAAGGCTGTGAGGGCCTGGAGGCCAGAAAGCGCCTGCTAAGCTTTGCAGAGGAGCTGGTTTGCCAAATGAGGTTCACGGTGTTTGTGTGAAGATTTCAGCGAATGAAAAGTAGTATAGCAGCAAACTGTCTTCAGTAAAGATAGTTGCAGGATTTAACCGGCAGCTCCTGACTTTGCATGAGGTAGCATAGAGCGGGTAAGAAGGATAAGCTTATGATTTATTGCTTGTTACGTTACAGCAGCAGCACACCACTAGTGTTACAGGGCAGAATTACTGAAATACCATACACCTTGAGCTAGCTCGCCAGTAACCATGTTTCTGCTAAATTTGTTGATTTGCAGTGGTATTTTCTTCATTTTGCAAAATAGCTGCAAAGTTGTCCTTGCATATCCCGCTCTTTCTATTCCTTTAACTCAGATTTTTTAAATACTCCTGTTGTGGTTCACTAATATGTGTGATTCAGGGTACTTTATGTGAACTCTGTAGTAGTTCAAAGCAGTGATCAAATATAGCATCTCAGCAGGGTAACGGCTGTTTACAATGGTGGATAGTGATAGGACAAGGGGGAGTGGTTTTAAACTCAGGCAGGGGAGATTTAGGTCAGATATTAGGAGAAAATTCTTCACATAAAGGGTGGTGACACACTGGAACAGGTTGCCCAAGGAGGTTGTGGATGCCCCATCCCTGGAGGCATTCAAGGCCAGTCTGGACAGCATGGTCTGGTGGTTGGTGACCCTGCACATGGCAGGGGGTTGAAACTTGATGATCACTGTGGTCTTTTTCAATCCATTCCATGATTTTCATATGTCTTCTTCATTCATTTGTTCTGGTTACATTCAAGTGATATACCTTATTTCAAAGATCTGTTGGAAAATAAACCACAAATCTGTATAAACAAAGCCAAAATCCTAAAACTGCTTTTTAATGTCAAATATTATTGAAAGGGATATGGTGTTATAATAATCTGTGGGTCTTAGTAACAAATTCCCCTTAGACAGATCTTATCAATTGGTAGAGTGTTTTCTTACATATTCAGCCTAAAGGATCTTTGTCATATTATGTTCCTCTCTCATCCCATCCCAAATTAACACTATGTTCTTGTTATGGTAATCCTGACTTGAAATGATTCTGAGAAGTACGTTGTTGAATTGCTTCGATGTTTTGTCAGCATTGAATCCTAAAGGTGCAAGATGTTGAAGACAGAGTGAATTAAGTCAAAATTACTCTTACAACTAACTTGAGCAAGTTTAGTTTGTGGAGTTTTTTGGTTTTGTTTCTTTTGTCATATTAATGCAGTCCTTTCTGGGAAAAAAAAAAAAAGCCCTTAGAAAGTCATGAAAGTATTTTGTATATTCTGGAGGAAAAGAACTCAGTAATGCTATCAGAGTGAGGAATAGATCTTAAAAATTTAAGAAAATAGTGTAATACATTGCGAAATAGGAGATGAGTTTTATCCTAGATATACATGGACCAAATCTCTCCTAGGTAAAAAGTAATTGTCATAACGATACTAGCCCTAAGTGTGGGTCTTCCAACAGATTTCCTTTGAGTTTCTTGGCCATTAGTAGTTCTTACTTCATCATGCATTTGAACTTCACACAAGGAAGAACTTTATTTTGTTTTCATTCTGGCTTTTGTTTCATCCTGTTTTAGAGCTCACCACATTCACTAGTTTTTTTGTTTGTTTGTTTTGTTTTTTTTGTTGTTGTTTGTTTGGTTTTTTTGGCTCAACCACTGTGTTGCGTTGCTAGTGGAAGATGTGTCATATTCTCAGTACACTGTAGAAATTGTATTGATTTTGGAGAGTTAAATACTCGATGACACTGAGTAGTTGATGAATAGTAAATTCTCTATTAATTGGAGGACTTAGTCTAACTTCAGAGAATGGAAAGAGCATTATAAATGCCTAAAAGCACAGTGAAAAATATATAGTAGAAGCAAGCATAAAGCTCACTCAGGAGAAGGAATTATCAAGTGTGGAGCAACAAAAATCTGATGCGTCGTGTTTTTGAGCTTTTCTAATCAGGAGTTTTTGGTTTCATATAACAACTATCATGTACAGATTTCATTCACATTTGTCTCTTTCTGTAGAAGTGTTTTCTGAAACCTAAAGAATTTCAAATGCTAGGCAACACAGATAAAACGAATGGCCAGCATAGGAGACAGCTGCTATGAACATCAGACATGAGCAAAGTAAATAGCATCTCTAGTTTCTTCAGCTGATATGAGTTCTGTGACTGCAGTCCTGCAGAGAAACCCTGGTAACCTGTTTAGTTTTCCTTCAAAACAGTTACCTGTATGGTTCTTATTACCACCACGAAGATACATTTTCCTTGTTAGATTTCCTGTCATAATCACCCTTTGGGCTTGGGGAAATGAATGTTTAGATTCCATCTCCACGGTTACCTTAGTATTAAATAGTAGCAGAATGTTCCTTTGATAGCACTTTTTTTTTTTTAAGCTTTTCTTTTTCTCCCTCCAGTGCAGTAAAAGCCATCTTTACTCATTACTGAATACAGTCTCAGAAGGGTTTGGATGTTTCTCAAAGCAGCTTTCTGAACTTTTTTTTTTAATGGATGTAAAGCTGCTTTTCTTTTAAGAAAAAAAAATTAAACAGAAGAATTACTGGGTAGGCTTGGTGGCTATAGATCAGTAATTCATCAGTTGTCCCACTTTTCTTTTGAAAAACAAATTGGCTGCTGCATTAGGACTTGAGATGTGCATTGACAATTATGCATTTAGTTAGAATCAGTATGAGCACTGTAACTTACCTGCTGCTATTTTAGACTTACAAAACTCATACAAAAGAACCCAAATTAGGAACTTGATGTGTCATCCATCAACAGCATATATTTTTCTAAGACAAAGTAAATACTATGTAGTCTCATTGGTATTGTAAGGCTGTCTTCTGTTGGTCTAGAAGCTGGCAAGAGAGGGTGATTCTTAAAAATAAATAAATAAATAAATAAATAAAAGTAGCAAGGAAGATTCCAGTGATGTGTGACATTTTACTTATACCCTTCCCTTTGAATGCTGCCCTTTTAAAGAAATCCTGATAAAATTCTGGGAAGAAAGCAAAGATGGTATAACTGTACCTAAAAGCTGTGCTCTGTGATAGAAGTGGTAACAGACTGGCTACACACACTAGCTCCTGCTCATGTATTGGGAAAATGTGATAGAAGAAAGAAAAGATCACATTAAGCTGTACAGCTGACACAGCTCTAATATGAACTTCCTAACAAGTTTCTCTCACTAAGAGAGGCTTAATTATAAGAAAAGGACTTTTTGGTATGAAAAACCTGTCGAATAAGCATGTCTCTTTGGTGCTTTAAGGAGTTTAGTCTATTTTAAGCTGCATCCATCATTAGACTTCCGTGTGTGGTGCTGACCTTGCACTGGAGCATGTGCCTTCTCTGTGTGCATGTCAGGCAAATAACAAAAGCCCTATGAGGAGTGTTTAGGCTAGTCTTTTTTTTGCTCTCAGTGGCTGCAGGATACTTCAGGCTCAGCCCTGGGTGTATGGGATGGTGGCCTCTCACAGCAGGGCCTGTCCTGTCCTACTCGAAAGGATGTTGTAGTCTGCTCACCAACATCATGCATTTGCAAATTAATTTATATACCAATTTCTTCAGAATATGAAAGTAACATGTTGATGTTGTATTTCACAGGTGATTTTTTTTTCTCCCTGTTTTTCACAGTTAGAAAATCTTTGCTGTGTTTTGACCTTCCAAGTTACTATACCTGAATACAGGAAGATACCACAATTACAAAGGTGGATTTTGCTGCATATTTTTAGAAGTTAAAACACTGTGATATAAAATGAGGAAAATGTTATTTTTTTTTTTCTAATGCTAGATGTAATGAAAAGACCTTAGCAGAAGGGGAGCAGAAGACTTCAAACTCATTCTCATCTACAAGTTATACTTACATGCCTAACCTGTTTTTAAAACTCTCTGATGATGGAAATTCCACAACTTACATAGGCAATCTGTTCAGTCCCTTGCTCTTACTTGAAAGTTTTCCAAATGTCTAACTTAAGTCTTCTTTGCTTTTTCCTGTCTGCAGTAGACCTGGTGAACAGTTTAGTCCTGTTCTCATACCAACTTCCTTTGTGTTTGAAGAATGAGACCAAGCCTCCCATCTATCTTCTGTAGACTAAACAACTTCACTTCTTCCAAGCTTTTTGATCTCCTTTGAAGTATCTTTAAGAAGTTAAAGTATAGGAGAATCTGAGCAAAAGCACATCTGTGGCAATTGTGGGGAGTCTCGGGTATGCATGAGTACAATGTGCATGTCACTTGGGAAGCCTCTTAGCAGCTGGGACATTTTGACTGTGATAAGACACAGCTAGAAAGCTTTTCTGCTTGTCTTGCCTTTACTTCCTCCCATCTCCTACCTTCTTTTTTTTTAGAGAACTTACAAGCTTGAGCAGATTTTTGTTTTTTAAACTGATGGAAAGGAGCACATTAAGGGAATAAATTTCCAGAGAAGAGCTTGTACTCCTCTAATATGTTTGTGGTGTGGTATTATATTAACTAACCAGCTGGTGACTGAGCCTTAAATACGTTTAATGGTGGAGTATGTAAGAGGTACAAAGCATTTTTCAAGCACATATTTCCCCCTTAAAAAATGTTTCCTTTCCAATTCCAGTCAATGAACTACATCTGATAAACAGAATGAGAGAAAGCCCTTCATCATTATAATTCGAGTGTGATAGTTTGCATGAATAACTTGATAGCTCCCAGTATTTGAGATTGTTTCTGTGTTCTTTTGAATGTAAGTATACACATTTAAACTTATATCAAAAATCCAGGCACACTCTGCTTCTGACAAATACTTATAATACAACAGGGTTAGAAGTTTATGATCACTTATCACTGTAGCTTTAAGTATGTCAACTGCTGGCAGTCCTGATAGCAGAATTCAGAATCTTAAAAGTGGCATACTTATCAAGGCCAACACACAATGGCTATTCCAGATTTTAGCATCCTCTTACTTTTGCATTGCTAGTTTGTACACACAATTTCAGTTTTTCAGTATGTTTAAATGAACAGGCTAGATCAAGTGGTTCAAATGAAAAGCTAAGAAGAGCAATTCAATTTGTTCCTTTATAACTAATTATAACTTTCTGCGGTAGCCAATTTACTGCAAGATTCTAATAGACTAATATTAAGATTACTAGTGGTGATATCATACCATTAAGGAATTTGTTGCTGGATTATGTGTATTTCTCTTGAATATCCTTGACTCTGTTCTTCTTCTATAACTCAAAAAATCCCACCCACTATAAGGATAGGTGGTAGGAAATGTAGCTGGTTTAAACCTAATAAAGATAGCAACTAAAATTTAGCAATAAAGAAGGAACTACTTACCCCCTTTCTAAGAACCAGGGCTCACCAAACACTCTAAAGAAGGCAATCTCCAAGTAAAAAAAAAAAAGTTTCCCCTGTGGCTGCCAGCCTTTAAATGAGGTTAGGTGGGGTGAGCCAGGGTCTGCCCCTTCCGGTAGCACAGGTGAATTGTTTGCACCTGTGTTCCCAGGGCTGGTTATATATGGCCCTTCACCAGCTCTCTAATATGTGCTCTCTAATATGGGATGAGGACAGGTGTAGGGAGATGAAGGTAGTTGGGATGATAGGTCACTTTCTTGATTAAGTAATTCTTTGAAATCTGGAACAGGAGCACTTTCTCATGTTTTACTTTGGTGCTTGGGGGTTGCTTTTTCTTTGTTTTATTATTTTTTATTGTTGTATTGTTAGTTGTATCTTCTTAAAAGTAGGTTGTTTTTTTTTTTAATTTTGTCTAGGGAAACTGAGAAAATCTTTAGTGTCTGTACTTAACTTGAACATTATTGTTTGAGGTAATGAAAAAGTGAATTAACAAGGGTGTTGTGTCTGCCTATAGAGTTGAAGGATAAGGTTTCTTTTAAAAAATGTTTGTGATTTGAGCCTTACGATAGTCTGAAGCTCTTTCTGTTTTAATGTTTCAACTCATTGGTGAAGGTTTGTAACAGCAGCTGTAATTGCTTGTTGGTGTTTGCAATTTTTGAAGAGAATAATTGGTGCTCTAATGAAATTTTATGCTAATTTCAGGGAACTTCTATCTGAAAAAGGTACTGAGCAAAGAAAAATTCCAGGAAGGAACAACTTTCTGTTAACTTAGTTCTTGCATTTTGTTGCACTCCACATCTTTGTATGAAATTCTCAAGTTCTTATGCCAACTCCACATAGCTAGACAGCCTAGAAACTGGCCTTTGGCTCCAAAAAAAAACAGCAGGGAAGCTTGAACTAGGATTGATGCTGAAAGCCATCCATATTGTATTTACTGATCGTTAGTAAAATGCACTTCACGTATAAAAACCTATTTTTCTTCCCACAGAATGCTGGGGAATAAAGCCTACTAGAGATTCTGTGTTGGATTAGAGGGAAATTGAATTCCTCTCATAACTGCTTCCCTGGTGTGTTGTCTCATATCCTAATTATCTGAAGGCAGACAGATTCTGAGATGCTTTTTACATTTGAAAGCAGTTGGCAATGCATAAAACATCTCTAGAAACTGCCTTGTGTTCACAAATCTCTTCTTGAGATCATTTGGTGCAATTTTTTGGCATAAGATTTTCCATTACAGAAGATTTTTATTTCCATTTCCTTCTCATCAGGAGCTTTCCCAACATAGAATTGACCGTGTATGGATTGATAGTTTAAAGATTAGGCTCTTACTTCGGGACCCTCTCGGAAACCATCCATGGCTATTGGATCTAGTTTATGTCCCAGAGTGTTTCTCAATTACGCTTTAATATACAGCTTTGTAGTGGCATTGTATTTCAGACTCAGAAGATAAGTGAGCAAATCATCTCAGCAGCTCAGTGGGCTGGGGCAGCTAGGGACTGTTATTCCCTCAGGAGTGTGCATGTTTGCTCATGGCATGTGGAAGGGGCTACGTGTGGCTGCTCTGGAGTTAAGGCTACAGCCTTTTTTTTTTTGTTTGTTTGCGTTCTTGCTCGTTCTCCTGTAAGCTTTGAAACCTTCTGTGTGAAGTGGTCTGGTAATTGGTAACAGTCACATATTGAGGAAGTCACCACTGCCAACTGGGATATGACACTGAATTGTGCATCAGGGAAATTAATCTGTTCTTAGGGGTTGAATTACCCTGCTACATCACAGTGGGTAAGTAATTTCACATCCATACGACCATCTATAAAATAACACTAATGATAAGAACTTAGGAAGAGTTTTTTTCCTTTGCATGAATAACCTTTACTTTCTCTAGAATGATATTTTACTGAGAACTTTCTTGCCAATTTACATCTTTCAAAATTCTTATGACAGGTTATTTGATTTTAAAATAATTATTTGAAATGGTTGTTTTTTCAGTAGATTACTTTGGGTTACAATGAAAGCATAATTAGCTCAATAGTAAACTATGGAAATAGGATGTGTCGACTCCGTAGGTGAAAAGCTGCCAGTCCCCAATAGCTACTTCAAGGGTTTTACTCTTGTATGCTGCCAGTCTTACTAGCTGGTGTAGTTGCTTTTTGTGTCCAAGATGAATACAAAATGTTTTTCTTTATTCTTGCTCTGCACAGGTCTATGTTTAGAGCAGAAAAAATAACTTGCATTCCCTAAGTTTTAAGAGCTCTGATCCTCTTAGAAGGCAGTCTTTTCAAGCCAGCTTACTTGGTACTGTGAAAAGATGCAATTTTTGCTGTGCTTTTTCTTAAATGGTGCTTAAATATTTATAGATAACATGATTTGGAAGTTGACCTTGATTGGCATACTATGGACTGAGTAGTGACTGTGTTGGTCTGAACTGTGCCTGGAGGAATATAGTTGCTTGAGTGTGGTTCAAGATGGCCCTCTTGGTGATATAGGAAGGCCAGCTAGAGCGACTAGCAAGTCAAATAGAATCACAGAATTGCTCAGGTTGGAAAAGACCTTCAAGATAATCAAGTCCAACCAGAACCTAACTGTACTGCCCTAAATCTAACAACTCACTGCTAAATCATGTCCCTGAGCACCGCATCCAAATGCTTTATAATACATATAAAAATACCTTTTGTTTTCATGGTGTTTACGTTTAATTTATCAGTTTTGGCAGCTGATGTGGTTTAGAAGATAAGCATATAAGATCTGAACAGTGGCTCTCTGTTGATAGGAATTAAATGATTCTCATTTTAAAAATAAAAAACTTAAATGTAAGTATTTGATGAACAAGAGAAAGTGTTAGTTACTTTTTTCGATACAGGCATCTTTCTGTAACATCTTGTTTGAAAGCAGTAGTAGATGTAATGTAGCTGTGTAGTAAGGCAATGCTGTCCCACTGTTTTTTGTACCTCAGTGGCAGCAAAGCTGCATTTCTGATTTCAAGTATCTTTTCTATTGTTATTTCATGGCCTTCGTTTGCAAATTATTGATAGTTGTTGTACATCTTTACTTCAAAAGTTTGGTGGTTTTTTGTGCTAGGAGTAGAAAAGACTTCATTTGCACAGATGGAAATCTTCTGAAAACCTTTTTCTTTCAGCTTCTTTTTTTATTCCTGTAGGGGAAAAATTTCTATAGATTTCTACCACCCCAAAGTTAAAACAGTTGATCCAAAAGGGAGCATAGTTAGGTAGCTACGAGACCTGGTAATTTGTTGGAGGTAATTGCTAGCAATTGTAACTCACTCTGTATGTGATTAAAGGGAGAGACCTGTGTTTTGGCTCTGATGTCCTGAATATGAGGTGGTATATACTATTGCAACATGCTTTTCAAGTGATATGTAACTGCTTCTGGCTGTTGAGGATTAGTGGCTGTCAACCCACTTTAGATTTGAAAGTTAATTTAGGCTTTTCACTCCACAGCTGAATAATTATTTTTTCTCTGCACTGGTTAAGTTAGTATCTTTATGAAAGATTTTCATTAAAATACTGTTCTGCTGTAGTAAGTGATGAAATTCAACTCTGGAAAGTGCAGTTATTTGTGTGATGAATGAAATGGGGAAGTCACGTGTGGGAAGTTTTAGCTTAGGTAAATACGATTCTGTGACTAAGTTCAAAGATCTGTGAGGACTGACTGCTTTTCTCTTTCAAGGCAGCTTTGTTGCTCCCTGTTAAATGATGTTTGCCATCATTCTTGCATTGATTACATAGACATACACACACATACATGCACACTTTCAAGTTTAATTTCCTTCAGCTTTTATTTGGCTCACATAAAAGAATAGCTGGAGTTTCTGCTTCAGTAAATACAAGCAATTGTTGATGCAGTTGTAGTTTGAGAGCTCTGATCCTCTTGCTGTACATCTGTGTGTGTGCTGAATGCTTTTGTGAGTGAATAATGATTATTTTTAACCTCCGTGCTTCCATTTGTGGAATGGTTAAATCCTGCTTTGTCTTAGCACTGCTATGAGATACTAATTCTACCCAGTGAGAAGCTAATACTGAAGTAGACTTCAAGTCTACTTCAGTAGAAGTAAAGACTTTAAAGGTTCCCTGTCATTGCAGTTGAACTTTGTAAGGTAACTAGCAGGCGGCTTTCTGACATTAGGGGACTTGAGAATTGACATTTCATGACTCTAAATTGAAAAGAGTCAGTCATCCTGTTTATTATTCAATCAATACAATGGCTTTGCACCCCTTGCAAACAGTAAATACATTGCTTCTTTTTCCAAACCCTCCAGACTTGATAGGAAAGGCTGTCTTTGAATTGACTTTTTGGCGGCTAAGGTTTTTGCCATGTATTGCCCAGGCAGACCCAAAAGAAAGAGTGGATTTTGAGAGGTGTTTTAAAAATGTATGTTTTCAGACAAACATGGGAGAGGGGTAAATATTTCTTCGTTACCTTATTATGATTGCTGTGCATGTTCTTAGGCGAGCAGTGTGAACAGTCACTTTTTTAGTATAAAGTTACAGAAAACAATAAAAATATCCAAGATCAACAGGTGGCAGAAGATCCAGAAATACAGTGCAGTCTGTCTGATTTATGGGTAGTTTACCCTTTAGTTATGACAGTAATCTAAAGCTTTCACTCCCCCATAAAACCCCTGAGGATGAGCAACAGTACAGATTCTTGGAGTTCTTCTGTGGCATATGCTGACCCTGCAGACTTGCTCAGATGCAGCTGAGTCCACTTATATTTCTGAATGTATAAGCATATGTGTGTGTAATTATGAAGTCCATCACCCGTCAAGGAAGTTTTATGGGGATATTTTGAGACATATGTAGCAGCTACTTTTTATTTATTTTAGTACAGTGGTATCCATTGGATACACGGTGCTTTGGAAAACTAAGCTTTTATAAATAAATAAAAGTAAAAGAAATGTGAAAGAGCTGGATGGAAGCTTTTTGTTCCAAGGAGTTGGATGCATTTGGGGTTTGGAGTTCAGTGCTTATAGCCCAAGAAACAAGGTATCAAGTTGTATGTGTTGTATCTTTTCCATTGCAGGAGTTATGTAAGAATTCCTTCTGCACGTGGTGATCGTTTACTGTATGATTCTTATAGTGCTATTAAAGCATTAATGCAGCAAGATCCAAAAGAGAGACTGCTGAAAAAATACATGAGGTTGTCCAGCTGTTCTGGCATAGAAGCTGCTCCTTAAATTTCAGACTGTGCTGTAAAGCACAGCCAGATGAATCTCTGGTGAACTTCCAGGGGGCCTGGCAGATGTAGTGGACGCGTAATTTGTTGGAGCTTAATTCAAGCAGTGCAGATAAGTTGCTTTTCTTGAGCAACCCAAGAATTACTGGCCATTCTGCTTAGGAAATTAATCTGCATTTAATTTTGTATGCAGTCTTTATTGTTACTGAAAAGTTTTTGGTAGCTGTGAAGAATTTTGTTGCAAATGATGTCCATATCTCATGACTTTTGTCCTAACCTGGACAGTCAAACCTGCTCCTGGTAATTATGTCTCTGTTTTGTTTAATCCTTGGGGTGCCTGCTCAAACATATGAGTGCTCACAAAGATCACTTGGAGCTGGAACCTGCCAGTAGTATTTTGCACAGGATATAAATGAAATTGCAGCTACTCTTTACTTTGCTTAAACCTTTAGTGCTCCAGCTGTGGAGTATTAAGATGTGATGCAGTTAATTAATATGTTGTAGCATCTACTTTATGTCAAAATGAGAACTTGAGTGAAATACTGGAATGTCTTTTATTTCTAACGATCTGTACTGTACAGATCTGAAAGACTTACTTGAATTCAAATTAAGCTTGGTGTCATGCACTTGAAGGAAGGATTTCATCCTTCTACTTTTGTCTGTAATAACAAATAATTGACAGATTGTCATGCATTCCTTCTGATAGTTTAGGTTCTGTTTGTCTCACTAATGCTGTGACTCACCCACGTCTTTGGTACATCCTTCTCTTTCAAGAGTAACTTGTCTTCATATTTAAAAATAATCCTGAATAACTTGCCTCAAAATTGATACCAGTGGTTGAGCTTCTTGTACTATGTTCCATCCCATTAAATATATATATATATCTTTTTCATACTGTGTTTTTTAGTGTGCAAAGGTTTGCATTTGTGTGTTTTTACTCTTTCCAGCCCTTTAAAATAGGGAGGAGTAAGCTCTTAGGACTACTCGAGGACCTGTCTGCAGCTGAGATTGAGCCTGATTTATCTGGCAGCCATCAGAGTTGATCTGTGTTCTCCAGAGCCGGCAAATCATTTGGTAGGGCTGGCACTGCTTCGTGGATGGATGGTGTTAGACATGTTAGTTGTTTGGAAATCTGCAAAGTAATTATTCTGAGTATCAGTGCAAAAATGTGAGTTGAAATAACATATGGCAGAAATCTATGACTATGCCTTACAATTTGCTGCTTGGCAATTTGCTTTCAGTATGGGCTACACATTTGTTTATAGTTTATGTATACTGTAAAAAGTGTATATAAAAAGTAATACTGTAAAAAAATACTTAAGTGCTCCAAAAATAACAACAGCAATAATAACAATGGTTGGACTGTTCAAGTGTTTAAAGCTCCAGCTGAACCAATTGCTTGTCGGCTGGAACAAAGAAAATAGAATTCTTAAGTCCGTTTGCACTAAGTCTGCAGGACTTTTTATTTCCTTGCTTTACAGCATTTTTTTTTTTTTATGACTAAGGCTGTAATTCCATGTTTAGCATATCAAAAGCAGCATTTTTTCTTTTAGCAAAATGTAAGACAATAATTAAAGCTTCATTTGATGTTTTATGCTTCTTTCTAGTACCTGATGGGTGATCGCTGATCTATTACAGTGAGCCAAAAATGAGCTTCTGTTGTGATTTAGTAATCGTGCCCTGATTTTTGAAGTGCTATGCTGAAATGATGAATAATGCTCAAAATGCTGGCATCGTAAACAGTCCAGCTTTATTTTAAATGTAATCGTTGTTAGTTGTTGCTATTCAAGAGCTTGCCATCATTCTGCCAGAAATACTTTCTGTATGTTTCCTTTGCTGTATATGAAGAAAAGCATGGGTGCAGATGTACTTTTTGGTCGTTTGCATGTTTAGTTTGGGATTTCAAAGCATGTTTTTAGTCTTGCAAAATTTGGCAATGTGAGACTCAGAAAACCTGTGTTCTTTCCTTGCAGAGCTAACAGTTCGGAAAGATGGGTGGATTAAACCTTAATATGAACTTGTCTTTTCAATGTAGGTGAAATTATATTTAAGTATAATAGGGTGTGTTATTAGAACTGTTGTAACTGTTGTAAAAAACAACTGTTCTATTGTATTAGAACTAAGAAATGATTTTTGATCATTTTGATCATTCAGTAATTGCAAGCAATACAAAAAATGTATTTAATTTGCATAGAGACTTGAAAAGCAGATTTTTTTAAACCTTTTGGTTTGAAAGCTCTGTGAATGGCTTTTTGTTCCACTTTAGTTTGCGACTGAGGAATTATATTTTTCTATAGGTGAAAGTGTGTGTGATCATAGTGGTTTCAGATAATTCTGATTCCTCTCTGCCTCTTCACACCTAAAAATCTTTCTCCTTTACAGCTGCCTTTCCTGAGAAGGAATGCTTGGGTGTGAAAGGCATTGCTGCATTTCTCAGTGTGTAACAAAAATAAGAATCTCATTCAAGATCCAACTTCTTGAGAAGAGAATTGAATGGTAGCAATAGGCATGTGCTTGAAACTTACTGAATATAGTTTCCAAAATGTCCAAGCAATAGAAGTGTATCGCTACATATGTGCAACTAAATGCAATAGCATATTGCCTCCTCAGTGACAAGTTGGACTGCTGCACATACTCTGTACTTCTGTGACTGAGGTATGGAGGTGTTCGAGTGAAAATGAAGATTTGATGTCAGAAGTAATCAGCCATAGCCTACTTGTGTTGTTGAAGAACTTAAATTTGTCCTGAAAATGAAGCTCTTTTTTTTCTCTCAGGAACATCTTTATTGCAGTGATCTTTCAATTGAGCAGAAGATAGCATACCTTCACTCTCCTGTTTTGATCTGATCACTACTGTTCCTCGGTTTGCAGAATGAAAAGGTGTGATGTGAGGCTCTTAAATCTGCTTTGCTGTGTGTCCTGACAGTTCATGGAAGTGCAAAGCACAGGAAAGCAGAATCTGGCAAACAGCTGGCATGTTCTGTTACATTTATGGGTTTTTGTAAGATTGTCTGCCAGAAATGACCATTTCAGAAAAAGATGCTCAGAAAGAAGTCTTTGAACACGCTTTTTGCAGAAACAAAAAGGTTGTTGATACTTGTCTTTTACAGAAAGTAGAATATGTTGCAATACGAGCTGGAACCCTTGGTGCATCTTGAGACATCTCGTGAAAGAAACAAAGCAATTTCATTTGAGAACTACTTGAAACTCAAGATCAAAAGCTGAAGAAGAAAAATTGCCCTAAGCATATTTTGCTCTGGAGAAATTTTGTTACCTTTGTGTTGTTGGTGACTCTTAGAATAACGTTGATCCTACAGGTTCTGCTTTGTAATGACAAACTTTAATATGAATAGAGCATTTCAACCAAAAAGCAAACTTGTTTCCATCAACAGTTGTTTTTTGTTTGTCACGGTTTCACACCAATGACCAGCTGAACTTCTCTCCCAGCTGCTGTTATACAGCAGTTTCTCATTTCTTGCGTCCCTCTTACCCAGTGGCACAACAGCATTGCTCAAGGCTCAGCTCTGGCAGGAATGCTTTGGAGCCTGGCTCAGTGAGCTCTGCAAGTTCAGCCTCTGATTGCCTGTGGGTGAGTGTAGGTATGGGAGAGGAAGAGGTGAGAAGCAGGCAGTTAGGATGATTTTGATTTCACATTATTTGTGGCAGAATTTGACATTTGTCTCAACATATGCCCAAGTGTCAATGGAATGCGTTTGGTTGTGTTGCACCAAGGCCTGTAGGAAAGAGTGAGAAATAAAATGCCTGTTAAGATATGTGAAGCTTACTGACTTCAAAATGGTAAAATAAAAGCTATTTTGCCATTACAGATATGCTTGGTGCATGCACAGGGAGCAGCAGCCTGTAGTTCAGATCTCATATAGTTAGTAATCTTTCTTTGTGTGCTGACATTAAAAACCATTGCAAGATAAGCTGAGAGCTTTAAAATACTGGCTTTAAAAAAAAAAACACCACAACTTGCAGCTGGAAAATGGAATGCTTGGAGCTAATTATTGTAGGTTTTGGGAGTCCGTTGGCTTCCAATTCCTGTTTTTTGGTTAAATGATTGCTTTTCCAATAGCAAAAAGTAATTGGTTCCATGTTTGGACCATGGATAGATTCCAAAAACAATTTTTAGTTTGTTCTAAATCTTGCCATTAATTTTATGGGGGATTTGGCTTTTTGTTTCTTTAGGAAACAGATAATACTGAAGAGTAAGACAAAGTTTAGATTTTTTTAGAGACCCTATTGGTCTCTTCATTTTTTAATCTGAATGTAGTCTGATGTGTAAACCAATTCTGATAAACTAGCATAAAACATTGACATTTGGGGGTAGTTTGTGCTGTATGGGTAATATTGATTTATGGTAGACAGCCTTCCACTTTTGGGAACCTTCTGCGTTGGGTGTTTTTGGAAAACAGATACCTGTTTTATTATACTAGGGGACTGCAAATACTTCGGAGACCACAAAGAGCAGTGCTTTCTGTTGAAGTAGAAAGATAGACAGCGCTTTAAAGTCAGGAAATAGAATGATGAGAAATTAAACAGTCTTTTCATACTGATACAACCCTTACACTTACTTGTGAAGTTACATATTTCATTTGATCGATGAGTTCCATTACTGGGAAACTGTTGGTTTGGAGGCAGCACTGAAGATCTTGCAAGTTAAAAAAAAAAAAAAGTAGGAATCAGAGCTTTGAGGTTAAGCAGTTTCTCTTAGCTCAGTAAACCCAGGTAATTCTAGGCAGCTACACTTGTCAGAAGGTTTGTCCCACTGCTATAGCTACTCAGGACTTGTTTTTCTCAACTGTTTTACCCTAGCTCAGGGTAAGGAAAGTAGCTCGTAAGGCACAACTGTAAGAAGTGACTTTACTTTCAGTTGGCTCTGGAATGTTTTCTGGAATGTTTCTGTAACACAAACATCAAATAATCAAATGAAAATCTATCTGTAAGAAGTTAAGATTCTTTTCTTTGTGCTATATTGTTCAGTTTTCTTATAGTTTGTACATCACCAATCATTTTTCTTCTGGTACGGACGGAGTAACAGAGGGCGAAGGAAATAAGGGACGGGGAAAGAACAGACTGCAGAGTGTAAACTTGGATTGTTCCAATAGTAACAATTTTAATGTGCTTTGTTTTATAGCAAGGGTGGATCTTAAAGAAACCAAATTGTGCCCTTTTTGGATACAGTTTTATCACACTGCTTTATGGGTTCACGTGCCTGCACAGCACTTCATTTCAGCCCGTTGGCTCTTTATGTTAGTATCGGAAATACCTATTGCTTGTGTTATTGCAATATAGGTCTACAGAAATTTATTTGACAAGTGGGAAAATGTCTACCCATTGTAATCAGGGAACTTTATTTCCAGATCTTCAGTTCATTAGCCAACTTGGCTAAAGCCTGTAAAATGTACCAATTCCATTCACTTTGAAGTTTTAGTAGCATCTCTGTTGTTGTTGGCTGAGTTTCCCCTGTTAGTATTGTGTTCCCTTGAGAGAGCGTGTAGCTTGCGAGAGAGCTTATTGGTATGCTGACAGTAATACCCCAGGCTTTGTACTGTGCTGTGTTGTGCTATAATATTTTTATGTTTATTTCCAGTTGACATCTAAATCAGTAACTTATTGGAGTCACTTTAAGTGCCTGGTTTTCTGTTAGACTTCAGAAATAATGGATCCTGTATGTTGCACATGGAAAAAATATTTTCTCAATGCCAAGATGAGTTTGAATATTAAAATTACTTCAGTTGTCCTGAGGAGATGGTCCTTACCGCTTCTTTCTCCATAAGTTTTTCTTGGTTTTAAAAGAGAAATCTCTTGTGGACTGGCAGAGAGTGGAATGACAATAATACTTTTGTCTTATGAGATAGGTTTGCGTAAAACAAGCTTGCACTGCATAAGATTACAAAGAAGGAAATTCATTCATCACTTGCAGGAAGACTAAAACCCATGTACCATCTGCTTAGACTGCAGTCTCTTTGTCTTTGTGAATTTTACATTGAGAAACTTTAATTTCACTACTGGCTACCAATTCAGTGTCACTTTTGGTAGTTTGCTCAAAAAAAAGGGGGGAAGAGTGCTGTATAGCTGCTATATAGCTCTGGGTTGTTATGTAGTTGTAGATAGGGCATGAAATGTTAAGCTACCAGTGAGAGTATGGCTGAAGTGCTGCATTAATGTTATGAAAAGTTTGTGCCTGTTTACCTTTGAGTTATTTTTAAGCTGTTCTGTCAGCCCTGTGGCTTCTGTTGCAAATCCCAGCAGGGAGTATTCATATGTTAAAAACAGTCTTAAGTCGCAGTGTCAGAGCAATCTCACTATAAAATGGGATCCTTTCTTGCCAATTTGATATGAGAAAAAGCTTTTAGGGGCTTTGGTAAAGGTTTGGGAGCCAATGCAGTGATATGGATCACTGTTTTCTTACTAGGTCTTCCCTCTTTGCATTTGATGGGCAAATTCACAGGAATTATATTACTGTTACTTGTGAAAATCAACAAGGCATCTTTTTCTTCCACTTAGAATGTTTTCTTGGTTGATTTGTAGATAATTGTTGTCAATACAGAATATTTTATCCTGCAGGTACTGGACAGAGGGTAAAAGCACAATCTGCTGCAGATATGAGTGTCTGTGTTTCATCATGCTGTTTATCATATTTGAGCCTTTATATTTAGATGCAAATGGCACAAGGAAAGAAGTGGACCATACTTGGTAGAGTTCATTCAACAAATTAGGATTTCACACAAGGCATTGCTTGTTTCTGGAGCAGTAGTGAAAGCCAATAAAAAAAAGTTGTGTGTCCTGAAGGAAAATTAGGCAGCATTTATTTGTTTTTACACTTAACTGTTGTTTTGTATTTCCTGTTCCTTGAATTTGTACCCGGGTGCCTGGCCTTCCATTTCAGTGGAAACAAAATGAAGCTAACAAAATCAGTGCTAAGATAAAAACTGAAGCTAGAAACCTGCAGTAAAAGTTGCATTAATCAGAGATGAGTATAAATGCTGATGAATTCTGCTTAAAAATAAGTAATTCCTTAATGTATGCGTATCCACATTGTATAAAGAATTCAGTACATTCTGAATCAGTTTATTGGAGAGTTTTGTAAATTTTTATGAGAATTTTACCTGCTTTATGAGGCAAGAAAATGTTTTCTGCAGTAGGAAGAAAAGTTGTCAAACATTAATTTTGCTTTTTGTTTGAGCTTTGCTTCAGGAGATAGAAGCCTGTTTTGTATAAATTGCAGATTTCTTTACTTAGCAACGGATTTTAGAAATGCTTCTTGTGGTAAGAGATGAGACATTAATTATCAATTAAGAAGTAATTAATTTTAAACTCTTATTTGTCTAGGTTTTTAGCCCGTTTCTTGATGAAGATGGCAGCTAACAATGCAGTGCTGAACAGACTGGAGCAGAAGGGTGCAGAGGCTGATCAAGTTATTGAATATCTCAAACAGCAAATTGCCCTGCTCAAGGAGAAAGCTAGTAAGGAATTCTGTCTTACAATAAGCTTGTTAATCAGGTGGTTAAAATGAAATGCTCATAGGAAAAAATTACAGAACATGAACAACTTCATGAATGCTGTCAGCCCTTTAAGTTCTCAGAGATAAAGCTTATAATCATAGCACCTCTTCCACTGCCTTGTGGTTTGTGACTTTTTTGAAGCTGATTATTCTGAAATGCAAAAGCATGGATGAAAGAGTAATGACATAAACAGATTATGGTAATTTGATAGGACACCTCATTTTTTAGGGGTGAGAGACATTTGGGAATGATGTGAGACTCATGCACTGGCATGCTTCTATTGCTGCCACTATGGGATTCTCTTGAGTGTGTCATAGTGCCAAATTTGATAGTTCATACGTTTCAGCATCAGTGAGTGAAGATGTTCCATATTACAAACATGTTCAAACTTCTTTTAGTAGATTTCTTGCAATTTCCTCTTAGGAATCAATTTAGGGGACTGAAAATGTAGTATGCTGAAAGGTAACTCAAGTATATAAGTGCTGTGGATTTTTTTTAAACCAATGAAAAAGCAGATTCCTAAATACAGCTAGTAATATATTCTTTTAAGGTTTTTTGATGCTTGGCACATCAAGTTTTTTTTTTTTTTTTTTTATAACAAAACCTCTGTTTGTCAAGTGGTAAATGCTAATTATTCAAACTTACTGTTTTTAACACTGTGTGAACTTCTAGTCTTGCAGGCATCTCTCCGAGAAGAGAAAAAGCTCCGTGTGGAAAATGCAAAACTGAAGAAAGAAATTGAAGGGCTGAAACAGGAGCTGATTCAGGCTGAAATTCGAAATGGAGGTGGGGACAGAAGTCCTGTCTTTGGGCAACAAAGTTCTAGTTAATTCTTAGATGTTTAGTTAGTTCCTGAAGGGGATAAACTCTTCAGGGTGTGTTGTGATAGGATGAGGGGAAATGGTTTCCTATTAAAAGGGAAGATTTTTTTTTTGGATGTAAGAAAAGCATTTCTTATGTTAAGGGTGGTGAAATGCTGGAGCAGGTTGTCCAGAGAGATAATGGTGGGTGCCCTGCTCTTGGAGACAGCCCAGGTCAGGCTGGAGAGGCTCTGAGCAACTTGATGGAGCTGTAGGTGTCACTGTTCATTGCAGGGGAGTTGGCCAAATGGGCTTGATAGGTTCCTTTCAATTCAGATGATTCCATGTCTTGTGCTGTCTTTTTCTTTTGGTATGTGTGTCTGTGGCATCTCTTACAGACTCTGAATTTTCCTAGGTTCAGTGTCTATTGCAAGGTACCTACTTGCACAGCTTTAGTAAGCTGTGAGCGTAATAGGTGCGTGTGCCAAATCTTTATCAGATGTGGAACTGCCTCCTTGCATGGTCTTTTCTAACATCACCTTTTATGAGTCCCAATCTTGAATGATGTCAGTAAGTACTTATAATACTTTGAAAACTGATGAATGCTTAACTCTTCTTTATAGTCTCATATTTGATCTAGCCTGTCTGAAATCCCTATAGAAAATTATGTAATTGTTCAACAAACAGGTGGGCAGTGACTTACTAGAAATCTGTGGCAATGTAAAATTAGAAACTGTCTTGAATTTTTATCTAATGCTCTGGTAAAACCAGCCTTTCATAGCACTGTTTTTCTTTCTTTGCATTCTTCTGTTCAACTCAATTCAGCTCACACCATAATTCTGTATTAAAAAAGGAAGAAGTGAAAATGAAGCATTACATATGTGACATATTTTATTCAAAATTATTGTGAAATAGAGCCTCTCTATAGAACCTTAAACAAGTATTGGTATTTTTACCCAAACTGTCAGTGGGTGAGGCGGGCCTGTGTGGATAGATGCTAGCATTCAACCAGAGTCTTTTTCTGCAAAACAACGCATTGAGTTTTCAAAAAGTCTTGAGTTTTATAAATTCATGGTATTCTTTTTCTCCTTTTGAAAATAAAGCCTTCACATGTACTAAACCAAATAATTAGTTCATATTTCTGTGATCTGTTATTCTGCATGTTACTCCATAAGTGGGTATGGTTTATTTGGCAAAATTTGTTTTACTCTGCAGAGTGAAGTCCTGAGATGCATAGTTCTTGTTTCTCAAGATGGGGTTACACTAAAGTAAAAAATAAGGAAATATTTTGCTTCACATCCATCTTTTAAGTCTAGTTTTCCTAATAGCTACTAGGAATAAATTCAGATAGTCTATTTTGAATTAAATTTGCATGTTTTAGCTGTGCAAGTCTAAAGCATTTGAACAACAACAACAAAAAGCTAGACAAATATAAAATGTTTAAAAAATATTCCCTTAATACTTTTAATTTATCAGATTTTTGAGATACTGTCTTTCCACAAGAAGTAATTGGATGGCAAGTAGCTGTGCAACAAAATCTCAAATTCAGATATTTTTTAAAAAATAATTGGTGCAAATTGTTTGTGTTGAAGAGGGCACAATTCTTCAGAAAAGTTATTAAAAATTTAAAAAGTGTGTATGCAGGATGCACAACTACAGTGACACAGCATCTTTGTCAGTCAGTCATTAATATGAGTACACAGTGCAATCATATGTTAAATGAGATCTTTGAAGAATGTGAGGTAGAAGAAATGGGTTTCTATTGTTTTATCTGATGAGATAAATAGGAAGGTGGGTAGCTTTTTTCCAAATCTAAAAAAATATGTAATCAGAGGCTTCATTCTTGTCATCAGAATAAGTCATCAGAATCGCATGTACAGTGAGTTCTGTTGTTGGATTTGTAGTGCACTTGACTGCTCAGTAGTTTTGAGTTTTTAGGTGCTTAAAGCAAAACGTTCACGTCTCTACTTCATTTATACTAGAAACTTCATGTTGTGTTGCTCCAAATTTTAGCACCCCTTCTAATTTATATATTCTTGATTCTTAGTAAAACAGGTTGCAGTTCCTTCTGGTACAACTGTGTCTACAGCTTCATTTTCAGAAGATGTTCCACAACCCACAGCAGTTGCATCATCTGGTTCCAAAGATCACATTAAAGGTGAAGATGAAGAAAAGAAAAAGAAGGAAAAAGTAGAAAAAAAAGGTATTTTGCTTTTTCTTAATCGCAATAGACATGAAAATTGTTGATTTGTGCTTTTACATCGTTCTGGGTAGTGGCAAAAATAATATACAGCTCATGGTCACATGAAGAAGAGTCATGTGCTAACTCTTAAAGTATCAGAAGAACTTGTAGCTAACAAAGGCTGTTAAGGTGCAAGTTCTTACTGAAGTGACATACACCAAATTTCTTTTAATATAACTGAACTCCCTTATTTAAGAACTTACTATATTCACATAAACAGAGAAACAAGCCCTGCTCCCCAAAACCAAACATAATTTATCTTTAGTTACATATACCTGTAGTAACACAATTATATTTTGCTGTAAATGCTAGCACTTTTGATCATACATAAACTGAAATAGTTTTGAAGAGCTATTACTTAATTAAAAGTAAAGCAAAAAAATCATGAAGAAAAATCTTTTTTTCCCCCAAATCTTTGAGCACATGACACAATTTCATCCTTGTACTGGATTCATGATAATGTAATTTACTTCTCTGGCCCCACTCATAGGAAGGAGAGTTTAGTTCACATCAGAGAAGGGAATTTAGCTTATGGTGATAGCTAAGTTTTCTTGAATGTAAGAATAACAGACTTATTTCCACTTTTTTACATGTTTTTTTAATACCATGTTTCATTGTTCATTGTAATCATGAATGTCATTCAAACAGGACAGTCTATATAAACTGGATATAACTTCCTTGTCACAAAAAAATTTCTAAGAAGTTGTGTGTAATGCTGCTTCACTTCTGTTTTATGGTATACAGTGTATGTATAGGTGATAACAAACATCTGTGTTGTGACTGAGTAAATGCTGTTATCAGTGAAAGCTTTACAGTTGAAACAATGTATTTGTATTTGTGAAACAAATAATGTCAGTTAAGGTCATCTGGAAGGGTTGCTTTGCAACTGTAACACTGCAGTTGCAGTGACTTAGAGCCAGCCCACCCTCAGGAGCAGTTGTTAAGTGCTCATAACCTTATTACTTGTGTTTGTCTAGCTTTGAGTTTTTTGTGAAACACCAAGGCAAAACTTAATGGTAATTACAAATTATTAAAACTACTCTTGGTCTTATCACTGTGGCCTTTGGCAGAGGATACTTTACACATTTTAAGTCAGAACGAATTCATTAAGAAAACAACTCTGCCTTAGGGTGGAACTCGTAGTAACAGTCTAAATGGGAAGGTGTAAGATGATTCTTTTCTGGAAACTAGTAACAGAGGTGCTAAATTTTACTGCTTATTTGCACTTTGCACTGAATTTATGCTTGATTCTGAGATGGTAGCTCACTTTTCCCTTGTAATTAGTAATAGACATGACTTTATGCTATTTTGTTTAATGTTTCTTGAACTAAATTTCAATAGGTGATAAGAAGGAGAAGAAACAGCAGCCAGCTGCTGGAAGTAGTGATTCAAAACCTGTAGATGTGTCTCGTCTGGATCTTCGTGTCGGCTGCATTATTAGTGCTGAAAAGCACCCAGATGCAGACTCGTTGTATGTTGAAAAGGTGGATGTTGGAGAAGCGAGCCCAAGGACTGTTGTCAGTGGTTTAGTGAAATATGTTCCCCTGGATCAGGTACTAACAATATTTGTCCGTAAGCCATCCTTTCCTGAAGTATCTGTGACTGTTTATTGTTGTTTGTTAATAAGTGTGTTTTCATTCTGCTAAAAGATTTGTACAGTTAAAAACAAGAAGAGGTGAGACTAGTCTCTAACATTAGCAAAAAAAAAAAAAAAAAAGTAGAATCATACAATCACCCAGGTTGGAAAAGACCTAAAAGATCACCCAGTCCAACCGTTCACCTATTCCCAATAGCTCCTACTAAACCATGTCCCTCAACACAACATCCAGCCTTTCCTTGAACACCCCCAGGGTCAGTGATTCCACCACCTCCCTGGGCAGTCCATTCCAGTGCCTGACCACCCTTTCTGAAAAGTAATACTTCCTCATGTCCAGCCTGAATCTCCCCTGCCGTAGCTTGAAGCCATTCCTCACAAACTAACCCTTGAGCAGTTTAGATGTTCTTGCTGGTGTGCAGGCATTAAAATTGTGCGTTTGTTGTTTTGTACTTGTGTAAGTTGAAGTATCTTCATTGTAATTCTTTTTGTTAGAATGAAATTAGTCATTTCCTCCCTCTCCCCACCATCCCAAAACGCCACAGCATGTGGCATTTAAATATTCACATCCTTCTGTTTTCCTTCCCCAAGATGCAGAATCGGATGGCGGTACTGCTCTGTAACTTGAAGCCTGCAAAGATGAGAGGAGTAGTATCTCAAGCAATGGTGATGTGTGCCAGCTCCCCAGAAAAAGTGGAAATTCTGGCTCCCCCACCCGGAGCGGTAGCTGGAGACAGAATCACTTTTGAAGGTTTTCCAGGTAAGCAGTGGGTACTTGGGAAAGAAGGAAATTAAAGGAAATAGGCAGTTCACCTTTGCAAAGGTGACATCACTTCTAAAGCAGAGAGAACAGTATTTTAAAGCTGGTTGCATTTTTGCATCAGAACGTGTCATACTAAAACTCTTTATTAGCATGCTAGAACTGTGTAAATAAAGGACTGAAAATATTCAACCAGAAGTTTGAGAATGCAAGGAAATACTCTTAAAAGTGACGCTGTGCTGTAGTATTAAAATTATTCAGTTTATTAGAAGTTAGTCTTAACAAGTGTTTCTGTTTTGCATGTGTTTGAGCAAACACATTTGCTTGTTGCAATTAGCAAATGTAAAGCATAGAGATATAAAGTAACTTACCCAGTGTCTCAAGTTTCTGACTCCAGGCCCTACCTCTAGAAAAAGTGTCATAACTAGCTCAAAAATATACTTTTTCTTTTACATGTGAAGGATTGAACATTTCTGTTTTCAACATAGAGACATATCATCCTCATTACTAAAGCTGATGCTTGTTTAAAAATAAGTATTTTGGTTGACATGTGATGATGATGAAAGCAATATTCTATCCAACTTCTTAGGAAGTGGGAGGGAAGCTCAGTTTACTTTGATTTAATGCTGTGTCTGAAAATAGCTGAAGTATGCTTTGTTTACTAAGAGTATCAATCTTGAAAATGAAAAATGCTGCCTGTTTTAGAAAGACGTGAAACTTGCTAGTTGAGATGCAGAACTGGTTAAGCTGGGTTCATGTAATGCGCACTAAATTTTGAGGGGCTTCAGTAATTGCTAAATAGTAGGAACTCCCATTCAAAGCTGTAGAGTAAACCCTGCTAATGGATAAACCCTACTATGTCAGATGTCATTTAATATCGCTGCTCAATTGCAATTGTTTATATTCTGATACAGATTGTAACTCTGCTAAAATTGCAATCATTTATGTTCTGATGTAATTTTTAAGAGTGGTTTTGAAGTGTAAACACTGAGTCATTGAAATGAAAATAGTAAGGATATCTGATTCTGGTTTGAAGTATGAAAGCTTATGAAGCAACTGGAGCAGCAGCAATGGTAACGCAGCTAAAACACAGCTGTCTATCAAGCACATTGCAATCAATGTGTTTTTTAAACCTTCTCCACCATACAGAGTATTAATGAGAAATAAGCTAATTTTCCTGTTGATTTTTTTTTTTGTTAAAGAAAGTGTCTTGTTCCTTTAGAGAAACTAACAATTAGTTTGAAGCTTGAGAATTTTCTTAAAATCATGTTCTGTGTTTCAGGGGAGGAAAGATGTACAAAATTATAAAATGATGCTGTGGTTTGGAGAAGTACTCTTGGCTTAATGTCATTGTCCTCAAGGGAACTTAAACACCATTTTGTACTCTAATACATGAATCTTCAAGATCTGTTGGGTCTTTCCTGTATTAAGAACTTTACCAATTTTATACCAAACAGGAGTGGAAAAGATCTGACTCACATTAGCCTGAGAAAAATTATTCATTCACTTGTCTGTAAACTATGCACTCCCACACAGGAATTGCTGTGTGAAAGCAGTTACAGGAGCTTTCAAAGCTAATGAAGGAATCTTGCTGGTACCAGTATACCAGTATAATTGATGCTTTGGCAAAATTCTTAAATGCAAAAATGCCACGGGAACCTCAAGTTATTATGTAAGTTATTTGATATTAGTTCTGATCTAAGAATCTAACATTTTGATCAATATCTAGCTCTTAGAAATAAAAAATAAGGTGCTAAAGCTGGAATGCAGTGCATAGTCTGTATTCAGTAGGTTTCTTTAACTATGCTATCTCTATATGGATACAGTTGTGTGATTATATTCCATAGCAGGGTGAGCAGTATTAATATTTCATAAGGCCATTTCATAGGTGAGCTGTTACAGTGTGAAGAGGTTTCTTGCTTATTATGGTAATTTCTTCTGTAGTATTTGAACTGGTAGACCAGATGACACATTCAGCAAGAAGTGAGCTCTTTTATTTGGTTCTTTCTATTTTATAGTGTGAAGCTCATTAAGCCATTGCAAGATGAAATTTAATTTTTGGAAACCATTCTAATGAATATTTTTGGAAGGGAAGAAAATGCAATGAGAAAAAAGCTTAGAAAAATGCACATCTTAAAACTCAAGTAGTATTGACAAGTGGTGCCTATACTGGTCTAATGTGAGCTCATCACACATTCCAAGAGTTGATATGAAATTACACATAAACTTATTAACATTCAAAATAGTAAAGGTCAGATTTTGTTCTTAATGGAAAAAAAAAACTTTCTATACTTGACAAAGGAAGGAAATGCCCAGTGGGTTGTTTAATATTAAGCTTAGTGATTGTTATTAGTTTGTATGCATTCACTGTGGTCTAAGTCCTTTTTTGTGAACTTAAGTATTGAACAGAAATTTAATTTTTGTGGAAATGCGCATTTAGCTCTAAGCACTTAGGTTATTTATTCTGTTTTTCTCTCAAATGTTACATGCACTACAGTTGAGAAGTAACTGGAATACAATTAGCAAACTCTACTTAGGCAACAATAGTCTGCTTAGTACAGAAGTCAGTTTGGTGTGCTTTTCTTGCACAGTTGCAGTTTATAGAAGCTACAGAAGTTAGAGCTGTCTACAGGCTGAGGTAACTTAGTATTACAGGACTTGAGCACAGGAGTAGATTGCATCAGAAGAAAATAAGAGAAGTTGGAATTAATGTGATTTGTTTACTTGTGTTGGTCAGAAGCCACTGAAGGATACTAGAAACTAACCACGTATACCTTGTACTAGGCAATGGGATATTTCTCTTCCAGGGGACACTGATTAGTGGAAGAAGGAAGTATTTGACGTTATGCTTACATAGAGAGCTTGTCATTGGCCATAGGAACTTCTGGCTCCCCTGAGATAATCTCAGAGAGGATATATTATCTAGGACTGGTTGTTTGATTCTTGTGTTGTTTTTTTTTTAAAATGTATTTCTCATCTATGAGGGCATCTACCAAATTCCTTTGATATAAGGTCTAAAAATAAATTATTTCCTAAAATTAAGGTATAGATAAAGCTGTGTCTTATTAAGCAATATATTGTTCTACATGCTCTTGTGGTCTGCATCTGCTTAATTCTTAGAAATCCTTTTGCTTTTAGGTAAATTTTATAAATCAACAGCCAGCAACAGTTTGATTTCTTTAGACAGGAGTTAAGGTCTGCTACTTACAGTACTTTTTCTTCTGAAAGACCATCATTTTGAGAGATGATCTGGAGACAGATTCTAAGCGGTCCCTAATTAAAATTAAAGCTTTTGTTTTGAGACTCACAGGTAATATTTCTTTCCCTTAAAAATTTGTACAGAGATTCTATGTGAGCTCTCACTAATGTGTGCTCACATAGAGCTCCTTGCTGTTTCTTATGTGTTGTGTGCTATTAGGTTATTCTTTGTTTTGAAACAGGAGATCCTGAGAAGGAACTTAATCCCAAGAAGAAGATTTGGGAGCAAATCCAACCCGATCTTCATACCAATGACCAGTGTGTGGCTACGTACAAAGGAGTTCCATTTGAAGTGAAAGGAAAAGGAGTCTGCAGGGCAGAGACCATGGCAAACAGCGGAATTAAATAAATGGTTGTTAGCTGCTTATTCAGATGTTGAAATGGAAAGTAATGCGAGCACAATAAAAACCATGAATATATTACCCTCTGAAATGCATGTCTAATACCTTTTTTTTTTTTTTTTTGTTCGATTCCTTTCCCAGAGATGCATAATGTTATACTTGAAACACTAACAATTCACTCATCTCCGTATTGACTCTCTTTGAGGTTGTGTTCTGTGCAGTCAACCACTCTGGTTAATTACCAAGGCTCATTCATGGAAGGACTAAAGGCTGATGATCATGTTTTCTAGATAACTGAAAAGTTAAGAGGATCCATGAAGCAAGAGCATCTCAATAAGGAAAACTTTCTGCCCTATTCCTTGTGTGCTACACTCAGTGCTAACAGTTGGTCGGAAGCCTGCAGCTGTTTTCATTCTTATCTTTCAACAGTTTCAGTCCTCTTAAGCATTTTTCAGATATATTATGAACTTCTGCAACTTTGTTTTTGGCTGTGTTTTCTGAGTAGTCTGCAGACAGTTGTAACAGGAGTATTAAACTATGGTCCCTTATACCCCAGAATATGTAAAATGACGTATCAAATATGTTGCTTTGCTAAAATAGTTTTGAAGTTTTATCTTTTAACCTCAGTAGTTCCTTCCTAGTGAGGGAGGTTACTAGTTAAGAATGAGTAGCTAATAGATTGTCGAGAAAATGTAGTCAAATGTGAAAAAGCTGGTTTTCAATGTTCAAAACACACATCTTTTTCCATTTTAATATACATTTTGAATAATATTTTGTACAAAACGTGCTTGATCTTTTTTAACAAATTCCTTCTTCTAGGTTTTATTTGAATTATTCATAATTATTTAAAACAGGCACAACTACTATGGTGATATCATTAAGTTGCTTCTTTTTAACTTTTGCCTTTCAATAATCTGAAAATAACCGTTGCAGATCAATTCACAGTAAAACTTGAAAAGTAACTATTTAGAAATGCTTCACATGTTTCAGCATGTACTACTTAATTAACTGTCTACTGTCTAACTACTCACGTGATAAGCACTTCTCTAACCACTGATGTAAGGAACTTACCTTACCTGGATTTCATAGGCTTTGAACTTATATAGTAAGCTGGGAAATAAAAAAATCAAAGTGGTAATGATATAAGATTAAAAGGAACCAAACACAAAAGAAAAAATTATCTTTATCAGATGTGTTCTGTATGTGCCTATACGGTTAACTGTGCTAATTTTTCATGTATCTGGGAATAAGCAGCAGAAATTAATTATTCTACACATTATTCTAAGTGTGCTAAATAGCATTAAGCACATGGGGAGCTATTTTAGCTGGCCTGTAAACTGTGTCTCCAGTAATATCTTATTAAACAAAATTCTTTAAGTTTAAGAATTTCAGTTTTAACCTTTGAATCAAAGTAAAAAAAAAAAAAAAAAAAAAAAAAAACAACCTTTACAGTAGGTAAATCTTAAGTTTTAATACTGGAAAGCTTTTTTTTAGTGGTTTTTTTTTTTTTTTATTTTCTTCCAGATCTGTGTTGTGTATGAAATGCAATTTATAATAAGCTGTAGCATAAAATCTTATTACTGACTGCACTCGTATTAGGAGCGTGATTTTGAGTACTAGCTTGTTCTCATGTGGTTGAAACTAGGATTCTGGATTCAGTAGTGTGAGGTACTCTATGAAGGGCATGCAGTTTGGTAACCTGAAGAGAGATTTCCAGATGTATGTTCAGAGGTGTTTGGTAGGGGTCTTGAAGATTCAAGTTGCTGTCTTATCTACTATTTTTATTAGATGTTATATAGTGTAAAAAATAGACAAATGAGCACCTGAAAGCTAATTCTATTCCTTGTCATGTTTAAGTAGTACTCGAGAATTATTTTTTCTTATAAAATTTAAGAGCTTTCTTAAGACAGTAGTTCTTTCCTCTTTAATTATGCTCTTCTGGTTGTCTAGGAAAATATATTTATTCTGTACTGAGCTCAGTAGTGACAACAGGGTACTTGAAGCTTTGTGCAAATATGCTTCCTCACTGAATCCAGCTGCTTCTGCCTTGTCAGCGTGAGTAAGTAAAACTGCAGTGAAATCCTTCCATGTGGGACCTAGAAGTTCCTGTAATGAAAAACAAATCTCAAATTCTTATTCATTTTTTCTAGTCCCACCACATAATTGTGTATTAACTGATCAACTTACAGAATCTATCTGAGTTGCTGGAATTTTGGGGGATTTTGACCTTTAAATACCTTGGTATTGCCTTCTAGTGGAAATAGGTGGCTGTGCAGTGATAACAGCTGACTGTTCTGCAGGTGTTAGAGTTTCTTCAGTTAAAAGTTCCACATGTAAATTACAGAAGTTGTTGTTTAGCTACATCGTGCATCATCAGAAATAATATGTAAAATTCAAGTAGCTTAAATTATTTTCTACATATAAATACTTGTACACTGTCTTTAAGCTCTTTGAAAAAAAGTTTTCTAAATCACCTTGCAGTGAATAAATCAGCAATTTTATGCAACACTGATTTCGGTAACAGCTGTATCTTCTTAAACTGAACTGTCTGTGGCAGCACAGGAATAATGACAGAATTTCTTTGACTACAGTTTTTCATGGAAGGGAACAGGGAAAATAAGCTGGCTTTTTGTCAGTATGAAAGAAATTAATAGGAATAAGAGATCAGGCTTTAAGTTACAATTGTAAAAGAATTAGCAACTTCAGTGCAGTCATGCAAACACCTGTCTGTGTGAAAGGAAAACTACTGTATTATTCAAGTTCACCTTATAGTTATTTCAAAAACTCTGTAAACTAAAAGTTTAAATGCATAAAACAGTTTTAAAGGATATCTTTGTATTCCCAAAATAAGCAAGGAGTTAGACTAACTCCTTAAGTTAGACTTAAATTGATTATGTTATATTGATAGTGATTGATCTGTCTTAGATGTTAGGGATGAGAAAAAAATAAATTGCAAAATAAACTTAATATTGGTGTAGGCTGTCTGTGGAAGAGTTAAGAGGCGAGTTTTAGAGAAAGAGTGGTGCCTTTAATTATCTGAGGGCTCAGATAAGCCAGTGCTATTATTAGTTACGAGATCAGTATCTGCCACTCTCCTAATACATTAGACTGTTGAGTTAAAAAAAATGCAGACTTAAATGCCAGTAGTCTTCTGTATGCATTACTGATAGACCATCCCTAATATGTAGAGGATTATTGTGAGATCTCCTTATTGCTAAAAGCGTAGTTTCATGGTAGTTTCTTCTTGGAATGGCATAGTGAAACACAACCACTATTGTTCATAATCCCAGTGCTCAGACAACTGTCCTGCCCTATTTGTTTCTGGCTGATGAAATCATAGCATGACAGCCTTTTAAAAAGATAATACCTTAAACAAGTTATAATTAAGAAACAAGGAAGTGTTTTCTTACTGTTTTGGTTTTAATGTGTTTTATTTAATCTCAGTAGGGATTTTTAAAGCTCCATTAAAGGAGAAGGGTACAGGGGCATCTCCTAGGCTTTTAACAGCCATGTGGCATTGATCCAAAACAATCTCAAGATGATTTTTCATTGGCTTAAAGTAAAAATTCTAGATGAAAGTGGTGATTCCTCTTAAATAATACGAAGTTAAGAGAAATGGAAAAGTAGAAATGTATAAGGAAGGGTAACAATGAGAAAAAATATATATGGATTCCACTGAAGGCAAAGACGTTCATTTTCAGTGTCACCTCCTCCCATAAATCTTACCTAATTCCAAAAATTCTCTTCCACGTAGATTCAAAATATTTGCTTCAAGTGAGTATTGCTAGAAGATTTCCTTTGCCAGAATAAATCTGTTAACTTTCTAATTTTTTTTTTTCCCCTTGAATAGATAACAGCATTAATTACAGTGATTTTCTGTATGATTTTTGGACCCATTATTCTCTGCTTTGGGCTGTGCTCTGTCCTATGCAGACCACAGGAGAGTGAAGCAACCAAATTTTTACTTCAAATAGCATGTCTCTCCAACAACCTAGAAGTGTCATAGTAAACCTTTGACTAATTTCTGTGAGAGAAGCTTACTTTGCTAGGTGAATTTGATTCCAGAAGTCTCTAGTGTTGAATCCAACGACAGCATAGCAGTTCTTGCTTTTCTTTTCTTGGTTCAACATGGTATGTGTGATGATGGTGTACAGTGTTAGATCTATGAATGTAATTACTTATTTCAGATGGTGGACTGGAGGGTGTTCCAGTTTTTAGCTGCACTTCTCTAATTCATATCTGCAGTCAGTGCCTCCATAGTTACTTTCAACCAGAGGCAAAAGGAGTTGCCATTACAGTAGAAACTTCTATTTATTTCTTACCTGGATGAACTGAATTGTTTGATCATTTTCATCTGGACACAGAGGCAAGTCAGCCCTCAGGACTAAAAGAGCAAGATGCAGACCTTCCTCCCTGAAGTGGTGAGCCAGGCCGGATCTTACTGTGTGTTTCACCTGCTCTTTGCTCAGGCTGCTGTGAGGGTAGCTTGGAGTGTCAAGTACCCGAACGCGGAGAGCTAGCTCACAGCCATTTCTTCGTGTAATCCCCAAAATACGGCAGCTGTGCCCAAGACTGCAACAGGTGGTCACTGAGCTTGGGGAGAGATGGCTTTCGAAGTCCAAGCTGCCTAGCAGGCTGTTCCCAGCAGCACTTTTGCCAGTTTGAGTTCTTCCAAGGACGACAAGGTTGATTGTCATCTCATTGCTGTCTGCCATTGTCTTTGGTTTTTATCTGCAAGCCTGCCATTAAATGAAGATGGAATAACATGCGCTGTTTTAGACTTAAACAATCCAGCAACAATTTAAGAATTCAGTCTCTTGAGTGCCTGTCCTTGCCTGAAATCTTTAAGGACTGTATGCTCTAGACATTCAATGCACCTCATGCATATCTCTGATTCAAGATCTTTGCTGTCCTCCAGTCTCCCACTCAGAAGAGGCAAAACCCCCTGGCAGTTCTCACAACACGGAAAGCAGCCTGATAGGCTGTGCTTCTGCACTGGTGGAAGCTGAAGAGCTGGGAAATAGCTGTCAGATTTCAGAAGAGATTTAGGAGATTTGTGAGGCAGATAAAGCTAAGGATGAGCAAAAAGAACAGAGGGGAAAGGAGCTGAAAAACAGCTGTGGAAAATGCAGAAGAATGTGATTAAGAAGGAGAAAAACTAGGGGAGGATGAAGTTAGAATAGTGATAACTGCGTGCTGTTGTTACTACATGACTTCATATCTTTACCTGTTTTTTTGAGGGGCCGGGCTGGGATGTGAAGTAGCTTTTAAAGGAGTGCTTCTGCAGCAGAGAACAGTTTAGAAGCTGTTAGCTTTTGTCAGCCTCCATTAAAACTGCAATAGATAATGATAATGATCCAAAAGGGCATTCTGATACAGGCAAATATAGGAAGTATGTCTTAATTAAAAAAGAAACAGCAACAATGGTGAAGCTAGTTAATGCTGTAGATTCAGTCTCCTAATTTAGACTCTAGGCATTGGAAATATACGCTATCATATAGACTTCTGTAGCACAGTGGGTAAGAAGAGCATAGGCTAGTGGTTGGAGAAGGGAAATGACTTCACAAATAAGCATCTTATTTTCTTCTTTTCTGTATATATCTAGTGGATTTCGGTGCACAGTAATTGTCTCAGAGGAATATTGGTTGACGAAATACATTCTGGTATTTCAGATGAAAAAGCAATTGGTGAATAAGCAGCTTTCTTAGATGATCTTGGAGCATTTGGCATTTTTTACAAAACTTTCCATTATCACTTCCCTTTTAATTTTAAGAATACCTGCTTATTCTCTTTAAAAAAGACTTTATGAAGTTACTGTTATCAGTTTATTCATTGATCTAAATGTAAATTGTATTCATCTTCTGTAGCATAATAATATTAGATGGAGGACATGAATTAGTGCGTTCCTTCCTTCTACCTCTTTCTTCCCACTGTCGTAACCAAGGATTTTCCTTTTTTTTCCCTATATGCAGTCTACTCTTAAATGCTTAGGTTAATTTCATAGTTTGTCGCTTACCTTATATTTTCTGAAAGTCTTTTTTTTTAATTCAAGCTTCATTCATAGACCGTGTGTGCTGAGCAAGAAGTTCGTACATGAACTTTGAAACTTACAGCAGCAGCGTACCACACTGAGACTGTTACGTACACATTAATCTGGTTAATCTGTTACTGATAGATCCTCATTCATTTTGTTTTTCGGTTAGTACTTAGCACTGTCTGATGCAAATACAGTTTTGTACATAAAGTGGGTATTTTTGAAAGTTGCTTAATTTCTACCAGCAGTTTAATGTGAGAGAGATAATGGAGGTATTAGGTTCTTGAATGTGTACATATATATATCTGAAGAGTGTGTGCACTTTATTCTTATAATGCATTAATAGTTGCAGTATTTTCAAAATACAGTATCAACCTTATACAGATGTAAAACTATTTCTCTAAAAAGGTAGATTAAAATAATCTGAAAATAGAATAAAACACAGAAGTCATTTGTGAATCTAGAAGAAAATTGAAGAAGACTGGCACCAGTGTCAATTGTGTTCATTTGCTGTTGGCTAGATAGGTGTAATCCTTTCTTTGATTGCATGCTGTGCTTGGTATGTTTTGCTTGATAGCATAATTCTTTGCCATGCTACAGTAGCACTAAAAGTAAAGGTAAAAAGATATCCCGGAAAAGACCTATCACTTACTTTTTAGGTTTTTTACCGCAGGTAAGAATGTAACTAATTTTTATTTCTATGCCACAGTGGGAAATAAATCTACATTTGTGTTTTAATGACTCGTTTCTGGTAGCAGAACAGAAGAGTGCTTGTCTGCTTGCAGAGAAAAGTTCAGCTGTAGCTCCTCTCTGACCATAAATTCTAGGTTGAAAGAGAGATGTGTTTAATCCAAGAATCTGGTAATCAAAGAAGGAGAATGTGGTATGTAGGCTTTCTGTGGTGAGAGGAAAAGTGAAGACGCTTTCCAGAGCTCATTTGGATAACGTTTTTATCCAAAATGTAGCTCTATGTGGGAGCTCCTAAGTCACAGTTTAATGCAGTACAAGGTCTGCTTTGGCCTGCAGCAGTGTAGTTAAGGCTTCGGTTCTTCCAGAAGTCTGAGTTCCACTGTGGTGCGACAGGCACAGCTAGTGTTTTGGCCGAGGGTAGAAGCTTATGGTGCCTTAAGAGCCTCCTAGGGTAAGCTCACATTATTCTTCATGATTGAGTTATTTTGTGTTGCCTGGCTTTAGACAACTGCGTAGAAATTTTGTTGCTCTATATTTTTAAGAGCAAGTACACAAGTTAGTTGCCTTTAGACAGCCTCCTGTTCTTCAACTTGCCTATTTTGATGAGAGGTGAGATATTAAATCTTTCCTTGTATAAACAGCTGTGGCACCTACTGCTCCTACAGTTCCTACTGAGAAAAGCCCAGTGTGAAGGTTAACAATGCAGATGCATACAACTCAAGTCCTACACAGGTTCTCTCTTTATATAAAAGTGTATAGCGAGGTTCCTCTCTCTGCTGCTGAAAGCAGAATTGAAGCTTATAGGGTGACACTTGAAAACCAAGAGTAGGTCGGTCTCATAGAACTATGGATATTCCAAATAAAAATCTGGATGCTTCACTTGGTTTGACTAGAAGTCTCGAATTTTATTAAATTGTCATGATCTAGTTCAGCACATTTGTTAGGCTGTTCTTGTGCGTAGTAATGCCTCTCATTAGAGCTAAGGCAGTATACGTCATCCAAGCAGCCATGTAGTAGCCTGCCAGGGAGACAGTTTAAGCTGTGCATGAACAAGGAAGGATTGATTCAAAATATCAGGAAAGCGAGAACTGCAGGAGAAATGGAGTCTTGTATGTGAAATACAGTTTGTTCAGCTTTAGGTAGATTAGGGCTCTTACACTGGCAAAACTGTGATAAAATTAAGAACACTGTAAGCAAGGCAGTGTTTAAATGTTAGCTAAAAATTACCTGACTGTTCTTCCCCACCAAAAAATGCAGTTTCTTTCCATTAATAGTTTTAGTGCAGTATAACTCAAGACATTCCAGATGCATCCTGTCATATGTCAACATGGACAATGGATTTTAAGAAGTCATCTTCCAAGCACGGCATGATGGAAAAAATCAAATTGTTTTATATGACATTTGCTTAGTCTCCTTGAAGTACATGAAAAGAATCCTCCCCAAGGTGGCAGTAGCAGCTTACTCCACAGGTACTGTAAAACTCAGCTGGGGGTCCCCTTGCTCTAGAATCCAATGCTGAAATAAAATACCAGGCCAGAAATAAGCTGAAATGTTAGAAGTACAGAGCAATTACAGGAGTCTTGAAACATCTACTGAAATAACGAAGACATGGAAGATATTTTTCATTGTCATAAGGGATTGTTTATTTGTATTTATTTATATATTTTACATGAAATATAAAATATGTATATATATTTTATTTATATATGAAACGTTTTCTTTCTCTGATACATAGCACAGCATCTCAATGAGTTTGAACAACAATAATTCAAAGGTAACACTTAAGAAACTGGAAGTTTTATTTGTTCTTTACATGGTTCTTCTAAAAGAGATCTTTTTTTCTCTAGCTTTTGATTGAGTTGGTGACATTTACTGTGGGGCCTTGGGTCTGAGATCTTAAGGTCTACTGGCATTGAATTTGCAAAGAGCCAGTACAGAATGTAACAAAATTCTATTTGATGCTTTTTAGCACTACTCACTGTCTGTGGGTAAGCTATTGTTTGGTTTTCTTTGTGTTTGTTTAACTTTATTTCCAAAATGGCAAAGAGAAAACTGAAACTGAGGTCTATTATGGATTGGCAGGCAAGAAAGCTTCCGGGAACTTAAAAATGAGTCTTTTACTGCTCCTGTGGAAATACCATGCAAGTCTCATAAGGAATTGTTAAGAATCTAAGGAAGCGAGGCTCCTAATCAAATTGAAAATAACTGGAGCTTGGGCATCCTGCTTCTTCAGAGTTTGAAACAGTGCTAAAAGCATTTCCAACTTTCTGCTGGATTTGTATGTATGCACAGCATTAAGTAAAGTTGCAGTGCATTTTTGTAACATTACCCTGTCAGCTGTTGTTCCGTTGTATTCCTGTGATCACCCAGTTGGTCTGAAAGCACCCTGAGCAAGCTCTCCACCCTCCTTGTTAGAGTGTGCTCCAAACAGGCTACTCTTATAAACTGAAATGACATAGGTTCTTTTGAGGCACTACTTCTCTTACCATGTGTCTCCTTTCAGTTCCCACGCCTTCCCATCCCTTGCAGCTTCTTTCCCTATGTGGGCTCTCATTTGAGCCAAAGATGATGCTGTGGTAAGTAATTTAAGATGTGCTTTGATGAAGTTCTCTTACTTAGAGAAAACTCAGTGAGGCTATTTGGTGGATTGCCACACACAGAGGCAGGCTTTAAGCCTTCCCATTCAACATGAGAAGTCCAGAAAGGTATGCAGGCCATGTAGCTGGTATGGATTCAGTTCTGTTAGGCATGTAATTTCAAAGAAAAGCCAGACATGTCACTGCTAAGAGAAGGACGGACTACCGATGCTTTATTTCTTTTAGTCTGCATTCGCAGTGAAATCTCTCTTGATCCTAAAGGAATGCACTCATAATATTCCCTAATGTTTCCTTAAAACAGACTTTTTTGCTTGCTTATTCTTATCTTTACTGCTCTTGGTATTTTTGAAATAATCAATTAGCAATCTTCAAGATGCTTCTTTATGCTGTATGGATGGCTGTGTGAGTAGATTGATTTTGCCAAGAAGAGAGAAAGAGAAGCATAGCTACAAAATAATGCAATTGCACCTGCTTTGGGACACTGTACGACTGCAGAACTAGCTCCTTAGGTTCCCACTGTACTTCGTACAGCAGAATATTGGTTCAGGGCAAATGCTCTTGGTAAAACAAGAACCTTGTGTTTTAAAGGAGATAGAGCAGAACTGTCGGCATGATTATAGCATCTGCCAGAAGTTGTTTCTGTATTCTCCCACTGAATCACCAGAATTCACAAGATATCCTTTTCCTTTTTCCTCTGCAAAAACTTGAAATTAGAAACCATTATCTTTGACATGCTAATCTGGTAAGTCTGCTGTGGAAGTACTGTCTTTGCTCAGTTGGCAGGAGGATGCTCTTCCAAAGCCTTTGCTTTTCAGTGCTTCTCTGTGAGAAGCTACTTTACTTTTTTCCTGTTAGTATGGTTTGGTGTGACGTGGCTCTGCAAAATGCTCAGGGCTGCATTGTACAATGGCACGTATCACACTCACTGCCACAAGCTGCCAGTTTCTAATTCTCTTACTAATCCCCACCTTCTTTGGTTTTACTAGCGCTTTCCTCTGTTGCACCATATATTTTTTAATATAGAAGGAATATTTTTGATATGTTTTACTGTACTATGCTGTCTTTTGAGGAGATTCCCTGGAGATACTTAAACTTGTTTGGGTCTTGTTTCCATCCATGGTGCCAGGATTCATTTTCTCTAGTATAAAGATTGGACATGTGTTGCTAGTGCCCAGGATTGGCTGTAGGGCTATACAATAAGGCTGATATTTGTCTCTGTGTTAACTGATTCAAGTAAAATAGGCAAAAAGACAAAGCAAAAAAAAAGAAAAAAACTCAAAAAATCAGTTAAGACTATACATATATAAATAGTAGTAAAGGAAAACTTATGAAATTGTAAGCTTTTGACTTCAAAGGCAGATGCTTGGGTAATACGCAATATCCGGAGAACATGAAAATACAGACTTAAAGTGACCTATTTCCCTTACACATACTTCTCTGGATAAACTTTGTGACCGGCCACATATATCTGTATTGACAACATGAGTCAGACTACCATGGTTGTTCACTTTCTTCTGATTAATCTTGAGTTCAGCCTCATAAATAAAAGCATTTTGTCTCCGGGGCATATGTCCTATGAATTGAGAGCATAACTAGAAGCTCAGGAAACCTGGATCTGGCTACCGTTCTTGTAAAGTCTCATTCCACTATTTAAAGAAGCTGCACAATTTCTCTGATTCCTCATCTAAATAGCGGAGGGAGTCTTCACCTCTTTTGGCAACATGGAGTAGGAGTTATTTAGCTGAAGGCCACAGATTTTTGCCTGGCAATAGCAACATTATTACTTTTTAATGTTATCATTATTGCAAAATGCTCAATAGGAACCCAGATAACTTGAGGCTTACTTTCCAAAAGTTTCCCATGATGCCTGGAAAGGTTATAGCCACAGAAGTTGCACTTGTACACAGGGATGTTTGTTTGCAGTGCTACTCATATGTACTCTAATCCTTAAGTAGTTTTTCATAGAATGTGGGGAATACAAACCATAAAGCTTCTACTTAAGAATGTAAAGATATGATACCTTTCTACTCAATAGTATCCATAGGTTTTCAAGACAGCTTTAGTTATTTCATTTCTTATTTTCCAGGTTATTTAGGGAGAAAGAATACAACACATGTTGAGGAATTCTCTTAAAATACCCAATAACTAACAGTTTGCTATATTTGTATTCTGCTTGTAGCTCTTTCTTGACTTCTCTCTGCGTACGTGCATTTCAGAGGCAATCTGCTCAGTTGCTAGCAACTTTTGTTGTACAAGTTTAAGAAACTGGAATACTATCTGGAAATACACCTACCCTTTCTTGTTTCTGATAATCATGATAGCTTATGAATATCAAGCCTTGAACAGATCCTTTTTTAGTATTTTATTTTAAAACATTCCAAGCAAATTGAATTTGAGGATATCTTCCAGGATGTTTCACTATGTCAAGCCACTGAATATGCAGTGTCATTATTATGGTGTAAAAGTCATTTTATAAGCCAGTGTGGCTTGCTCTGGCAATATTTAGAAAAGTGGAATTGCTGTGTCTGGTATATTAAAACTTTGAATAGTGCGTGGGAGGATGCAAAGTATATGGTTATAAAGTTGGTGTGTGAATTAGGACCATGAGCCCCAGACTCTGTAATTAATCCACTTTCACGACTTGAAGTGTGATAGACTGTCTTCTTATTTGGTAGCTGGAAATCTGCCTGTTAATGTAAAATACTGCTGCATCACCACTTGTTTCCCTGAAGGTAAGGTTTTCTAGCTATAGACAAGAAAAATGAAAGTATGGAAACATTGCAGAAACATTAGTTAGTTTTGGTGACTGCTGGCATAACCGTGAGCAGAGGAAGTATGCTTGAGCTTTAGGTACAGCAGAGAAGGAATAGCAGAGGGGTGAGAAATTGCAGGCTGTTTGTTGTTTTTTGTGTTGCTGATTGTTTTTTTCTGGATTCCCCCACTGCTCTTCTATCGCTGCTCTTGGCAAACTTCATTTGCTCACAGCTGAAGCCTTTTGCAAAGCATCTTTGGATGCAGAAGGTTGATACTCGCACACAGAAAACTGTTTCCTTCAACCATGACTGTCTTTACACACAGGAGGAGCTGGTTGCATCTTGCATCTGTTTAGTTCTTTAGTTGACAGCAGCCTCTGTGCCTTGGAGAATGTTTTTGTTTTTTTTCCCCTCCTGTATCAGATATCTGTGTTTTTTTTGCCAGTACTTTCTGAATCTGATGCAATCCTGAGCTCTCTCTATTGAGGATAACTGGGGGCAAGAGAAGGCTTATTATGAATACTGTGTCAGGTTCTGTGCTCTGATAATATAAGTTGGAATAAAAGTATTGTCTCTTGGTTTCTATCCAAATACAAAGTCCCCGATGTATTTTACAGTACAGAACAGTAAGACATGGGAGGAGTTTAAAATGTGGTGTCATGCTGTGACCAACTTCTGTGGGAGAGATGAGAGTGTTCCATTTTTAGCACAGTGAAAATGAAGCATGGCTGGTGGAAGCTGAGCAATAATGTATCGTCCTGTGATTTTGAATAGGCCTTTTATCACCAAAATGAAGATGTATAGGACATAGCAGCTCATAGAGAGCAGCCGTATAGCAGAGACTAAATGTTGACTCCCAAGAAGGTAGCAGAGGTTTCTGCCTAGCAGTTAAGTGAGCAGTGGAAAGAAATTGGGGCTTCCAAGTGCAGCTAAGTTCATTTTTTTCCAATTATAAAGGAATGTAGTGAGTTGATGTTGTCACATTGGCTTCCTTGTAGCTAGAACTATGGTTGCCCAATATCATCGGCTAGTATTTTACAAAATCTTTTTTGGTCAGCACAAAATAATTAATGGCTATGAAGAACAAAACTTCTTTCAGTCTACACCCACAATTCTTTTTTTAGAAAACATATTTGTCTCAAGTGAGAGAACAGATTCATTTTTTAGAAACAGAACTGTAAAGCGGGAGGAAAATTCACAGCTGTCAGCATTTCCATAACCTCACAAGACCCAATTTGTTGTCTTAATTTATGGGGAAAACATTGTTTTTCTGCTTCAGATTTGCGTAACTGGATGATTATATATGCTCAGCATTTGTGCAGAAGATGTGCTGCTTTTAACATCTGTCAGAGAACTACTCCTTCCTGTTACTGTCTTTTGAATGCTTGGGACTTTAAACTGTTTTTGAGGGTTCTTACTCTAGCAAAAGGATAAACCCATCCTGATTTTAGAAAGTACTTCTTTAGGACGCATAAGATAAGGCTAAATTATCGGTTTCTTTAGAAAAGACCAGCTACTGACAAAGTTAAGCAGTTCAATCTGCTGCTTCTGAGGGCAAATCTTCACTGTAAGTATGAGAACTCTCAACTCTCAGTGATTTCATATATCCTTGATATCACTTAAACTGCCCAGATATGAAATACGTTGTCTTCTGGTAGTGTGTGACAGTGTTCACCAAATGCTGGAGGAGTTTTGTAAAGGCTTCAGTCATGCAGTAAGGGCTTTAAGCATAGCGATATTCCAGTAATTTCTCTATCCTTCAAAAACATAACTTCACTGTAGGAATTAAAAAATTAAAAATTAAAAAAAAAAAAAAAAAAGGAAGGAAATAGCTTCGTAAAGCTGCAGTTCTTAATTTGCCATGAACAGAGTACCACTGACACAACGTGGAGCTGACAGACTTCGTATATGAATCTGTTGGAAAAGGCAGACATGAAGCACTGCATGTCAAGAAAGCAGGAGAAAAAATATGGAAGATATTGGTTTTTGGTGGTTTTGTTTACTGATTTTTTTAAAAGTCTGTTTAGAAGATATGAATTGCAATGGCTGCATGAAATGTGAACTGTATGTCAGTGCTGTCTTATTTTTATTTAGTCCACAAACTCTGGCATGCTATCTTATTCTGCATGATAATCACTGTTATGGGAGGCTCAGCTTGTGGACCCTGGCAGCTGAAAAGAGGAGTTGCACAGATGACTTCACACTGTTTAGAGTTTTTGCATTTGGGGAGTATTATGAAATCGCTAACAAATTAGTTCTTTTTAATTGTAGTGGCATGTATGCATTTCCTGTCCCAACAGTCCATGCTTATTCATAGCACACCAAAAGAATTACATGATTTTTTTCCTTTTGAATGCAAACAGCAGGAAGAAAAATTGTTTTCTAGACATCAAAGAGACTGAAGTCAAAATGACCAGTTCAGATAGCAGGCAACAGAAATCTGAATATTGACCTGTTTTATACCTTTAACAGTAATGAGATCAGCTATAAAGCAGAGGAAAAAGGGCAGAGGGAACTTGCCCACAGTTTGTCTTGATAAAAGAAAACAAGTGGGCTGAAAAATTGTAATTGGGGTGACAAGGTAATGAAATCAGCCTTTTTAGTCCTCAGTATAAGGATGATGTGTACATTTAGATTGTAATTTGGGTAAGACATTGGATACTTCAGTCTGTCCGTGCGCAGAGTGACTTATGTAGTGTTTCACCTTTCAGATCTCTGTATTTAACCATACTGAAAGACAGAGTTAGACTTGGAGTCATTTCTATCCTGCAGCCGTGTCTACAGTGAAACATGGCAAACACAGTTTAGAGCAGGAAGCTAAATATTTCAGAAGAAGCAGTGAGGGATTGTAAAGATGGAGTAATGTCTGCATGGGATGTTGCCAGGGAACACTAGCTATCTGTTAGCAAAAATGTCACGGGAGATTTCTTTTGCTAATCCCTCTTGCCCATATGAGGTTTAAACCTAGTATTAGTTACTATTATTTAAATCAGATTTAAAAAAAAAAAAAGGCTGCAAGCCCTTGTGCAGGCCTAGGAGAAAGGAAGAAAACATTGTGGCTTCTGTTCTAGACAAAGTAAGGCAGAAGCTGCAAACTAAGTTGTTGGCTGAGTGATGAAAGAGAGTGACTGGTTTGTACACCGGTTGGTTTACTGTTTGGAGGGGTCTAGCCTGAGTCTGAAGAACTTAGAAGAGTGACGAAAGAGATGTAGTGAAACAAATGGACAGCTTTGCTCAGGTTATCTGCAAGTTAAAATTAACAGACTTCTTTTTTTTTTTTTTTTTTTTTTTGGATGCCTTAGAAAATCCATGTGTCTATGTGCATCTGATACCAAGCATCTAAATTCAAACTATCTTCAAGATTAGGAAAAGGCGGTGTGCTGTGGGGTCTCCGAAAGTGAACGTTGGTGTGGCTGCTGATAGGGCTCTCTGAAAGTGAACATTGGTCCTGGAGCACAAAGCAGCAGGAACTTCTGTGGCTTAGGACAAGATGAGGCTTAGGTCAAGGAGCATCACAGAGGAATTGTTCAAGTAGGCTGTGTCTTCCTTGTCTTGACCTCTAGATGACAGTTCTAATTTCTAGAAGTGTTTGATGTCCAAGAGTGTTTAATGGCATAGGTGGGTATTTCAGCATTTTGGCTTCTCCAAGTCATGCAGTTTTCATTCTTTACTTGTTCATTCAGTTTTTCTTTTCTTTGACAAGGTCTGGGAAATAAGCAGCATCCTATGGCTGCCAAAATGTTCTTTTTGACCTTTTTTCTGCATCTGTCTCTCTCTTTTCTGTTCACCTTGAACCTGGTAGACTGTAGTCTGCAGCATTTTAGATTCACTGGTGGCAAAGAGTGTAGAAAGAGTTTAAAGCATGAAACTGTCATTGTGAAAGTAGCTTAAGAATATAGATCAGGATTTGTTAAGGCGCTGTTGAACTTAACCTAAAAAAAAAAAAAGAAAAAAAAAAAAGAAAAAGAAAAAGGAAGTATGTTGCTCTCGCATTGAGCCTCTAGAATGTGACAATGGTAAAATGTCATTAAAGTTAGATTTATGTGAATCACAGTAAGTCGTGATTCCTGCAAATGCAGCAAATCAAATTCCTTTCTGCTGTACCCAGAACAACTCAGTTGGGTTCATTCATTCTAACTACAACAGTGCTCTTTTAGTTGGGTGTACTTATAAATCATTTGAGTTATGCTGGTTAAAACTGAAATAACATTGATGTAAGCGAGACCTTTCACTTCAAATTGAGATGGCAAAATATGTTCAGCCTCTTGAGAGGAAATGACAATGAGAGCTATGGCATACTATGGAAAAGCTGAGCATTATAATCTTGGGGTCACATTGAGAAGCTCTTTGTAAGGCCACAGCCTCTCACTTCATATTTTCCAGTGTCCAAACTGACTTTAATTCTGTTTAAAAGAAGGACACTCAGACTTTTATTTTTCCTGAAAGTTTGCATTCTCATTTCACTCACTTTCACAAAGAATGTTACCTCAGAAACAGTAAATGGAAAACATGTGCTTCTGGGCTAATGGTATTGCTGCTTTGTATGGTCAGCTCCAAATTCTCAACATAAAGGCTTTGTTAATCTAAAGTGAAATAAAAGCAGCTGTCATAAAGCATGTGATATATAAACTCTCATATAAAGTTGTATTATATTTCTCTTATTATTTTTAATAGTCTGAATTGAGAGAGAGAAAAGTGTTTATTGAAATGATAAAAAGCAGCACTTCTCTAAACATTCCCTCTCAAGAAAGGAAAGACAAGCATTTTGTCACTGATAGAAAGTTGCAGTGTTAAATGTCTTTTTTCTCCTGGTACTGATTACTCTTGGGTGTTGTGCATTTTGCATACAAAAGAACAAGGAATAAGTGAGCACTGCAGATGAGATAATTCCACAGCTTTCTAAAGGAGGAGCATTTTTCTACTCTCATTAAGTTCTTGTTCTGTTACTCTCAGTCACGGATTTAATTTGGTAGTGCCAAGGAAAGGAGTTCTCCCATGTCCCTACTTTGATGGCGTTTGAGTGCAAATGTAAGTTGCTTTTGTCTTCTGCAGAGTCCTTTTTTGCCTACCTTGCAACTCACTAATGCAATTGATGAGGTTGAATCCCTCTGCTAAAAATGATCAGTCTCTGCTAGAACAATATTAGATGTTATACATTGAGGCTCAAAGGATGTGGTTCACATAACACAGGTTTCATGTTGGATAGGCAATGGGGGAAAGTCACTGGCCTTTCTGAATTGTTTGACAGACAGCTGCAGTTATGAAATCCAGAGATTCTTACCTGCTAGGTGCTACGTCTGAGTAGTAATCCCAATGCTTTCGTTTTGGGATTGTACAGCTTTTAAGATACACAATGTTTCAGTTATGCGTAGGTATGATGGGAAAACTTGCTTCTTTTTTAGGATTATGGATCGCTGCGTATGTGTCTGATTTTTCTCTCTGAAAAATCTTTTTGGAAAGGTGTGTATTAAAAACAGGATCCTCAGATGTAACTTGAAGGCTAAGCTATTTCAACAAGAAACTAAAGCTTCTTGACAAAGGTAAACTGTGAAGCTGAAAACCAGAATTGCATGAAAGTGTTTCATAAATGTTTTTTCTGAGATGCTGATGATCATTTGACCATATTAAATGTTTATGGAACAGTGTGCAAGAGTGTGAAAAGTTTTTAAGATCTTTATTTGGAAATGTGCCTTTCAGTGTGTCTCAAACTATGTTTTCTTCCCTTCCTTACTGGTCCTCATCAAGGCCATTACCTTAGAAGTTTGAAAATAATGTTGATAAAATATGTATCATGCATATTTATTCATTACATCTTAGCTGTTTTCTTCTTAAGACACAATGGGTGAGTTAATTGTCATAAAGTGATATGGCCTTTGGGTAAGTTAGTCAGCAATTTAAAACTAATGATTTTGGCACTCTGCAGAGAAAATAAGAATGAAAAGGATATTATTGGAAAATGAAACTAACAATTCTGTGACCTGTAAGCAACACAGTGCTTTTCCCTCCAGTTTCAGCTGTCTTTCCATTTCCCTAACTTCAAAATTAATTCCTGACTTGATTCTATTTAATGTATTTTGTATTTTCCTTTGGCACCCCTAGAAAAAAAAACTTTCAGCATTCACAGTAGATTCCTTTAGCCAGCCAACTGTAATTTTAGGACAGTATTTTTAAAAAACCTCTCATTTTCAGTATTTAGTTATGGCTGCTCTTCGTAGAGCCTGTATCCATTTCATAACATATATCTTACCATACTTGTTTTAGAGGACTTTAACTGGGATATCCTCCAATATATTGATCCTCCTCTCCACTTCTCCTCATCTCCTCCTCTTGAAAATTACAGCTTCTCTTTTTACAGTTGTTCAAGAAATCAGAAACCTTATTAAAAACTGTAAAAATGGAAAAAATGTTTTTTGTGAAGCCAGAATATCTGTCTTAGTAGTTTTTATGGTCCATTTTTCCTTTTGCACAAGATCAAAGCATCAAGGGACAAGAAAATAGGGTGAGAAAAGTCAATTCAATCTTGCAGAAATCATGCTCAGGCCAAATATTTATCCTGTGATTCATCAAAAATGTTGCAAAATACAGTGCTGTTTTTTTTTATGATCTAAGGTTTCACTGCCAGTTCTTGTAGGACATCCTGTTCTGGTGCAATTCTTAAAGGAAAAAAAAAAAAAAAAAGAAAGAAGTAAAGAGAGAAGAAAATGCATTAGGTTGAACCTTGGGGATATCTGAAAGCCACTTACAGATGGGCATTTTTCATCATGAAGTGGTGTTTTAAAGAATGTAAATATGTTGCTGATGGTTTGGACACAATTTTAAAATTGATAGAAGAAAAATTTCTTGTAATCAGACAAGTTGCTGTTTCTGCTCTGAAAGTAAAGGGAAATCTTCAAGAGTGAGTCCTGAAAGTAAGTGATAAAAGATGACAAGAGTAGCATCTTACCCATCTTACCACTTGAATTCTGCTGATTTCAGAACTTAAAATGTCAAGCAAACAATTCCTCATTAAAGGACACTGATTCAGTCCTTTAGTACTTGCTAAAGGAGCCTTAATGTGTGGGATAAAAGGTGTCCAGGAGAAGCAAACAGATACAGAACTTTGTTAGGCACTGGTTGAGTGAGATGATGTGATTAAAAAACAAAAAAAACCAACAAAACTAGAAAGCTAAGGCTGAAGTGAGTAAGTCAATATATCAAAGAATTTGAGTAGACTTGTTTCCTTTAATATAAGGAACATCACTGAAAGAAGAGCTCAATCTGGAGAATAAAAGGGGATCTGAAAGGCTTTAGCTCTTTATGCGCTTTCCTGAGGTGCAGTCTCCTGAATAAAAATGCTGGAGCCTGCCTATACTCCACTGTTTATCAGCCTCACACAAGTACAATACTTCCATCATCTTTCCTACTATAAAAATTTAATTTAAAAAAGAAAGAAAGAAAGTAGTGCGTATGTAAACCATATCACCTACATAGAAGTGAGATAAACACATATTCCTGATGGATATGGTCAGTGGGTGTCAGTGAGATGCATCTCAAAGTCCTGAGGGAATTGACTGATGCAGTCGCCAAGCCATTCTCAACATTTGAAGAGTTACAGTGGTCAGGGGAAGGAGGATGGAGCACAGCTCTGCTGAAAAGGACCTGGGGGTATTGATGGATGGCAAGCTGGATGCGAGCCGTCACTGTGCCCTGACAGCCCCGGAAGTCAACTGTATTTTGGGCTGCATCAAAAGAAGCATGGTTAAGGAAGGTGGTTCTTCCTTTCTGCACTACACTTTGAGTCCTCACATGGAGTACTTGCCCAAATGGGGAGTCCTCAGTACAAGAGAGATGCAGTCTTGCTGGAGTGCATCCAAATGAGGGCCACAAAAATGACCCAAGAGGTGGAGCATCTCTATGAGGACAGGCTGAGAGAGCTGGGGCTGTGCAGCCTGGAGAAGAGTATGGGGAGACCTGAGAGTGGCCTTTCAGTATCTATGGGTCTGCAGGGGTTGAAGGAAGGAAGGGAACAGTCTCTTTAACAAGATCTGTTGTGACAGAACAAGGGGAAACAGTGTCAAACTAAAATATGGTAAATTTAAAGTGGATATAAGGAAGAAGTTTTTTACAGTAATAGTGGTGAGGCACTGGAAAGGGTTGCCCAGAGAGGTGGTGGGTGTCCTGTCCTTGGTGATACTCAAGGTCAGGCTGGAGGGGCTCTGGGCACTTAATGGAGCTGCAGGTGTCTCTGCTCATTTGTTCATTAAGGGAGTTGGACCAGATGGTGTTAAAGGGGCCCTTCCAACTCAAAGGATTCTGTGATTTTATGATAGTGAGAGAAGAGAATGCTAAGAGCTAAATTCAGGAAATCATTCATGACTTTGAAGTAACACAACTTCTAGTGAAGATAAATTTTGCTAAGAAAGCATAGGGTGCCTCTTATTTTCACTTTGTATCATGTTTCTGTATCCACAGCTCACTGTACAATTAATTTAAAAATATCCGTGAACTTTTTTCCTTGGGCTAGTGTTAAATGGGAGAATACACAGTTGGCTGTAATGGGCTGCATGGTACGGTGACATCTAACCACAAAGGTTATGTACTAATGAAGGTATAAAATACAGAACAAGCTTGGAATGAAATGCATGGGAACAGTTTGGCTCTCACAGTACACAGAAAAGGGCAAGCATAGTTGTCTCTTGTGAAACATGAAGGAAATTATGTAACTGAAATTTTAAACATAAAAGTTTTTTGGCTTCTTCTCCTTCCAGGATTACTGAGGTAATGAAGATGGGATTCTACTCATGCTTTTCAAAATGCTATTAATGTCATTCCTGATCTCCAATTGAAATAAATCTACTGACTCCTGATAGACTGTATTCATTCCTTTTGGAGCTGTAAAACACTGACTGTTTGCAATCATCTTAAAGATTTCCCTTCTAACCCACTCCAGGAGACAATTTTCAGCAAAAAGCTCATCAAGCTCAACACAGTGTATATACTTAGGACAGCTAAGCAAGGAGAAATTCTAACCTCTGAAATGAGACTAGCACTGCAGGGAAAAAAAGGGGGAAATTCTGCTTTATGGCGTTCATCCTCTTCAGTGTTGCTTTTGCACTGTTTTTTTATTTACCATAATGCTCAATTCAAAGCATGAATGCCAACAAAACGTGTGCTCTAAGAAAATCTGAACTTAGTTTACCAGTTTTCCACATCAGAAATCACAGAAACATGTAAGTTAAGTGGCTAGACTGAGTAAGCTGGAGAAGGATTTTCCAGCTTCTGAGCAGGGAGAAGATGAATGGTTAGCTCATTTCTTGGGATAAACATTAAGGCCAAACAGAGGGAAGATGAATGATTTAAAAAAAAAAAAAAAAAAAAAAAAAGCATTTGAAAGAGAAGGGTACCTGATTTTCACATGGAAAACTATAATCTTTGGATCATTCATCCAAAGGTTACACTTAAAGGTTTGAGAATTTTAGGGCTCTGAGGAGAAAAGCCCTTTCTCTTTGCTTTTTAAAGAAGCTGCTTTTTTAATGCTCCTGTAAATAAAAAGTAGAAATGAAACATTTTGAGATATAAAGAGACTTAACAGCTGTAAAGCGCTGTTGATATAATGCTGTTATCATTTTAAACCAGCAAAAACCTGTTGGTGAGTGGTGATTTAGGCTTTGATTTGTAGCACCTGTGCTACACAGGTGATGCATTCAAACAGGGGGAACACCTGTGAGTTGCATGCCATGTGGAGGCTTTGTTCCCTTATATGAGGATTTGTAGCACTACGTGTATGTGTGCTCAGAGGGAGTTTTCTTCTTTTCTTCAAAGAAGTGTAATAGTTGTTGATTTATAGCTAGTTATTTTAATTTTTCTACGCTGCGCAACTAAAAGAGAAGCTGACCTCTGATGAGCAGCTACCAATGGCTTCCTCTGCTGCATAATGGAGATTTGCAACTGGCCGTTGAAGGGAAGGAAGAGGTGAGGTGCATGATTTAATTATTTAAGGTATGATAAGAAGGTGATTCTTAAATGTTAAATGAGGAAAAACGAGGGGGTGGACAGAGGAAGTGGAGAAGTGCTTAGGTTGGTCTATAGGTAGATGAAATTCTGTTTTTTGTGCACAGTTGCATGAGAAGTTGCATTGGGCAGCTCAGCATCACTGTGTGGCAGTTTCGTTGTTTCTAGATTCCTGTTGCTTGTGGAAGATGTATTTGTACCTGTTCATGTTAATATGCTTGTGTTCTTTTGCTCTTTAGTTGGATGTGTTAGGATTGAGAGGGTTTGCTGCCTTTTTATGTGTTAGGATTGAGAGGGTTTGCTGCCTTTTT